>NW_028280795.1:0-332500 GCF_059751285.1 Brachycentrus maculatus
TTTATGTGATTCTGGATTATTACAGCGTGTGTGCAGTTTTCAAATTGAGTAATATCTGAAGTAAGTATAGTCGTGAAGAGACCCCTTTATCAGCCGTCACGAAAGTTTACTCCCTTAATTGATTTTCCGGCGGGATGTTTAATTTTCGCATTTCAATGCATGTCTAGGAAGTTGTCACAGGGCTGGAACCACCCCTGAGGAAGTTCCGCCCCCCGTTGACCAACACGCCCCTCCCCTCCTCTCACCCCGATCCATTCACCTTACTATTCTTGTTGCAGCCGAAGTCCTAAATTATAACGCCGAGATCTAAAATTGAATTTCGAGCGGAACGTCTCGTGTTGCCATTTTCAAATATTTATAGAAGAGGAGAGAGATTTATGAATTAAGAGGAAATGCAAAATGGAATTGAAAATACAGACAATTTCATTTCCGTCTTCTTAATGTTCTATTTATTCTTACTTGAATAGCTACGAGTATCCTATTATCTTTCAAAATGCAGTAGTTTCATTCAAATACCTGTATTATTATTTTAATGATGTTCATTAAAAGTAAAATAATTAATTCATCCATTTTTTTTATATTTACGTAGTCACCGTTCAATCCTATTATCTTTCAAAATGTAGTTTTTTCATTCAAATTCCTTTATTGTTATTTTAATGATGTTTAATTTTTTAAGTAAGAAGTTGTAATCATTAAAAATAAATAAATGAATTCATTTATTTTATTTTCAAATTGATCCAATTGTATTGATTGAAAAATAACATCTATTTAAATCCTATTTAATCTATATTATTTTTCAAAATCCAGTAATTTCGTTTAAACACCTTTATTATTATTTTAATGATTTAATGACGCGAACAAGTTGTAATCATTAAAAGTAAAACAAATATTTCATCCATTTTATTTTCAATTTTTTATTTACATTCAGTAGTTACCGATTATCTTCCTAATCCTATTATCTTTCAAAATGCAGTAGCTGCATTCAAAAACCTGTATTATTATTGTAATGATTTTTTTACGTTAAGAAGTTGTAATCATTAAAAGTAAAACAATTAACTGTATTTTCAAATTGATTTATTTGCTCTCAGTGAGTACCGATTTAAATCCTATTTTATCTATCAAACTGCAGTAGTTTCATTTAAAAACCCGTAATATTTTTTAAATGATTTTACAACGTTAAGAATATGTAATCATTAACAGTAAAACAACTAACGCACCCATTTTATTTTTTTAAATTGATTTATTTGCTCTGTAAGTATCGGTTCAAATTTATTTTTCATCGTTACCAAATTAAAGCTCGGGCAGTTAAGCCGGTAATATACATTTTAAAACATCATATTTTAGAAAACGATTGTCAAACATGTAACACTGCAATAAGAATTTAACCAATATTAATATAAAATTAGGTCACCGGAACCCTTTAGTTATTCTTTACAATATTTTTGGACATATTAAACCCATACTGACCTTGTATATACTAAAATGTATAATACATTTACTTCAAATTGTTTGATTTCATTATACTATTTCCTTTTTTGAGGTTGTAGCCGCACACCAAACTTTAGGAAACATTTTGTGCTTTTATCCTTTTTCATGTTTTGTCGTGAGCCTTCTGGAGCCTCCCACTACTGACATGGACTCTTTATTACTCCTGATCTAGTGTCTTTGATATTTGCACCAAAAAACTTTCAATTTTTTTTTTGGTGCGAATTAGTTTGGTCGACGATTAAGATGTTGACGAAAAATGGAATTAAAACGGCATTCACTTGGTATGTTTTTTTTTTAAATAAAATATTCAGTTCAAATGTAAAATTTTTTTGATGTAATTGATTTTCAATTAAATTTCAACGTCGTGTTCAATATCAATGTTTGAAACCATTCGAGGAATTACCGAATAATGTGAAAACCTGTGTGCAATGTTCGGGAGATATATTGCCTAGGTACCTAATTGCTTACCCAGTGGTCGTCAAACTTATTAACCAAAGAGCCAAATATGCACATAACAACGATTTTAAAAAAATCTTGTAACCTTAATTTGTTTGCTATTCTAGTACACCTTAATTATAACATAAGACCTTCATTAAATTACGGGCACACCTAATTAATTCAATTTCACATAAAATAAGGATTTTATTCACTGATAAAAAAATTGGAAGTAAGGTATTCATAAGGACATCTCTTATTGCGAATATTATCCTTGCATCTCCTTTGAAAGTTTGATTCGATGAAGTCAGGGTTGCATGTTGCTATTTTTAGCACGATTTGAGGTTCTCATCCATAAGACAATTTCTCAGTGTGCTTATAATAAGTTTCATGTTTGAAACAAAAAATCACGAGTCGAAGAACCTTCCCGTGGATATTTGTGCCGGAGTCGCACTCAAAAGGTTTTTTTTTAGATGGGAGTTGCATTTATTATTTACCTTGCTTTAACCAACAAGGTTTATTAAAAATTTATAATTTAAGTGAAATTTTGTTTCTTCTAGCTAAAAAATTGTTTTATTTTAATCTCTGTTGGGAACAAGAGTAAAAATCTAGTGTGTTCCAATCAGGAACTTCTTGGAATTTGCTCATTGCTAGGTGGAAACCACGCAAAACTCTTCAGGAGAAACCTGACTGTTGACTGTCGTCAAATGACCTTCCGTTCCACTAGAAGAGAGTTCGGCATTTTATGTCCTCGGTTTATGGTAGCAATGTCCTTCACTTTTTTTATCATGTATGATACCACCTCTCGTGAGAGTTCTTTATGAACTATCACGGATCCGGCGTCGGATAGATGCTCACCCAGGATCTTGCAACGCGCCTCCATCTCTTAGAGGTTAAAACGCCGGACACGGCTCCCGAGCCACACTTTGCCGACCTATATGCTAACCACGGTTTACCGAATTCCGTTCAAGAGATATTAGCCTCGAAGAAGATGCTTGAACTGTGCACCCTAACTAATCGACTGAATTAGTTCCCCAGTTCGTACTTATAGTAGATATGATAGAACTTTCTCAATAACCTAAATTAGGTAGTATCCGAGTACATATGAATATGATAAACTACGTACGTAGATGGGCAAAGATTATAATAGATCCAAGCTAAATGAAGAACAAGTGTAATATGTATATATCTCCTTGATTAAATTTTAAAATAACGTTTAAATTGCATCTTATTATAAAACAAAATATAAATAAGTAGCTCAGAATATAACAGTATATATATATATATATATATACATATATATATATATATATATATATATATATATATATATATATATATATATATATATATATATATATATATATAAATCATTTAATGAAATACAGCAGTTTTTATCGTCAGATCATTGCTAGTTAAAATCTAGAGTTTCTGGACTACAACCATGTTGCGTTGGTCGCCATTTTAAATTATGGCCATTTTTGAAATTAAGACTTAGATTGGCAATAAATTCACTCTCTGCAACTATTTATGTTTTTTCCATATTTTTAGTCAGAGTGAGTCTAAATTTTACCATTGTATTAAATAGATCTCGAAAATGCAATATGAAAGTTATAGAATAAAAACTGAGTAGCAAACTAAAATATGTATTTTTATTTATATATATATATATATATATATATATATATACATATATATATATATATATATATATATATATATATATATATATATATATATATATATATATATATATACAACATTTTGAGTGTGTCCAAATACTTGTTCACAAAATCTGGATTATCTCCAATTACAGGAGTTATTTTCATATTATTTTTTGACATTTCATCAAAGATGAAGAAGAATATGGAAATCTGGGCATTTACGGGGCTTACGACCGTCATAGGCTGGTTTGAGTGATCACTTTACACACGTGTAACATTCACCAATTCTACCCATTATTGACAACCACACTACTCAAATTCTTCGAAGTTCTATATATATGAACCAATTTAGAAACTTTGTTCTTGAATCACTAGAACTTCACTAGAGACATCTATTGGTGAGATGTAAAGAAGCTTTTTTATTAAATTTATTTATTTATTTTTATTGAAGAATTTGAGTAGTGTGGTTGTCAATAATGGGTAGAATTGGTGAATGTTACACGTGTGTAAAGTGATCACTCAAACCAGCCTATGACGGTCGTAAGCCCCGTAAATGCCCAGATTTCCATATTCTTCTTCATCTTTGATGAAATGTCAAAAAATAATATATATATATATATATATATAAATTACAATAGTTGCTCAACTTTATGACTCGGTTCTACAAAAAGTATGTATACAGTTTTTTGAGGCCAAAATCTGTGTGAAATAATCCAATCAAAAAATTAACACTCTTGAATTCTGAGCTGGTGCGATAGCCATCATAAACAAACAAAAATGGAAAACTTTGTTGAACAGTTAAAACATTACAATATTTCAAGGGATAAAGAAATGTAGTGGAAATATGGATTGAAAGTTCGAAAAAATAGACACGTGTTCAAAAGTTCTCAAAAAACATGCTTGTATGGCAGTTTCCTGTAAAATACTTTAATACATATTGACACTTTTTATCGGGGGTCATCTATTTTTGGTTGTAGTGTTTTATATTATTTTTTTAAAATATGAAGGTATTTGACTTTTTTTTTTTAACAAAGAGAATCTTTGATTGAATTTTCTCATTTTAATTTTTCGACTTAATACGAAATTTAATCTTGGATTTTAAGCATTGTTGTATAATGTTGAAGCTACTGCATTGTAGATTTATTTAAATAAAAATCTAAATATTCGTTTGTTCGGAATCTCAAATCTCCTAAAGCTATTATTCACTGTTGCATTCGAATAATATAATGTTTTATATACATTTGCAACAGGTAAAAACATATTTTTTTAACACACGGCAATGGCAGCCCCATCTGTTGAACATAACGACAACACACAAGAACAACAAAGAGCAATATTTACAAATAGAAAATATTGCTCATCGCGAACAGCGTACTCCTTGACAGCTGCTGAAAAAAACGCCAGTGGCCGGTGTTTTTTTAGTAATTTGTGCTTTCTCTTTTCCATTTAACCAGACTGAGCCACAGCAACGCGTGGCCAGGTGCAGGTAGTATAAAATAAAAAAATTAGTTTGTTAGAAAAATCATTACTGATCCAAGTATTTTATTCGTACGAAATAGATTTACTAAAAGATATGTAAATTAAACATTAGATTTTTCACATTTTTGAGCTTACGACATACTTTCCTTCTTTGTAAATATTAGTGTGGTATTATGGTAGAAGGATGAAAGTAGACTGAATGCAGTCGAAATGCGATCTCTCAGAAGAATATGCGACAAAACGATGTATGATAGATGTGCGAATAGTGAAATAAGGAAGGAATGCAAAGCTGAGATAAGCATTATCGATAAAATTAAGAAAGGTGTGTTGAGATGGTTTGGACATGTAAAACGAATGAGTGAGGAAAGAACGGTAAAATAAATTTATGAGGCGAATGTTAGTGGGAAAAGAAGCAGAGGAAGACCGAGGAAGACCGAGAAAAACATGGCACGATCAGGTATTCCAAATACTTGAATGTGGTCAGGTTAGGAGTCGTAACAATCGGCGGGTATCTATGAGGAGATGCATGAACGTGGAAGAGGCGAAGAATGTTTGCAAGGACAGAGTGGTGTGGCGCTCTATTCTCTCTGCCTACCCCTGCGGGGAAGCGGCGTGATGGTTAGTTAGTTAGTATATTTCTTATAATTCTACAAATATTTTTAATCTCGCGAAATGTCAGATCGACGATGACGTCAGGTTTAGGGCTTCTGAAATGACGGTAATAATTTCATAACAATAATAAAAAAGCGCCAAATTCTTTAAAAAGTGTTGTATACGGTGAAATTTTGTTGGGAAACTTTAATGGACCTTTACTTATGCGAAACTATGTTATACAATGGCTGATTCGGGGAAAATATCCAAATTTATTTTCTTTACTGTAGTTTAGAAACAGTAATAACTCTTTAGCAGGACACACACAGGCAGGCAGGCAGCCAGAAGATGCCGAAGTCGTTTTTTTTTATAATAGCAATAACGACCCTGACTGCGACAATTACAAGCTGCGCATTAAAAAAGAGCTAAAGCTGTTATTGCCGCAATTTTAAGCTCTTATGGAGCACTGTGTTTTTATTCGGTTACATCCACGATATGGATTATTGCATTTTTTAAAGAAACGGTTTTGTTTTTTCGGGCAACATAAGCTGTAATAATATGTTATATTGGAGCTCAATAAATATACGCACGCACAAACGCACGCACGCAAATGCGCACACACACACATACATATATACACACGCACCTACAAATACAGACACACACCTACAAATACAGATATACACCTACGAACACAGATACACGCCTACAAACACAAACACACACCAAAAAACACAGACACACACCTGCACACTCAAACACACACCTACAAACACAGATACACACTTACAAACACAGACACACACTTACAAACACAGACACATATTTACAAATACATACACACAACTGCAAACATAGTCACAACTACAAACACAGTTACATACCTACAAACACAAACACACACCTTAAAACACAGACACACACCTACAAACTCAAACACACACCTACAAACATAGATACACACTTACAAACACAGACACACACTTACAAATACAGAAACAAACTTAAAAAAACACAGACACACACCTACAAACACATACATAACTACAAACATAAGCACACACCTACAAACACAGACACACGCCTACACATACAGACACACACCTTAAAACACACACACACGCCTAGAAACACACACACACACCCACAAACACAGACACACGCCTAAAAACACACACACTTACATACGAAGGGGGGGGCGCCATGAGCACTGTGCACCAGGTGCCAAAGAATATGGATCCGTAGGGTAAATCATGTACCTACTTTGGGAAGTGAAGATGATTTAACGATTATCTTTCGAAACTTTTCAACTTCCATAGCATAAAACATTTTTATCTTTGCCTTTTGAAATTGATCATGGATACTATTGGGAAATATTCATTCCAGCGCTCGGTTGTAGAGACAAGGTACAAGAACGTGAGTATAAACATTTACAGTGTGACACGTAAGAAATGCAATATCATGGAACACGAGACGTCTTCAGATGAGATGTGAAAAATTCACGTGGATATTCAACAACGTTTGTAATGTTTTATACCAGGTCTCTGAAAGCAATATGGAAGATTTGAATATGCCCTTAAAACACAGGTTCTCAATCTTTTTGCCATGGCGCTCCCCTGTCGAAATTTATCGGCGGGGAAAGGAAATTGTCAGAAAGTTCGCCTATCAAAGGGTACCCTATGCAATATTTAGATGTGGACAGGTGGCAAAAATCATACAAAATATGCAGTCAGATAAAATATGCAATCATATAAAATGACATTCTGATGATGCCGGTTACGACGAAACCCGGCTGCTGGTCAAATATGTGTAAATAATTACAAAGTTGTTATTTTATTTTATATTAAACAAAATATGGATTTAAAGTCAAGAACAAAAAGAATTTTTTACGACATTACTGAAATAAAACGGATTTAGCATTTTTTTCTTCTTCTTTTGAAAGTATACGAATATAAACAATGAAATGCATATTAAAGAAATAATGATTTTCTTCTACATTTCATGTAATCGGATATTAAAGTGATATTCATGTACATACATGAATATCACTTTTTTCCACTTAATTTTTTTTAGGAATAACCCAGTAAGCCTCTACTTTTAGAGGCTTATCTGCAGGTAGGATTGTAATAATAGGATTGTAATAATAAGGAAGGTGAATGTGAAAAATACATCACAAACATCCAGATCAATAAAAAATAAACCTTTCTTGAATTTATATTGCGATGGGTGGGAATCGAACCCGCGACGCCAGTTTCGCAGTCGAGCGTCTACCCAACTACACCGCGGCACCTGTCTAATTTGCTTATTTGTCAGTAATTATATTACAGAAACATTATTTGTCAGACGTGTCGATAAACTTTCAACTATGAATTTATTTTATTTTAATTTCAATATGAAAATGATATTCCACTGTTTTTAAAATATGTACTCTCTCGCAACTTTGCATTAAAAAAACTACAACGTTTTTACAAATAAAATCCTGAAATGTTAAGAGTTTTTCCTTTCGCGCTTCTCTCCTGAGACGTAGATGCAAAGTCTCTCAATAAAATTAAAATTTAATCCAATATATGTATTTGCGAATTTTCTTTCGTCGTATTTTTCAACTAACTTTGAATCCGTTTTCTTGTGATTTATTTGTCAAATACATTGAATTTGAAATTTTATTTTCTTTTATTTGATTTTAAATTACAGGGTTATTTTCAATTCAAAAACTCAAATTCTGTGGATACTAAATTTTAGATATATATTATATTCAAATTGCCAGAATTAACAATAAATATGGGAGTCGAACACTGCAATATATCGTTCCGAACATTTTTAATTTATTACCGACGGATGTTAGAGGTCAAAATAAAATATGGAACAAAGGCAAAATAAAGGAATGGGTGAATGATCAAGAGTTAATTTTACGAAAATCGTAAAATGTTTATATTCTTAATTTTTCTCTCTTTTTTGTTTGTATATTAGGTTAAAATCGTTAAAAACAATAAAAATGTATTAAAAAAGAACTCCACCGACAAGACACACAAGGTGGCTTGGTGGGTCTCTGCAAAAAAAAAATGTGATTTAAATAAATGTATGCAACTTATGTAAATAAAAAAATAAAATAAAAAACATCTTTGTAATGTTGATCTAACCCCCAATTTATATTAAAGTGTTTTGGAATAACATTATAAAATGACAATTTTGAATAATATCATATTTTTCGTAAGCCACTATGAAATTTCGCTGCAATAGAGTTTATAAAAGCCGCGCAATACCCTAACATTTCAACAGTAGACTTTCATCTTTTTAAAAGTTAGGACTGTCACTGTAATGTATAAATAACGTCTAATTGTTGTTAAATCATTTAGTTAAAGCATTTGTGCGCATATAATACAGTCGTTACTGAGTTTGGCTACCATGCTGAAGGTACCGAGTTCGATTCCCAGAGAGCCCAAAATAAATATCAGCGTTTTTTCACTGATATATTCATTTCATATTTCCCTAGACTGGTACGTGAAGCGTAAGACTGATCACCTTGCTTTTATATAATTAACAATGAACTTAACATTGCATCAATTGTATGAACCTATGCTCCATTGTGTTTGGATGATGGTAAGAAAATTGTTAAATCAAAGCAGTATAGACGTTCATGGGAAGGTTGGTACATGTTATACAGTTTATAAAACGATAATTAAAATTAGCCAATAACAGATCATGAGTCATGTAAATGACTAGTCTTCCATTTCTTAAAAATATCTTTTTTGTGTCTAAATTATTGAAAGAAAATTTTAAAATAGAAAATTACAATGCTACAAATCGCTTCAAATATTAATCACATTATTAGTGTCTATTGAGATATCTATTTTTAAAAAATTGGCGGAATCCATATTAAAAATTTATGTTTTTATGAATACAGCCAAACAAGGAACCCAAAGCTCCTGCGTGATACTATACGACCATGAGGTAGACGAATGCAAAAAAATACCAATAAATCGTACAATGCATTTCAATTGCGTTAGCAATTTCGATAAAGAAAATATCGGTAATCGAAATTTTATTTGCCGAAGATTCTACAGAGATATTTATATGTATTATTTACCGGTAAGCCGATTTAACGAAAACCGATAATGGACGCCTCGTTCAATCGTCTTGTATAATAGGTAAGTAATTCTTCCTTTCACGTCGTTTGTAAGCTCTTTACGACTTGTTTTCCCAATGACATTTGAATTATCCTCATAATCTTTGCATTTAAATGGAATTTAATCCGCATTTAAAGCTGAGTGTAAGGCTATGGAAGGACGTGTCTACCAAACTAACGGGGACTTGTAAATTTTATCGGCAGTACAATATGATATAATGGACCATTTGTGATATTTACCGCCTGTAGAAGGAGACTTTTAGGATATACATGTATGCCAAAACCGAAACTGGACACTGAAGTCGTATCTCAAAGACAATAAATGTGTTTCAATGTTTTTTTTAATCTAAATGTGTTTAGTTCTGAAAGATACACACGAGTATATGTCTAAGAGAGTAGACATAGGTGATCGAATTAAAAATTATGTAATGATTTCTGTAAGATACATAAGTTGTCACTCAAATTATATATGTATTTGACCTGTACTTTTATTTGTTTCTGTAAGTTTTTTGTGTTCTCATCTAATTTATGAAAAACATTTGAACATATTATTTCGTGAAATAAAAATTATCTGATCCACTCACATTTTTATTAACCAACTAGTTTCGGAAACAACCTGTTGCCCTCTTCAGGGTTTAATTTATTACTGTAAATAAAATAAAATTCAAACCTGTTGCCCTCTTCAGGGTAAATAAAATAAAATTAAAATAAGTAAAACACTTTTTTTTAATTAAAAGAAATACTTGTGTTTTTATTGTTTACACAAATGTTTCAATTTCATGCTATTTCTGTGAGCCTAAGCGGCTCATTATTAGAAATAGGTATCGAATTGCGGTAGAGTGGGCTCGAACCGGGAATCTCTGACTTAAGAGTCGGCGACACTAACCACGGGACCACTGCCCGACGCTTGATTTTTACCACTTGAGTGTTGTATTGTAACGACTAGTTTTGGAATATCTTTATATTCAAACTTGTAGATAGAAGCATCTGTAGCTTCCATCTACATACATGTGTACAAGAAGTTGAATAAAAAATAATAAAAAAAATCAATTAAAAATTAAAAAAAAACTCTTATAAGTTTTGGTCAGGAATATGTTTGCAGAGAAATATGTCATCTGCGTAGAAGACCAAAATACGGACTAATTAACAACGATATTCCGGCTATACCAGGCGGATGTTCCGGTTTGTCTTTTGGTGAATACTCATACATACTTGAAACGGAACCGGAACGGTACGGAAATACTGATACAGTGAATTGGAGGATTCCCTAGCACGGTTTTAATCTAACAATACAAATTGAAAATATTTTCAGACATTTTTCATATTCGCAAATTCTAGCGCGGACTGTTTTTTGGGGAAGTTATGCAAAGGGGGCCACAAATCAAATTATATGTAGGTACTAACGTCTGTACTTTATTATAGCTCATATCTACCTACGTTTAGTAACATACCTATTTACTCATTTTCATACATGGGGGGGGAGTATACGAGTATAAAATAAAAACAAAAGTGACAATTTCCCCAATAGACCGTTATAAATGAAGAAAAATATTTATACGATAACCATTACTCTCTCTGACACTAAATACTGTGTAAATAATACACAAAATATTGTGTAAATAATAAACCAAATACTGCACTGCTACAACCAAATACTGCGTAAAAAATATACCAAATACTGCACTGCTTCACTATTGAAAAATTAAAAATTTCTCTATTGTAAATTTACCTCGTGTATATAAACAAGGCACATATAATAAAGGAATTAAAAAATAATAAAAATAATAAAATAAAAAACAAATGCTGTGGTCACTTAGGTCAGCATCTGAGTCAAGTAGAGGAAAACTCTTTGAAATCCGACGTCAACCCAGCACCAAGTTTGAGGAAAGAACCGTTTACCTTCTTATTTAACCCTACAATACTAAGCTATCGTAAAAAATACGTCAGCAAAATGACGATTCCTAAAAAATAAATGTTCAAGTCGTTCCCGCGCCCCCTGCCTAACAGTACCTTCCTAATATAGCTTCATTTATTTTTTTCATTAGGTGATCTTTTAAACCTTCTAGTAAAAAAAACAGTATATTTTTCATATCTTCTGTCTCCATTTTCTGATTACCAAAATTTTGATAGCTTTGTTATCAAAACACGTGAATGCAAATTATAAACAAAAAATTCCCGATTGAAAACATGTTTTGAATAATATCCTGTTTACTTTATTGGCTCTCATGATAGGGGTTACCTGGATCTAAAGTAACACGGGTCCAATGTAACAACGCAACACTCTCCCAGCCAATTCAATTAACAAAGTTACCGTCTTTTTAGATTAAACGACATTTTAAATCCCATTCTTAGCAAGTTACTCCCCGAAAAAGACGTGAAACGGCGCATGAAAATTTGCATAAGATTTCAAGGGTTGTCTTGGTCGAAAGTAGCACAAATCAAGTTACAAATGATCCACTGTTTATTCAACACTTCCATTTTTTTCTCTTTTAAGTCTTTGAGAATATGTACTGGTATAAACGACGAATTTTAGGCGTACAACGGTTTGACTTCGTAAGAAACAACGAAACAAATTAACGGACAAGTCAACCCGTGATCACAACTATCGCCAAGAAAAGAAGATTCAGTTGGTTGGTCATGAAGCTTGTATGCATCCCGAGAGCTGCTATTAAGCTTGCCTTTTTTTCCAAGCATAAGATCAGGACGACCGGTGCAAGCAAATTTTAGCCAGAACACGGGCCTTTCTTAGGAGGACCCAAACGGCCAACAAAAAAGCTTGCAGGTAGTTTATAAATCCATGTGTTCCACGAAGGGGGTGGACAAAGATTGAGTAAGTACATTAATTTAGGGTTACATTAATTAATTTTTAATTCAAGTGTTACTTCATGCATTCCGCATCATTTAAAACACCGAATGTGACTTAGCTTCAAATACGGTGTTTGAAATTATACGGAATGCATCGAAAAACGTGTCACAATAGATTTTCAGAAATAGTGGTATATACCAAGAAAAACTTTAATTAAAAATTGATTAGCAAATCAATCGGTGAAATTACATCAATTAAATTAGGATATGCACAAAAATCACAGAAGTAAAAAATGTTACAACGGACCTAGATCTTCCCTATTCCGTTTATAAATTCACATATCATTCCTACATACATAGATGAATCCTTTGACATATCCCATTACTTTGCATCGGATCCCAAAGTTTCGAAAATCTCCGAACATTCACGTAATAAATATACATTTTTCTACTTACAAGACATGGTTCATAATACTTCTTTGGATAACATAAAATCCTCTTAGATCTTCCTATCCCAGACCCTCGCTGCGCGAGACGTGAGACTAATAACGAATATTCAGATTACGAGGACGCATTCATACTAGTACATAATACATACCGTAGTGAAACATAGGACATACTCATTTTTTTGTGCACTACTGTATTTCAAAATCCTCCACACAATTCAGATTCTAGATAAACAAAATGATATTCCACAAGAGTATATGAACAACTAAATATTTATTACTATCCATGTATTAAAAATGACTGAAACTACAAAGTGAAGTTGTATTCTAAACTCGGGCTTAATTATTTTTTAAGAATATCCGGGTATCGAGAAAACGTTTATCTTTTAATATATTTTTTCTAATAAAGGTTTGTTATAAAAATTATATATACGTATGCATAAGAATGATATTTATTGATACAATTATAAGTTCCTAGTTTTTATTATGGTTTCCGTACAACGTACCACTGGCAAAAATAAAATAAAAAAACGCTTTGAATGAATCCATTTGTCGCATTTAATGGCACTTGGAAAAAAGAAGAATAGCACCAATTGTTTCGACACTTGGGGTTGCACAACCGTAGTCGCACAATCGTGGACGTGCAAACCATTAGCAATTACGGTAAAAGTCAATTTTAGGTTTTTCAAAATTATGTCATCAAAAAAGTTCAAATAATCCTCATCAAAATCATTTATACATATATTCTTAGTTTATATTAAAACTACATAATAATGAAATATAAACACTTACCAAAAGAATTCATCTTTTTCTATAAGTGGCACATTTTACACAGCCAAATGAATATTTGAAGCACTAACGTTACGGTTCTCTATATTATAACTTATGCACATTGTATAAAATCGGATAGTAAACCTCGCGAACACCACAAATGTATTTATTAATAAAACCTTAAAATTATTAGGTATTACTAGTTTTAAAAACATAACACGATAAAATAAATTAATTATTGATATCGAACTGTCGAAATATGTATTTCGTAATTTTTATTACTTTCCCGATAGTCAATACCACCACCACCGACGATTAAAACAAAAACATTAAGTATTGTTGCATGAAAATAAACAATTGAATTCTATTTCAACCAGTGGTGTAATCCTAAATACAAAAAAATCCGGAGTGCACCGACACCCCTACGGTGAAGTGGGAGGTGGTGAGGGGAATGGGGGGAGGTTAAGAGTAAATTTTTCTCGTCTCTTCTACTTCTACATGGCTCAAATTATCTAAAATTATTTGTAATGTCTAGGCTTTTGCCGGCATCGGAAATAAATACGTTTGTTATTATCTCCAATTGTTTGAAGAGACTTAAATATATTGTAATAGTTATTTATTTGAAACATAATACTTGTTCCTGACCAGAAGCAGAGCGCCGCTCCGATGCACCCCGACCCGACTACACCACTGTGTTCAACTGTGTAAAAATATTATGACCAAATTATAATTGTTGCAAGAAAATAATAAATAGATTCTTATGTTCAACTTTGGAAAATAGTGTGATGAAATTATTATTGTTGCAAGAAAATAAAAATAATAAAATAGATTTCTACGTACAAGTATCCATAGATATTGTGATTACGTTATTTTCTTTTCATGTAGGTACAGTAGTTAGAAATGTTGTATTTCTAGATCACTTATAAAAATATGAAAATTTTTACAATATGCCGAGAAAATTCTCCGGTAGACACACATCGATATTGTCTTATCTGAACAAATAACTGTATACGATATTGTCTGATCTGATCAAATATTTGTATTTATATTTTTACGACCCGTTGTTCCGTTTTCCGTACTACATATAGTAGCATATATAAGTTGAATGTACAATATAATTATTTGTATTCACAAATGTACGGTAGATTCAATACAGAGTAACGAATAAAAATCACATTTTCGCAATTGAATAACTAGCCAAGATGCTGATTTAAGACCTTGAAGGCGAAAGCATACGTATATTTTCCGGAATGCAAAAAACCCATACAAAATTTCTCTACTACGTATCCATTTTTATCCAACTAATAACTTCAAAAGGTTAACTCCAAATGCTAAAAAGGAATTCGGAAAATGTGATTCCACTTTAAATACGGATTCCGCGAGAATATACACATATCGCTCACTCATAATATATCAAAAAACTTGATTTTTCAGGAGATCGCTTTTAAAGTTTAAAAATATAATAATATGTATTAAAAATAAATATCATGCCACTTATTGAACTTTTTACTGCGCAACAGATCTTTTTAGGTAAAACCTGATTGTTTTTTCTCCATTTGAAAAATACTTAGTAAATTTAAAATAAAATTAAACAATACCCTTTCTTCAAAATGCAAAAAACAACACTTTCTGCCCTGTAGCGGGTAAATATTAAGTTAAAAATACGCCGCTTTTGCTGGGATATAGTACATTTTTTGGGCATTCCGAAAACATGCACAACTGAAAATTTACAATTTTTGATATATGACGTTGTTGAAAGGAGTGAGCGATATGTATGAATTATTATGATTATGAAAATTAAATTATTTAATAAAACAGTTTATTAGGGCAACACTTCCGTGAATGTTAACATTTTGAATGATTTACTTGTAAATTTGGTCCGATCGGTATTTTGTCGGTGCGTTATCGGTAAATAATAATTATTCCCATTCAGCGAGCCGTGAAACGATACCAATCTGGTTTTAATCCATCAATGTGTCGCTTTCCCAATTATGGTGTTGTCAATAAACCAATTGCAGGAAACAAATTGGAATTATTTTCCGACAAACGTGCAATTACAACGGCCCGGAGCCCTCGCGACAGAAAACGTTTAGATAGGTACTAGGATGTCCGAAAAGTTCTCAGCCTAAACTGAAATATTTTTTTTTTGATATCTCATCAAAGATGAAGAAGAACATGGAAGTCTGGGCATTTATGGGGCTGACGACCGTCATAGGCTGGTTTAAGTGATCACTTTACACACGTGTAAAGTTCACCAATTCTACCCATTATTGACAGCCACAATACTCATGGAAGTTCTATATATATAAACCAATTTTGAAACATTGTCCTTGAATCACTTGAACTTCACTAGAGACATCTATTGGTAAGAAAAGAAGCTTTTTATTGAGCAGAAACTCTTTTTTTAGTATGTGAGGTCTAAATCCTGGATTATAATCACACACACGAAAAACGCCAGAAAAATATGAAATAAAATCGTTGGGTAATATATCCAAAATTAAACACGGTTAATGGATTGAATTCTACTTTATTTACATAAACTTATGATATGTGATGCGTTTCGTGTCATTAAGACATTATCAAACACTCACTTGAGTGTTTGATAATGTCTTAATAAGACGAAACGCGTCACATATCATATATGTAAATGAAGTAGAATTCAATCCATTAATCGTGTTTAATTTTGGATATATTATCCAACAATTCAATATGGAATTCTACCAACTGTCTGCAGTTACAATAAATGAAATAAAATCAGCAATTTTTTTGAGTGATTTTATATTTGTAAATATTAAGGTGGGGACTGATAGGAGCATTTCGTCGTAACGTAATATCGCTCACTCCTTTCAAGAACGTCATAAATCGAAAATCGTTAATTTTCAGTTGTGCGTGTTTTCGGAATGCCCAGAAAATGTACTATATCCCAGCAAAATCGGCATATTTTTAACTTAATATTTACCCGCTACACGGCAGAAAGTGTTGTTTTTGCATTTTGAAGAAAAGGTATAGTTAAATTATTTTTTTAAATTTACTAAATGTTTTTCAAATGGAGGATAAACCTTCAGGTTTTACCTAAAAAGATCTGTTGCACAGTAAAAAGTTCAATAAGTGGCTTGATATTTATTTTTAATACATTGCATTATATTTTTAAACTTTAAAAACGTTGTCCTGAAAAATCAAGTTTTTTGATTTATGACGTTCTTGAAAGGAGTGAGCGATATGCGCGGCGAGCGTCCGAATATAGGATGGTGTACTCGGAAGGAGCTCGGCTCGCTGTACTGACTATACGAATGCTCTCATCGTAACGTGTTACGTTACGACGAAATGACTCCGGTCAGTCCACACCATAATAGGAACACATGAATATTTATATTTCTTACTCTTCTTGCAGGGTTTATCCAGGTTCCAACGCTAATGTATGGAAGTGAAGCATGGAATTGGCAAAGGAAGGATGAAAGTTAACTGAATGCAGTCGAAATGCGATCCCTCAGACGAATGTGCGGTAAAACGATGTATGATAGATGTTCGAATGTTGAAATAAGGAAAGAATGGAAGGCTGAAATGAACATTATCGATAAAATGAAGAATGGTGTGTTGAGATGGTTTGGACATGTGATTGGTTTGCTTCTTTCATGGTCAGTATCCACCCTTCTCTATCTTCTGCTCGTCTCTTCAACTTGCTGTACTTGCTACAACTCATGTCGGGGATAATTTGGTAGCTTAACCTACAAGGTACAAACTACAGAGAATGACCCCGTCCTCTGTAGTTTGTTCCTTCACACATGCTTTCCGCAATCGTAAGAAGCAGAAGTATTTTGAAAAAAAAAATACAATATGGTATTCTTTGTCACTTAGGCAAAGAACTTTTGAGACACACTTTATTTCAAAAGTCAGGAGTGATCAGTGTAAAGTCATGTATGAATCTACCATGAATTGAAAAAGGGGATGCGCACAATTTACATTACTTTTTCGTCATTCTGTATAACACTTTTTTGGTATACACATTTAAAAAATACATCATACATGTTTGCTATTGAAGGATCTGATAATTTAGAAAATATATTTTAATATTATAATGTGATGACTGATTTCATGTTACAAGTCTTGTGAATATTATCAAGGAAATAATAGGTATGTCGTTATTATTGTTTTGTCATTAAATAAGATAAAATCATTTATAATCTTTATTTTCAAATATAATCCATAATTCACAATGTCAAATTGGTTTTATTTTCTATATCTTTCACTAATCCTTCACCTAGGATAAGACACCCATCAAGAATGGCATCCAGATCAGCTATGAGGCCAGTTTTTCCACTTCTCTCACTCGGTTTCCGCCCGTTCATCAAAGAGGTCTGTAAAACAAAAAACAAAAAATAATGCCTCATTTATATTGTGCTGATATATTGTGCTGCAACGACAAATCACCTCAAACGTGTTTTGTAACTTATTATTACAAATATCCTATTTAGTCACGGATTTGCTTTAATCAAAACTATGATGATAATAAAAAAAATGCCAATTTTAATAACTTTGTGGCCCAAGTCAAAAAATATCAATTTTAGAAGAAAAAGAATGGTTATAACTAAAATCGTATAGATTTTAATTTCTTAATAATTTTGTTACCATCATTATCAGTCAAGGGTTGAAAATAATGGGATAATTCAATATGTTAGCTTACGAAACAAGGTTGGAGTCCCAAAAACTGGATTTAGTCTACCACCACTGCGATGCTTACAAAAGAAAAATTGCTTAGTTTATTAATGCAATATCATTGATTTTTGTATGGCATTTAGCTAATGGGTTATTTATAATATAAAAACAATGGATAAATTTTGTATACAGACACAAACTTTTTATGTATGTAAAAATGTTTAGTAAGGAAAATACATCTAACAAAACCTTAAATTCTTTGAATTCCAGTGCTGGGGGTTTCCATAATAACGCTATTACATCTCCGCCATAAGAATCGTGGAAGAATAAAGCGAATTCATCGTAACTGGACTGCAATTCAAAATAAATGTTTTATTAAATACTAAATATAACTTTGTGACATAACATCAATGAATACTGTAAAAATTAATATGAATCACTTCATCTAGCAGTTCTACTTACCCTCAACTCCTTTAAGTAGATTTGCACTGGATCAAAATCGACGACTGGGAACAGTTCATCATCAGATTTTTCATAGAGATTGCACTTCTTAGGAAGACCTTTAGCGCTTTTCTTAATATCCAAAAAATTCAATGGATTTAATTCAGGATTGAGATGTATTAACACGTCAAATCCTTCAATGGTAGGTTTAAAAATTATCTGAAAAATCATATTCCTGATTTTTAATATGATCAGAGATGTACAGAGCATGATACAAAATATAATCCAATTAGTTTTTATCACGTTATAATGGTTTGTCGTTTATCGCACATTTATAAAAATAAAAATAATAAAATTATCGACAATGTTGGTGCTCAAAATAATTATTGTTTGAAATAGTACAAAAGGTACTGTAGAACAGGGCTACTTGAACTTTGATGTGTTACTTGAGCCCAGTACAAAAAAAAAGTTAGATCTGTATTTGGTCTACAATAATGAATGTATCGACATGATTCATTGTTTCCCTGACAGGTGACACTTATTGTCACGATACATTCATTATTGTAGACCAAATACAGATTTAGATCTCTTTTTTGTACTGGGCTCAAGTAACACATCAAAGTTCAAGTAGCCCCGTTCTACAGTATGTTAAAACATTATGTTTTTGCCATCTACATACAATACATCAAAATATTCCTTGTAATAAATTCAACGGTTAAACTGTAAACCTGTAGGTATATACGTATTTTGAAAAAGTATGTAATATCTAATGTCATGAACGACATAATTCCATTGGATAAAAATATCGGTGAACTCACATCAACATCGTTGGAGAACTGTTTGAAGACAATATCATCAACAAAAGTCAAAGCCTCCTTCGCTAAAATCTGTATCCTGGCCAGAACTTGGAAAGTGGGAGCTGCCTTACTCCATACACTTGGCTTCTTCCCTTCGTAAGGCGTGAGGAAGAACATTGCCGGTTGTGTTGTTCTATTGGCAGTAAAACTGCTCTCCACTTCTGTTATTTCTTCCCCTAAAACCATAATCATAAAACTTTGAATAAATTTTTGGTGAGTAAAATAAAAAAATAATTACATAATGTGTATAAACTGTAAGGGTGGTGACTGACCGGAGCCATTTAGTCGTAACGTAACATGTTATGATGCAAGCATTCTTACAGTCAGTACAGCGAGCCGAGCGCTCCATCCATAGTTTCGGATGCTTGCTGATGCTCGCTGCGAGCGATGTTACGCTACATTATGATGAAATGCTCCGGTCAGTCACCACCTTAAGAGATGGGCAAGTTTCAGATCAAATAGGAATGTTTTTTGTTCTATTTTTTTTTTTTTAATGTAATTTTTTTACTAAGTTACAAATTTTATAATATCACAGTTGCTGACATTGGCTAGGAGTTGTGCATAAAAAAGCCACAGTTCACAAATTAATAAACAAATTAAATTCAGATGACATGAAAAAGGAACATTATCTAAGAATTTTAAAATTAAAATAAAATGGATAAATGAAAGATAAACATTAGTTTTAGTTACTAATTAGTGCTAGTAAATTAATGATATGTTTTGCATTAAGGACTAGGATAGTATGCAAATAAAATGTAAATATGTATTATTATGTAAGTTATAATGTCGACATGCCCTACGTAAAGTGCTCTTACTACATTTTTGTCAATTTTGAGATATTTGGTGTATGTTATTAACTGACCGTTATCAACAAATATAAACAAACAAAAAAAATAATAATAATAAATTACGCCTAATTTTCAGGCATATAAGACGCTATCTACATGGAATTTTCGAAATGAACTGAACTCCTAAAAAGCTAACTACTTGATTTTGACAAAGCATAAAGTTTTAAAACATTATTTTATCATGTTTTTGAATATATAATACTAGTTTAGAATTTCAGATAAAATCGTTAATTAATCAAAAAAAATATGTTGAATAAATCTTCTAAGTTCTCTCCTGTAAAGTAACAGATTTGCAGATAGATTACTTTACGTGGGGGCTGTCGATATTAAACAATGTTATTTATATACATGGAACTAAATAAAGAAATAAGAAAAAAATGTGCTCTTTCATATTAGACGGACTCAGTCCAATTTATGCCTTTAAATCCATGTAATCTTAATTCGACCTTTAATATACATTTTTTAATACTGTAGAACGGGGCTCTGGAACTGTGATGTGTTACTTGAGCCCAGTATAAAAAAAAATATTTAGATCGTGGTATCGATCGAAGTATCGTGACAATAAGTGTCACCTGTCAGGGAAAAAATTAATCATGTCAATACGTTCATTATTGTAGACCAAATACAAATTTCTTTTTTTTTTGTACTGGGCTCAAGTAACACATCAAAGTTCAAGTATTAAAGTTTTAGGGTACGTTAATGTAATATGACTATGAAAAAATATATATTTTGTACGTACTTGTTAAATCCTCATTAAAATTTAAAATAATCATTTGCGTAGACCAGTCATAGGATGCGAACATTTGAAGAGCCCTCCAGAAGGCAACTTGCGGTTGGGTTGGCACATGGAATGGTTCAGGTCGTAAAAACACATGAGCGACTAACATGTCGATACAGATATCAGGAAAATGGAAGGAATCCAACATGTGTGATCTCAACCAGCGCTTCACTAGGCATGTTGCGGGTCCGAACGCCTTGTTGCCGTGGTGTAATCTACAACATACATTTTAGAAAAATCAGTAAGACATTCATTCTATTGTGTTTAATAAACAATCTCAACTCTTTTTTATAATTAAAGTTTTATGTAATTGGTAAATATCACTATTCATACTTTTTTTTGACATCTCATCAAAGATAAAGAAGAATATGGAAGTCTGGGCATTTACGGGGCTGACGACCGTCATAGGCTGGTTTAAGTGATCACTTTACACACGTGTGACATTCACCAATTCTACCTTGTATTGACAACCACACTACTCAAATTCTTGGATGTTCTATATATATATATGAACCAATTTTGAAACATTGTTCTTGAATCACTAGAACTTCACTAGAGACATCTATTGGTGAGATGAAAAGAAGCTTTTTATTGAGCATAAACTGAAAAGAATCTTTTTATTGAGACGTCAAAAAATAATATGAAAATAACTCCTGTAATTGGAGATAATCCAGATTTTGTGAAAAAGTATTTGGACACACTCAAAATGTTGTAAATATCACTATTTCTTAAAATCTATATCTTTCTCACAGTGTTTATTTGTATAGTTTTTGTTGTTTATATTACTTTATTTTATAATAAAAATAATAAATTTAGATAATTTTACGTTTTATTATTTGTTTTATTATTTCCTGGAGAAATATTTTTTTATAATGCAAATGAACATCTAGTCACTGGTTCTGCTTAGTAAGACGTTCATAATTTTTTATTCAAATAATGCATGCATTGTAAAAAGCAAAAAATAAGAGTATAAAATAAATGAATGTAGTCAACATACCCATGAAGTGCAATCCGCAGTCTAGGTAAATGCACCAACCTGTACTCCACTTCTAAACTCTCTTCCGTATCTCTATACTTGGTCACACCATCTTTATCCACTATTTCCTTCATTAGGGTAATTTCTTTCCAGTGTGCAATTTCCATTCTGAATACGTAGCCATCTTTGAACACATCCACATGGTCTTTCCAAGGGTGTGAAGTCAACTGGCACTGGCTCTTCAAGGCTTCTGATATTTGCATGTTAAATGCCGTCTTTATTCTACGAAGGGCCTCTAGATCATCCGGCCACTTCCCACTCTGACCTGTTTATTGAAGAAAAAATTGATATAGTTCTATTAATTAACTAATTGATATAGTTAAATAATGGAGATAAAGAGGAATAAATCCTCTGCATTTAAAGGGTGAGAAAACACTGTAAAGGAGCGACATAATTACGCATTGAAAAACAATCAAGTCACATCAATGGGTGGTGCGCGCCATGAGAAAAAAGGTAATATGCTTTTACTGTCATTGCATTGTCCGCCTCTGTAGTGTAATGGTCAACACGTTCGGCTACTGTTCTGGAGGACCCGGGTTCGATTCCCAAGGGGGAAGGGGTCAAAAAATATTAGTGACTTTTTCACTCTGATATTTATTCAATATTAACCCTGGACTGGTTGGTACCTGAAGCGGAGGGCTGATCACCTATCCTTTATGTTTTAATGATCAAGATACCACTGCATTTATATGATGCAGTGCCCTATGCACCATTGGGGTGCGAATAAGGGTTTGAAGAAGTAAAGAAGATCATTGCAAATAATATATATACATTATTCAATATGGTTACAATGTTTTTTTACCATTTTAATTCATATTCTAACAATCTTAAAATTAAAAACGCAGTTCTCTCCAAAAAAGAGATCGAGCTCTTGTGCTTGGAGGTTTAATTTATTTATTAATTTATTTGACACATATTTAATTTGTGGTGTAAATCTGTCTTGATGTTGTTTCATTTCGTCAAATATTTATTATTTATTGATTTGGCATTAATTCGCCCAATAACATGATGATTTCAATATAAAAATACAACACTTTTATAAGAACATTTTTACTAGTGTAAACGCAACTAGTTTCGAGAAATACAGATGTTTTTATCAACAGATAAAAATACAAACTGATGAATTTCGAACATACATATTTTGAACACTGATACAAGTGTTTTAGTTTTATATTTAAATTGTCCTAGCTACGTTTTTAACGTAGCTAGGACAAACTACTGGAAACACTGTTTCATTAAACAAAACTGTGTTTTAATTAAAAATATGCAAAATTCTTACTCAGTTGCATTATGACTCTCAACGTTGGAGTGAACAAAGGTGAGCACAGATTTACTCTTTCACTTTTCTTGATCGGGTTTTGCTTTACTTCATCACGGATAAGTCTATACTTTTCGGAGTGGGTGAAACCTTTAACACTCAATGGAGCATACGGTAAGTGGGGAATTGGATCAGAGAAACTAAATACCGGAGATATACCTAAAAAAATAATACAACTGTTAAATTTTCCATTATAAAAGTTACATGCACAAAGTGTACGGTAAAATTATCAAAACCATTATGATTAATCTGATTTTTTTTTTTGCCAGTTTAACACGTTGACTACCGGTCACGTGTATACGCATTACCCAGCTCGTCAGCCGATGGCCGATCATGCGTTACCGTGATGAAGACTGACCGGAGTAACATAACATAGAGTAACGTAACATGTTACGATGCGAGCATTCAGGCAGTCAGTACAGCGAGCCGAGCGCTCCATCCATAGTTTCGGATGCTCGCTGATGCTCGCCGCGAGCCATGTTGCGACGTTATGTTACGACGAAATGCTCCGGTCAGTCTCCACCTTAATGCTAAACATTACTTAAATAATATTAAAAGTAAAGACACACTTTACAATGTAATATAGACCCAGTTAAAAAAATATTAGCAAGTTTAAAAAATTTGGTCATCTCCTGAAATCCAGCTTTTCAGGTCGGCAATCAACGTGTTAAAAGAATGATAATAATGTTAATACTTGCCATGGAACGAGTTAATTTCTAACGGCATGTCAGTTAGCGATCTCATACTTTTTGTAAGGCTGTCAAATGCAGAACTTATCTTCATAGCTGCCTCTTCACCCGTTCCGTAATCAAAATTAGCCGGCTGAAACCGTTTACTGTGCAATACGAACTCAAACTGATCAGCTATATAAAATAACTTATTGTCCATACCTAAAAACAGATAACACATATATTCAAATAATTGAGGATCATAAAGTTTTGACCAAGCATTTCATGTATATTATATATAAAACCATTGATAAATTTAACCAATGCAATGACTAAATAAAAATATTATTACAATATTAACCTACCCAATTTGGTCTGCAGTAAATAGCAAAGTATTTGTTTGACAATTAACCGTTTAGAAGCCATTGTTGAATCAGTCTTCCATACACATGCCTCGGATATAGATCCATCTTGAAATCTGCGTAATTCTGATTTTGATCCCCAAAATGCCCTACAAAATATATTTTTCTTTTAATTATTATATTACTGTGCATAGTAAGAGATAAAATCCATACATACAATTCAATCAAAATAAAATAAAAAACAAATGTCACACAGACATAACAGGCGACTCTGGTGATATTAAGAGAGTAAACGTCAATGTAACAGGTTTTGAACCTTCCAAAGCTTAATATAATAAATCACTTGAAATGTAACAGATTTTGAACCTTCCAAAGCTTAATATAATAAATCACTTGAAATGTAACAGGTTTTGAACCTTCCAAAGCTTAATATAATAAATCACTTGAAATGATATTTTTTCTAAACCCTTTGAGATTCATTATATCGAGGTAATACATTTATATATGCATACCTATCTGAAAATTGAAAACTACATATCATAGTCGTACAGGAGAAAGTGACCAACTAACAAAACGTAAAATTTACAACATTTTGAGTGTGTCCAAATACTTGTTCACAAAATCTGGATTATCTCCAATTACAGGAGTTATTTTCATATTATTTTTTGACATTTCATCAAAGATGAAGAAGAATATGGAAGTCTGGGCATTTACGGGGCTTACGACCGTCATAGGCTGGTTTGAGTGATCACTTTACACACGTGTAACATTCACCAATTCTAGTGAAGTTCTAGTGATTCAAGAACAAAGTTTCTAAATTGGTTCATATATATAGAACTTCGAAGAATTTGAGTAGTGTGGTTGTCAATAATGGGTAGAATTGGTGAATGTTACACGTGTGTAAAGTGATCACTCAAACCAGCCTATGACGGTCGTAAGCCCCGTAAATGCCCAGACTTCCATATTCTTCTTCATCTTTGATGAAATGTCAAAAAATAATATGAAAACGTAAAATGTTCAGGAGGGCCATTTAACCGTTATTACACTTTAGTCATCAATGCTTAGTTAGTCATTTTTAACAAGTCAATATATTATACTTCCAAGTTAAAAATCGCTTTGGGATTTTTTCGAGGTCAACATTGAACTAGTAAGATGTCAAATAGTCAATAATCACGTTTTTGTAAAAAATGCACTTGGTCATTTTCTCCTGTATGAGGACGATATATATCTTACTGTGGCTTTGTGGGTTTATATAAACACTTGCCTAAATTTTTCTGCTTCCGGAACATTAGCTTCGGGACCTTTATCCATGGTATTAAAAGCATACTCCGGGTCTAATTTTAAACCAAAGATAAATGGGTGATCCATATGACCAGCCTTGCTGGTGAGTGGCCATGTCAAATCTTCTTCCGACAAACATTTTGGAGTTACGAGGCTGACTCTTTGTCCGAGGCCTCTGCGAATCAATTCTAACAAGTATTTTTCAGTTGCAAAATACATGTCGGCTCCACAGTCCAATTTAGTTTCCTTTCTGATGTGTTTCATTACTGCTAGTCTCAAATTTATTGTGTTTTCAATCCTGGAAATAATAAATTTTGTAAAGCAGATGGATATTTTCTTGGAATGCTTGAAACATTAAGTTTCCAGAATAAGGTTTAAAAATTACATATGTTATAACTAAAATAAATGATTGACATTTTAATTTCACAATTTTTTTTGACCGATTATAATTTCATTATTATTGGACCATCATCATGCTAATAGAAGGTAAAAACAAATATTTACATATAAAGGCAGAGATACAATGTTTTTAAAATATATATCATACAAAACGTATTATAAAAGTAAAAATGAGATCCATTTTACCTTATAACATGGTCATATTTATGATAAAAGTTGACGGGCATCATAAAAAGTGGCAGAAAGCCATTCATTTGTTGACTGTCTAAGAATGTCACCGCCAACTGACTCTCATGTCGAACTGTATTATATATATCCAGACCAACGTGTGAACATATGTTGTAATAACCAGATCGGTCTACAAACACAACGGGGAAATGAGAATGGAACTCAGCCGTTGCAGGCTGATGAAGATCAGGTTCTCCGGTAAATAATGAAATTCCATTTTTATCCCACTCGCTCGATCCTACAAAACATGTAAAAAAAAATCCTCAATTAATATTTTCATTCAAGAGTGAAAAGTGACTAACATTAAACGTATAAAAGAGTTAGTTGTGTCAAACTGCATATCTAATGCTCTTCTTCTCCTTCTTTTTCTTCTTCTTCTAACCCTCATCCGCAGCCATCATATATTAATAGTGTTATCTTGATAGTTAAGTACACGAAATTGAGGTGATCGTCACTGAGATTCAGGGTAATATTATCTCTATAATACTAAAATATTGTAAAAATTATGCCAGCAAAATGACGATTCCTAGAAGAAAAAAATTTGCATCGTTCCCAATCCCCCTGCTTCACAGTACCTTCCTAAAGTACCATTATTTTTTTCATTATTACATGATCTTAAATGCAAAGATTATCTTTAACCCAAAGAATGTTACTATACTTCTGAAAAAATAAAAGTTTTTGATCATCTTATTTATTCTTGTTTTATTTCTGTCATATTTTATATGAATGTTTAGTAATAACATCACTCATAGGAAAATTTTGTAATCTAGGGTTAAATAAATATTAGAGTAAAAAAACACTTATATTTATTTTGAGCCCCCTGGGAAAAGAGCCCCGGGCCTCCAGCCCGGTAGCCAAAGGTACTGACCACTACAATACGGATTATGTCTTAATTTTTTCCAGATTATGTCGGCATTTGGACTACCAACGCCTTCTATTGATGATACAACACAATTTAATCATTTTTCGGCCATTTATATGTTTTACCGAACTATAACAAACAATGTTTTAAAATGTCATTGATATGTTACTACTCGAGAGATTAAATAGTAATATACCAATGGTTAAAAACCAGAGTTAATTTATGTTTTAAAAATTAATTATCATGTAAATTTAAAATCTAAAGGTTACACTCAAACAAACAAATTACCTAAAGCAGTCCACACATTCCTCATGACTTGGTAGCTGCTCATTGCATTATTGATACGTCGAATTTGCACCAAATGAGCGACGAGCATAGTCATTATATATCCAGAAAAGGTAGAAATTTGTCGCTGCTTCAGCCACACTTTTAGCAACAAGATGCCGTGCTTTATGTTTTCATTCTCGCTTATGGTTTTGACCAAAAAAGAGTGGTTAATTTCACATGTGAGATCTCGCAAGACGGCACTATTATAGAAAGGTGTCGGGGATGAGAAATTGTCCTCATCCGGATCTTCCGGTTTATTGAGCCTCCAATTCTCGCGAATATTGCTCCTTGAAGGATTAAACCGGAACAATTTAAAGCTTTCTTCCCCTGTCGTTATGTGCAGGACGACAGAAATATGTTTACCAGCTTTGCCGGAGGGTTTGAACAAAAGGACAGGTTTCAGATTCGAAGCATCCAGGAGCTTAAACTTCAAATCATCCACCAATCCTGAGTCGCTTATTTTGGTCGCCAGATGGCTGAGGTAAAGCGCTCTTTTACGAAGGTACCTTTCATTAATGTCATCATTTTTGTGAAATGATTCCTTCGGGATCTCCACTTTTAAATCCACGGACAAGGTAGGTCCCAAGTTGCAACCGTAACTGTGTGAGCCGATAATGGTGGACTGTTTGCACTTAACAAACCTAAACGAACCTTTGTTATCAAATGGCTCTTGGATGAAAGGAATTTCAATTCCTAATTCAGATAGCCACTCCTGATCGGATACCTTGTAAGTCGGGCCGTCTTCGAGAGTTGCGAGGAAAGTATTGAAATCACTAAACCATTTTTGAAATTGTGTCACGTATTTCGATTTCACACTAACTTCTTTCAAAATTTCTTCTATTTGAAGACGGAAGAAATTAGAGTTGAATAAGTTTTCTGTTTCTCTTAATCGATTTAACTCTTCGGTGGTCGGTTGTTTTGTTAGCTTGGCAGATTTTTTTGGATCGTGTTTTAAATTTAAAGGCTTAGATTTTTTATTTTTTGATAGTTTAATCTGCGAAATATTGTCTTCTTTGTTCGTATCATCAGGCAAAGATTCATTATCCGACTCACTATCATTTTGTGTTTGCTAAAAATGTAAATAATAATCAGGTATGCCAGAAAAATTATTGGTAAAAAACTAAGTAATGCAAGGAAACAATAGAGACTTCATAATATAATTAACATTTCTATCATTTATTAATTATATTTTAATTGTATTAACTTCAATTGAAATAAATGCTTACAACAGGTTTTCGTTTCAATGATTCCTTCTTCATTTTAGTAGAATTTATGTAGAAATGAGTTTTGTGTAAATTTAACACATGGATTTTTTTGTTGTATGCTATTATTAAACTAACTTATATTAAACTGCTTCCATTGTAAATCAAAATTCAGACAAAAAATGGGGAATAGCGAACTAAACTAAGCGAAAAATTCAAGATTCCCACGTGCGCCGAAACTGGCCGAAACTATCTGTCAAAATGTGTTATTTCTTTGACATTTCAAAACCAGAGAGAACAGCAATAAAAAATGCAACCAACTTAAATGATTAGATAAGTACCTATTTCAAATAATAGATGTGTGCTAAATTGTGCACCAAAGCTTTGAAGGCAAAATACAACAAATATGAAAGGGTGTAAAACGAGATGAATAAAAACAGGTAATTTTTATTTACATCCTTACAACTCAAACCGATTGAAACACTAGGAGATTCATATCTTTTCCATTCAAGTAAATAGGACAATAATTACTAAACAATTTAGTGCGCCGTAGAAAGTAAAGAGGGTGCCGTGAGTCGATCCTCTTATCATTATCCGAAACGACAAATATTGTAGGGTACCTACAAAGCAACAATTTATTTTTCGAGAGCTAGCATCTTTCTACCCAACTACTATTATTGTAGGTACCTATATCTTTCGACTATAATATATGTATATACATATATAGTCAAATTATCTATTCCAAAGAGCTTACTTAAGTAGGGCGCCGTGACAAAATACTAAACTTGTAATTGCACCGCACGCGCGGACTGAAAAAGATTGGGAACCCCTGGTCTAGCAGTATTTTTTTTTAAATAAATACATAAAAAATCAATATAAACATTTTGCCCCTTCCTCCTCCCTCCAAATTATTTTACAATTTATATGCTATAGCTTGCAACTGAAATATTATTACTATAAATAACAAAATGTTTATTTTTTAAATTAAATTTAAAATATGAAATATACACGAAAAAAACTTTTGGTGATAAATTACGTTACTCATAACTTATTTTAATGCATTGAAACTATTATTTTTATTGGCTTCTCAAATCTATTTCAACGCATAAAGATTCGGGCGATATGTAAATAAACATGTTATCATCTACATACTTTTTATTTTTTAAATAGAAGCGGTTGAATTGAATATACATAATGAATAGCATTTTGCATTTAGGAATTCATTGGGAACCTACTCACATAATTTTATGGCTAGATATAAACTTGATTATATAACGTATAAAATCCAAAATGGCGTCTGTTTTTACAGCACCATCTAGCGGTGGCAGATTGCATTAAATTACATCATGAATGTGGCGTGTGTTGTTTGGCTTTTGGGAGATAATTCGTAAATAAAAATTGTTTTTAATTGTTACGGTTTAACACAAAACAAACCTTAAATATTAAAGTGTGTTGCAACGTTTTCACGGAAGTGAGTGGTCAGCTAATTATATCCAATATTTTTTTTTAAGTTTCTTGGATATAAGTTGACGAAATGCGTTCGGTTCATGGACACCCGAAAAGGACAAAAAGTAATAAGAATCTTTAAGTGCTGGAGAAGCTATGATGCTAGTGCATTGCATTAATTTTACAATTTAATTCATCTGTTCACATTTTTCAATGGATGCACCCAACAACTCAACCTGATGCTTCCATTGAAAGCTGACGAATACTTTGTCGTAATGCTAGGTTAGTAGACTTGTGCTATAAAATGTCATTCAGCTACATATTTCTAAAAACATGGTTATTTCATTCCTTATAACTCAGTTTAGTTATCTTTGTTATCATTATAAAGTCCTAATTATTCCTACTAATCTTAGATATAAAATACAACCAATTGTCATGGAACCCCTTAAACTAACCCTCTTATTTTTGCTTCATTTTATGGGATTTTGATACTCTTTATCTACAAGTGTATTAGCTATCTTATAGTTATGTCTTATTTTGTTTATTTATTGATGTTTATTTGTAAATTTAACATCAGTAATTTTACATTTGTCAACAAAGTTTGGATAGTGTTGAGATTCATTTAGATACAAAAAATATCGTTCAAACTCTGTCATGGAGTAGTCTGATATATTTTAGCGTATCATACGTAGTATTATTATTTTATTTTAGAAAAAAATATAAAGTTTCCTGTGATTGTTGTATGATAAAATTTTACCTTACCATTATCTTCGCATTGTACATTTTGTTGCTTCATTGAGTTGGTCACAACTTTCACAAAAACAAGGAGATCAGTCTTTAACTTTAGATGCCATGGCCATATTTATGTAATCTTCGTTTAGTTCAGTAATAAAACCACTGACGTGTATGGATGCCAGATGCTACAGTACAGAACTCAAAAGTACAGTCAGAGGATATATATACTAGATGTTCCCTTACCGCACTTTGATTGCTGTATAGCAGTATAGTAATTTGATTTGCCTGGACACTCCCTATTTACAATATGAATAAAGCACTGTTTTGGTCCATTAAAAGTAATTTCTATTCAACTTTTAAATGAAAAGGCTATGTGATTTTTCTGTTTATTACAGTTTTTTTAATTCATTATTTATTTAAGTAATTGTAAACATATTTTAACTACTGACCATCACGCTGCTTCGCCGCAGGGGTAGGCAGAAATAATAGAATGCCACACCAATCTGTCTTTGTAAACAATATCCGCCTATTCCACATTCATGCATCTCCTCATATATACCTGCCGATTATTCCGACTCCATAATAAACATTTTATGATTGCCTGATTTCTCTTTTAGATTAATTAGTCAACGATTAATAATGTTAAACTGTAAAAATCCTTAATATTAATGCTAATCAAACCCGTGAACTCGTTCGTTATCATGCGGCGAAATTAGTTTTACATGATTGTTATGAGGCAGTTAAAAGGGAATTTTTTCTCTTGCATTTGGTAGTATTGTCATGGTATGGAATGAAGCCATTTCTTCCTTATTTTACTATTATTAACCGCGTTAACTTTGTTCTTAAGAGACGCCCGTGCGCGGCAGTATTTTTCCGATTTTTAAATGATTACTTTTATCATGTATTTAGTTAAGAAACTATTTATTTTCCTAAACAAAAACGTTCAATGGAATTCATTGTGCCTTTTTGGTACTCTATAATACACTTGTGTCACATTATTCTTGAATAAATCGTAATATAAACAAATAAGATCGTAATATAAATAAATCAATCCACGCATCGTGTGTAACTCTTACCCACTGGCGATGCGTAGCGTCAAGAGTGAGACAGATATAGGTCATGATTATGGCGCGGACTAATCGACCGCAAGAAAAATCAGGGATCTGTTCTTTTATTTGTCCTTGTGATGTTACAAATTATTAGTCAGATATTTCAACAGATGTCATAAGGCCAAGGATTGACGTATTATTTTATCCAAAGTTCCACACCATGAAAAAATCCCTCCCAAGTTGAACTGAGGTTCGAAACTTAGAGTAAAGTAAAAACACATACGCTTATGTCAGCCGCGTATGGGGCATGTCTTGTGAAAACACATACGGTTATGCGAGCCGCGTGGACCCGGTTAATATAATTTATATTATTAAACTCTCTATTTTCCTAGAGGGACTCATACATATTAGCAGTGTACAACTCATACAACCTTGTATGAGTATGGGTATGCAACCCCTAATCTCCTTGCCATTGCTGCTATTCTGTTATATTCCTACCCATTATTCATCTCCAATTTCTCTCCCATATGGCAATAATCTCCTTCATGCTAAACTCCTTCACTTGCGTTACCTGTTTTACATCAAATTTATACCATTCGTACATCCAAGAATCTGAAATGCAGGCCTGATGACCTTGTTTATGTGTAACTGATGATCAAGTTAACACTGTGTTAATCTGATGCAATGGAGGAATCAGAATGGCTTTGAAAGAATGTAAAAAACTTAACGTTAAGGTTAGATTAGGTTTTTTTAATATATTTTTATTTTGTTTACCTTTTTTTAAATACAGTACTGCTGTGTAAACCGTGCATATATTTACTCCATCCATATTATTTAGACGATATGATTTTGTTCTTTCCCCTAATATGCTGCAATTGTTAATGTTTCGTAAATTAATGATTTTTTCTTTATTTTGTAGCGGGCCACAGTCTGTAGAGTGCTCATAAAGAGATGACCCTGTGGTAGGTCTCGCGCAGCATGAGTCACAACCTGGCGGGCATGGCTCCCTACCGCCTCCCCGGGGCGGGGCTCGGCCCCCCGGACTTCAAGCCCCCCCTGGACACCCCCGTCATCCCCGCCCCCGCGCCCAGCAACCCCAAGAAGCGGCGGAAAACCTCAGCGGCCAACAGCCAGCTGCCGCCGCAGCCGCCGCCCTCGGTGCAGGACCTGCTGCCGCCGCCCCTCACCGGCTACGGGGACACCATCGTGGCCTCCAACCCCTTCGACGACTCCCCGCCCGTGTCGCATAACGGGCCCATGATGGGCATGCACATGGGCGGCATGCACCCCCTGCGCCACATGAGCCCCCTGCCACACATGAGTCCCATGGGCCAGCAGATGCCGCAGCGGGGCGGCATCAGCCCCATGGGCAACATGAGCCCCATGGGCCACATGGGCGGCATGCCCGGCATGGGCGTCAGCAACCACAACATGGGCCCCTCGCGCTCCATGGGCAGCCCCATGAGCGGCGGCCCTCTCGGCAGTCCCATGAACATGCCCATGGGCTCCCCCATGGGAGGCGGCCCCATGGGCAGCCCCATGAACAGCATGGGCTCCATGCCCGGAGGACATATGAACAGCAGCCCCATGGGACCTCCCCTCCACAGTCCACTGGGAGGTGGCTCCATGAACGGACCCTTGAATGGCCCTATGGGTTCAGTTCCCACTAGTATGAGCGGACCGAGAATGAACGGACCCATGGGACCGAATTGTTCCAACGGTTCAATAGTATCTTCAAATAATTCAATGGTCTCGAGTCCTATGTCATCAGGAGCGATGGGACCGGGACACTGTGGGCCCCTGAGGCATAATAGTCCCATGGGACCAAATAGCGGGCCAATGGGACCCAACGGACCTATGGGTTCAATGGGACCAGGTCCCCCATACGGAGGCAATTCTATGGGACCTATGAGCCACATGGGGCCAGGAGGGCACATGGGGCCGATGGGACCTAATGGACAAATGGGAGGTTCAATGGGTCCTAATTGCTCCATGGGCCCTAATGGCCCGATGGGACCCAATGGCCCGATGGGTCCCAATGGTCCCATGGGACCAAATGGACCAATGGGTCCAAATGGTCCCATGGGGCACAACGGTCCAATGGGACATAATGGACCCATGGGACCAAATGGACCGATGGGTCCCAACGGACCTATGGGACCCAATGGTCCAATGGGCCCCAACGGACCAATGGGTCCCAGTGGTCCGATGGGTCCAAATGGACCAATGGGACCCAATGGTCCTATGGGCCCTAATGGACCAATGGGGCCCAATGGACCGATGGGACCCAACGGACCGATGGGTCCAAATGGATCATTGGGCCCTAATGGCCCAATGGGACCTAATGGACCAATGGGACCTAATGGTCCTATGGGTCCAAGTGGGGGAATGGGGCCTAACGGACCTATGGGGCCGAACGGCCCTATGGGTCCAAACGGGCCTATGAATATGGGTCCCAATGGCCCGATGGGTCCCAACGGTCCCATGGGGCCTAATGGGCCGATGGGACCCAATGGTCCCATGGGACCTAATGGCCCGATGGGTCCGAATTCAGGAAATAGCGGTAACTCAATGGGCGGGTGTGGACCTCTGGCCAATATGAGCAATATGGCGGCCATGGGGGGACCCAACATGCAAGGCATGGGGATGGGAATGAACCACCAGATGGGACAGATCGGGCCCATGGGAATGTTTGGCCCCAAGCCGATGCCAGTCAGCGCGGGGAAGGTGTATCCTCCCGACCAGCCCATGGTGTTCAACCCCCAGAATCCCAACGCGCCACCCATCTACCCCTGCGGAGTATGCCACAAGGAGGTCCATGATAACGACCAGGCTATCCTCTGTGAATCCGGCTGTAACTTCTGGTTTCATAGGTAAATATTTATTTTTGTTTAGTAAAGCGTGCCAGTCACGCACTACTGACTAACCAACATCATTCGTCCACGGGCAGTATGTTTCATGGTGTACTTTTGTTTGCAGAGGGTGCACAGGCTTAACAGAACCCGCCTTCCAGCTCCTAACGGCAGAAGTGTATGCGGAGTGGGTGTGTGACAAGTGCTTATCTTCCAAAAACATACCTCTCGTAAAATTCAAGCCATAATGCACACTGAGCGGCTTCGTGCCACACAGTTAGTTAGGAGTAAGACAATTGGAAACGTGTTTAGTGTATTGGGAAGACTTAATAAACAATAATGGGGGCATTCGACTAACCTATTGACGCTGAATCTGATCCTCCCATTCTCGTGACGACGCTGGGAGCGGTTCAGGAAATAGTAATCATGATTTATAGTTAAATTTTCTATAATTATTTTATCGTCTTATTTATCCTTGCCAATATTTTAAGTTTTGTTTTCCTATGTACCTTTTTTTAGATATTTTGGTTTAGAGATTCTGTATGTGTGCATTCGCGTGCGGTATCGTACGAGTACGTCTCATTCAGAGCGCTAAAAGTGCCTACTCGCTATTTGAGTATCGTTCTGAAGCGCACCGATGTTCAAAAGCATTTTCGAATTAAATTTCTCACGATTGTTGCTTTAATTTATGAATTTTATCCATTATGTATGTGTAAGGTTAATTTTGGTGCAGTGACAATGTTGCGCAAAATTTAGAAATAAATCTAAATATAAAAGTCGCTTTAAAGACTTATTTGGCCTGTAAATTGTAAATAATCATCCCAGAAAATAACATTACGCTTTATTCTGTATTGTCAGTACTTAGTATTATAATTTTGTAAAAGGCTTCGATTCTCGGGACATCTGTAAATGAGAATAAATTTGACTTAATACTCATGTAGGTAGAATAGCACTTTGGAGTCCATATAGGCCAAGCGGAGTGGATATTCATAAAAGTGGGTCAAGTCACAGCACATCTCGCTTTAACTAAACTACCCGTTGCCTTTATCTATTTTTATGAATATGCCTTTAGATATAAGAGTTTGTGTGAGTCAATAGAAGAGTAGGAATTTACAAACATTATCATCGCGTAGAAACTTTTCTTTTTCACAACTTATTTACAATAACGCATGCATTTGATAAAGCGCCACTTATTCTAGATGGGATACTTAAACTGAACGTATTTTTACTGTATAATGTTTAACAAACGGGACTGTTCAATTAACGCAGCATAATATTTGTAAAATATTTACGTTTTGAGTGATTCAATTTTTACAATCATTTAAAAAAACTATTATGTAATATATATTTTGCAATATTTTGAATGACCAATTTTTATTTATTTATATGTTGAGTCATTTAAATTCATCATTTATTTTGTGCATACCTAAATCCAATGCTGTGCACTACAAAACATGTACATAGTAATTATGTATGAACAAATTGTAGTATTTGGATCTATGTTCAGAGTATTTTCCATTTTACATATGAAATTACCACACTTTAGTTATTTTGTAAATATAAAAAAATAAATCAATCTTGTCACAAATTTACCACACCCATTTCGACTCATGTTATAACTTAATAAAATTCTCTATTCAAAAGTAATGAAGAAGAGAAATCAGATGAAATTATAATCGTATTTCATGTTAAATTTTTACATTAGTGTTATATTTTTTTAATATAATAAAGTAACAACTATATAGTTTTTTCCACATTTATTTCATTTGATCAGTGACCGGGTTTCATTGTTACCGACATCTTCAGACTGGTGGTTTAAATTCACATACAAAAATCCATTTCTATAAAACCATACTTAAAACCTTTACCATTACTAATGTAATTATTATTATAGTTCACTTCTTAAATTCATTCAATTTTAATTCATTTTCTCAAAAAATTATATGAAATCATGGTTTTCAACCCCTAACTTATTGTGTATAAAATTTTATATAAGAATTTTGTCTAGCATCCCACCAGTCTGATGATATCATTAACCACGAAACCCAGTAACTGGTCAAATAAAATAAATATGGAAAAAACTATGTATATAGCTGTTATTTTATTATATAAAATACAGTTCCACCAAGAAATTTCAGTACAAACTTAAATATTTTTTAATTTAAGTTTGCCCAAAATATAACAAAATATCGGTATCACATTGTCTGTAAAACCTTGAAAGCTAATTATGTGTATCATTTTGAAATAAATTAAGTACTGCTTTGTGTTGCTAATTTCTCACGCACAAAATGACTGAAGTATAAATGCATTACGAGGTGCAATTTCTCATGTTGTCATTCGGCATTCAGTATCGCCAATATAACATTTCTCTTTTAAAAGTCAGCAGAACAGGATATGTGTTAATTTTATTTTTTGATTGTCTAATGGCAAAGATGTAGGGCAAAACTGTGAATATCTTGTAGCTTGCATTCAATTTTTTTTTGCCTACTGTAAAACTGTGTTTCTGTCACATTGGCAATATTGTACGCTGAACGACATATAAAATGAGAAAATGGTAGTATTATCTTTGTAGCCATGTACTTCCATGTGATTTTGTATTTAACAAAGCAAATAAAAATGCAATGTCTAATATTGACAATCTTTACAATAATGTTAACACCTTTTTAGTTCTTATTGCCTTTTTTGTCGTTATTATGCCATTGTATGTTGAAACTCATATTTTTCGACGTCCGCCATAACCCATAAAAAAAGCAATAAGAATATAGGGCCGTGAAATTTTAAGAAATTGAATTATTTAATTAGCTGCCATATTAAAACTCGAAGCAATGAAAAATGGAATTGATTATGTATTATCATCAAATATGGCTAAGTAAATTGTAGATGTTTCTTCATCAGAGCAGATGGTTTAGGATAGTCCACGAGATTGCCGGATTACTAGTAATATTATTAAAATTGAAATTCAATTAGAGATTTTTATCTTAAAGCAAAGTGTTTTATTTATTTTTGCAAGTGGACAATATATGGGATTTTTATCAGTACTTAAATTTTTTGTGTTCTAATAAAAAGCATAAATAATTCTCATAAATTTATTAATTGCAAAAAGCGGAATTATTTTGGTATATAAAAAATATCAAATATTAATAAAATATTTTATAAAATCTTATACAATTTTTTTTTCAATTGTGAATTTTTGTGAAATTTTATATTTAATTATACATTTAATAAACTTGATCTTTTATTATATATTTTAAAAATGAATTTTACTTTGGCGGACAGCATTTCAATCATCTACACCTGAAACAATCCAAAAATAAGTTATGTAAATATCAGAATTGGAATTGCCTAGAAAGGTGGATGACTTATAACAGAACAGGGGTAGGATGTTGAATCTCTTAGTTCCCAGCGGACGGGATGTAGTATGCCGAGTTGTAGTCCACCTTGTTCCTACCGGGTTAGATCCATCTGTAACCGAGATGTTATAAGGCAGCGGACTATTCACTGTTCGGGCGCCAGACGGTGCACCGAGCCGACACCGGTAATCAAATCGTAAGCGATGTTCAATATTTTTATAAAATGCAATCGCTTTACTGTATGTAAATATTATGTGAGGTTACTTGTTATTAACTTTATTTCCGGAAGATTATCGTGACTTGTACAGCTTATTTTAATACTGTAAGCGTCTACTTATATTTGTGGCCAGATTGTTTATTTTAATCGACATCAATCATACTTTAATGTTAAATGAACTTCCAGATTATTATTGAAATGAATTTTTAAGAACATTTGTGTATTAAGTACCGTCGACTTAATCGACTAACAAATATTGATCATTATAATAAACAAATCTGTGCATAGTTTATTTTTTATTATGTGAATATTACTACTAAATATCAGCAATAATTAATAAAATTGTTATACATTAAATTCCATCTTTTACTGTTTATTCCCTCTACCTTTCACCCATTCGCATGTTACACACCTACCAGCCTTTCTAACCTTTATCCGCACCCAACGGTGCATAGGGCACTACATCGTATTGACGCAGTGTTATCTTTATTGTTACTTACATCACTCCTGCGCTTCAGTGACCAGTCCAGGATAATAATAAATAAATAGAGTATAAAGTCACTAATATTTATTTTCACCCCCCCTGAGAATCGAACCTGGGACCTCCAGCACGGTAGATAAACACGCTAACTGTTACACCATGGAGGCGGAGTATACCAGCCTACTCATGTAAATTCATAGAAATAACTAGATTAAATTCGGTTTCATTTACTGGGGCAGGTGAATTTCAGACATTGGGTTTTTTCCATACCACCTCGCATTAATTAGGAGTGTAAAAATCTAATTTAATAAACAAACAGCAAAATGCACATTATGTTCTACACAGTAAATTTAAAAACCACCAACTAACCTGCATCGGATTTGGCTCTTCGGGGATCAATGCTGAAAAAATATGTATAAAATACTATTAATCAAAACAGCATACCTACAGGAAAAATAGCCAAAAATATTATTTTTACAATTACTGTGTAGAGAAATTATTCCAAATAAAATGTGGTGAGGAAAAATTAGTGCTGTAAACATTATTATATATATTTTTTTAATTATTGGTTATTGGTATATAGAAACTGCATTACGTTTTGAAATTCACAAAGGTGAATAATGGATAAATATCACGATGTGTGATTATTAGCTTATAAATTAATGTGAAAAATCACAAGACTATCGGTAGCATTCTTGCTGAAATATGTAGAGAAATAAGGGAGATATGAAGGAACTTTAGATATTTTAATAAAACGAAAAATGTGCGTTCGCATACGTCATCAAATTTCCGTCATCGAACGTTTTATGAAGTCATGTGGTTTATAGAGCTGTAATAGTAGTATGGATTGTTTATTTACTACACTACCATTTGTGTTATACAAATATGAGGCGTGGGGGGGGGGGGTGGGAGGGTGGACCATAAAAATCAACAAATAGAGCCGCCAATCATTTAGCAATGACACCAACATTAAAATTACTCCATCGTTTCTGTGACGTCATTCATTGCCAACTTACGAAAATAACCGTTTTTCGAAGGCGAATTTTCCAAAAGAAAATGATGAATGAAAATATTAATTATATCGGCTGTTATAAACACAAAACGAGTCTAATACAACCCTTTATAGGTTGAGTATGTTAAATTTGACCAATCCAACACATAATGTACTTGTAAATAAACAAAATTGTACTTACATAGCAACTATAGGATTTAATAACTGTCTTGTATCAGACTTTACATGGTTAATTTTACTTTTTTTATTCCCTTTACTATGAACATTGTAAAGGATACTAGGTAAATTTGGCTTTTTAACATGCAATGGAACTTCAGAACAATGTAATTCTGAAAAATTATTTTAAATACAATTAATAGTTAATAGTCTACATCAGAGGTGTCAAACTCAAGAGGCACCAAGGGCCGTATAAGGTTTTTTGGGTCCGCCGGCAGGCCACATCAAAAATCTCATTTTCATTTTCATCCAACTTTAAGTGAATAATTTATTATCGAAGACAGTTACATCAGGTACAATAGATCCAACTTTTGTATTGATTTTGTAAAATAATATCATATGTTCTTGTACCAAAAATTATTTCAATGAAGAATTAAAATAAATGAAAAATATATCCGCGGGCTGCAAAAAAAATACTAATGGGCTACCTGTCTACATTACTGAAAGAAAATAAATAATGTCAATATATTTTTTTTTATATACAGTGCACATCTGTCAATGTTTTATTATTTATTTTTATAAGCATGTAAATATTACCAGATTAATATAGAACACAGTAAAAAATAAGAGGCCTGTTTTAATTGAAGCAGAAAAATAAATTACCTAAGCCATTTTCAAACATTTGTAGCACATTATTATTAAATATAAATATAAAATAAAATAAATAATTCTGAAGTTTCTTGGTTAAATTAAAATACAAAGATATTCCAGCTAACACTGTTTTAATGTTACACGCTAGTATTGGGATTTACCAAAAATACATGCGGTATCGTCATTCCCCAAAATCATGGATAATTTTGCTGCTTTGATAGTACATATTAGTCTGATATATTACTATGTACATGTTTTATTTAGATATTTACAGAGGACTACTCATCAGCCGACATAATATTGCTAAGTTTTATTTAGATAAATATTTACAGAGTTCTTTAATAGATTATAAATTAGAACATACCTTTATTCATTGTATTTTTTATTTCAAAATCACGAATGTTGAGGAAATGGTGAGGTAATATTGAAGGAACCTATAAAATCAAGAAAACTACTACGAAAAAATTATAGAAATACTCTTTTATCACTTAAATCAGAAACGGAACAACTGCATAAACCAGAGTACTATTTAAAGAAAACATAAACACAAATCAAAATAATAACGAATGGGTATATTTTTATTTTACTTGAAAGTAATCATTTGACTACATAAGAATATTTTTTTTAATGTGATTTTACAAACATATTTGTTATGAAAAAAACAATATCTCAACAATTGGATTCATTCTCACTATGTACTATTTTTTTTAGCTCAATAGACATTTATTATCTATAGTATTGTTTTATATAATTACCATATTTTGGTGTGCATTGGTGAAGACAGCTGTGGATTTATTAAGTCCATTGGAAGAATTAATATTTTTCGGTGCATCGGATCTTTCAATCATGAAAATGTTACTATTTATTGGGTTTAAGCGTTCCGTGGACTTGTCATACAATCCATATTTCGCTTTATCATGAGGTCTCAGTGTTCCGGCCTGCTTCATAGCTTGGTAGATCTGCTCCAGAAGGCCGTAGCTCCGGATGAGGAAATCTCTACGGGACAACTGAGTCATCCTCTCTCTCTCTTCAGCCTCCACAATTGGCATAGGTTCAAAGGAATTGAGAGAAAATCTCTTAATCTAAAACAAAAGAGGTAAATAATAGTAATCTTCTTCATCTTCAAACCCTCATCCGCACCCGATGGTGCATAGGGCACTGCATCATATAAACACAGTGTTATCTTGATCGTTAGTTAGCACATGAAGGAAAGGTGATCAGCCCTCCGCTTCAGGTACCAGTCCAGGGTAATATTGAATAAATATTAAAAATCACTTATATTTATTTGACCCCCCCCTGGGAAACGAACCCGGGACATCCAGTACGGTAACCAAGTGTATTGACCATTACTTTAAGGAGGCGGATAATAGTTATATACCACATCCATAAAGGCACTAAAAATAGAAACAAATATAAAAGAGCTATTCATAAAAGGGTAATAGAAGTAGGTAGAACTGAAATAGATCGCAACATTCGGTCATGTCGTATTTGATTGCATTTCATAAACAATTTTCTTCCATTATAATTTTAAAAATAAATATTGTAAAATGTGCCCTCGGCATGGGAAAACTCAGTTAGGGCATATTATTGTGATTTGTTATTATATATATAATGAAATAAGTAAATAAATATGCAAAGGAATATTGTAGCCGGCAATAATTAAAATAGCACTACAACATTTTGAGTGTGTCCAAATACTTGTTCACAAAATCTGGATTATCTCCAATTACAGGAGTTATTTTCATATTATTTTTTGACATCTCATCAAAGATGAAGAATATGGAAGTCTGGGCATTAAAAAATATGAAAATAACTCCTGTAATTGGAGATAATCCAGATTTTGTGAACAAGTATTTGGACACACTCAAAATGTTGTAAATAAATTATCTGGTCAAATTATAAGCTTAATAATAAAAATGAAAATGGTATTTTCTGGCGTTTCTCATGTGTGTGATTATAATCCAGGATTCGGATCTCACATACTAATATAAGAGTTTCTGCTTAATAAAAAGCTTCTTTACATCTCACCAATAGATGTCTCTAGTGAAGTTCTAGTGATTCATGAACAAGGTTTCTAAATTGGTTCATATATATAGAACTTCCAAGAATTTGAGTAGTGTGGTTGTCAATAATGGGTAGAATTGGTGAATGTTACACGTGTGTAAAGTGATCACTTAAACCAGCCTATGACGGTCGTAAGCCCCGTAAATGCCCAGACTTCCATATTCTTCATCTTTGATGAGATGTCAAAAAATAATATGAAAATAGCACTATGTGAAATAAGACATTTTGGGTGATATAGCTGGTAAACAAACTCTTACATCATCAACTCAGTTGGACTTTGTCAAAACTATTAAATGACTTTTCCCTGCTAATAACAATAAAATAAAGAGATTTTATGGATACCGGCAGTTCTGTATTTGCTTACCAAATGTGTTTTAATAGGTTTCATTTTTTCCTTCTTCTCAGGAGCTTGAGTGATCTCCTTGTTGTCTTTATTTGGTTGGACAGCCTGTGTCTCTGACTCGGGATCTTTGAAATTTCTCAACGGTAGCTTTTTGATAGCCTCAGCCTTGAGTCTTGCTTGCTGCAAATTCAATTGTAAAATAAATAATGCTTACATCACATTTCATCACACTCTTCAATCTTCTATATCACTTCTGAGATTTTTTCAACAAATTTACTTTGTAATACATTACTTTTTCTAAGTACGTAATACATAAATTTCAAACATAAAAACTAGTTTCTTGAATGTTTTTCGCAGGTACTTTGTGGCACATTTTATAAACATTATAAAAGGAACAAAAAAACAATAAAACAAAAAGGTGATTAAAAACAAAGTTTTTTTTATAAAGTTTATAAAAAACTAGACTTTAGTACAAAAGGAAGAATAGAAGAATATATATAGAAGAGGGTTGAATGGAAATACAATGTGTACAAAATTAGTTATTTTTGTGCATTATCATATTTTATTATTTCTAAAAAATAAATATCTATTCTTATGATATGAACAAATATTTCAATTCAATACAATTTGCCGGCACGACTAAGTGACTTGTGTTTAAAATTAAGAATCAAGTTGTGACAGAATAGGGGCTAGCCTAGAGCCACTTTCCATGGACTGCAACCTGATCTCGAATACCTCCTCTCTTTGAATGAGTTTATGTTATATTTAGAATAATTATCACTTAGCTTTTATCAAAATGAGTGTATCCAGTTGAAAACCATAAATTTTACCCTACTATATTACCTCCTAACAGGGAATATTGTTAAAAAAAAAATGGTGATAATTTTTCTCAAATTTCAAAAGGTCATATTTTACCTCTATTTCTTCACGTTGTTGTCTAGCGCAATCTCCTCTTAATCTGGAACTTGTAGTACTAGTGTATAAGGAACTAGATGGCTGGTGGAAGAAATCTGTATAATCATCAGCAGATGGGTAAACACGCCTAGAAAAATTATATGGAAATAAATCAAAATAATGTAACTTATTTGAGCCGTATATTTGCTAAAGTAACCACATAATATATTTTTTTAAATATTTTTGCGAAAAAAAAATGGAAAGGTCTTTAATACCAAAGTAGCACTTCAGATTGCGCCTTAGTCCAACACTAGTCTAAAATAGAATAATTGAATTTCTTTACAGATATTTCAATTAAAATACATTTTATTGAACCATAGTAAATATTTACTATATTTATGTCGACAACAGTTGTCACAGATGTCAACGCTTAGAGAACCCTACACAAAATGACAAACCATAATAATTCTCCAACATCTTCATGCCAGGCACACATTACATTGCTCATATTTAAGACAAGAATAAAAATTATACAAAACATATACATATGTACAATTTTTATTTAAAAAATTTACTAAGTAAATACCACTATTTTTAAAAATCTACTATGACACGTGTTTTGATGCATTCCGCATCATTTTCAAACACCGTATACGGTGTTTATAATATTGAGAATACCGTATACGGTGTTTGAAAATGATGCGGAATGCATCGAAATACATATCACAGTAGATTTTAAGAAATAGTGCTATTTACTAAATTAAAATTTTAATTAAAAATGTATAGGATTTACCACTAAGTGACTGCCGAATCAATTAATGAAAATATATTTACAAACCTAAAATTGCCAAGGTGTTCTTCCTCCCATTGTATCTGTGCAAGCCATGGGGATTTTTCTTCTTCTTTGAGAATTTCTTTTTCAACACTCGTTAGTCTTTCAATCATTGCTCTGGATTAAAAATTTATCATATTTCAACTTAAAATAAATGCTTACATTTTAAAATCAACAAAAAGGGTAGTATTTTTGTTTTATTTTTTGAGTATATTGATTACTCAAGAGTGTAAAGAAAATCATACATAGACAAGTCTTAAAGTGAGATTGGAAATATGTATTGTAATGGCAATATGTATCGATGTAACCAATCTTCAATATTCAGTTTTGATCGACAATGAAAATAAAGCCTAAAATATAAATATTTAACTCAAACAATACATATTTAATTACAAATTGATAATGATTTAGTAATAAAAACAAACATTTATGGAATCAATTCTAAATTTTAAACCTTAATATTTCTACATAATGTATTTGCTCATTCCAGACTTTGGCATTGGCCTGAAAGTAAGGAAAATAATATTTTCGTAGCCATTTTGTAATAAATAGGAGTTTCGTTTTAAACCAATGAAAATCTTTTTTTTTTTAATATGAAAATCTTTATATAAAAATATGTAACAGATAGATAACATAAATGACAAAATCATTGAATTACTTTTGTGGCTTTTGGAGAAGTCTATCCTTAATCCTACGTCGATCTTCTTCCAAAACCTTTCTCCTATCACACTGAGAGATGTTCAGCAGTTGAAATGTATCAGATAGAAGACTATCTTTAACTTCTTTATCCAAAGCAGTTTCGGTGTGGAAGCTGGGTGAATGATTTACCTGTTAACAAACAAAAAATTGCATCAAAATTAAATTAGTATTATTTCACCGATAGTTGGTACATTTTTAAATACTTATGCATGTTATTTTTATTACTTTACAGATTTATTTCTAAATACTTATGCTGATCGCATAGAATATCACTAAATTAAGATATCTAATAGCTCACCGCAATATGTGGGGAAAGATAATAAAATAGTAAATAAATATTACCAAAGAAATCACAATTATTTGGGTGATTCTCCAAACACATTTGGATAGAATAATATTATAAGGATAATATTATAAGATTTTCAATTGATATTGCAACAAAGATGAAGAAAAATATAAATGTCTGTCTTCTTCATCTTTGTTTCACACCAATAAAAAATCTTGACAGCAAAAACTCCTAAGCAGAGCAAATCCAGAATTTGTGAAGAAAAATTGGACACATTCAAAATGTTGTAAAGAATAATATTAGTTTTCTAGACTTTTCCTCATTGTAAAAGTTATAAATAAACAAAGCCACTCTTTATCCCTGCATTTACCCCCGTCGTTACTTTATTTAATTCAATTAAATAATGCACAAACCTAATATGTATATGCGTCTTTACATTATTTAATACGCAAAAATGTGTTTTAAATATATACCTCTAGAATGTATGGCTGCAAATTTTGATCCAAAAGTATGTCAAAACCTAAGATTTCAAAACAGGCTTGCATCTGTAATATAACATTAAAAGTATGATAATACATGTATATTTATATCATAACAATGGCATAATGATACACAGCGCTTACAGTGTCGTGTGAAGGAAAACAAGCTCTATAGCTATGCCTCAGAATAGGCCAAGCAGATATGACCGTTTTCACAATAGCTTGGTCGATAGAGTGCCACATTGTGTCGGTATTTACGCCTTGCGACTTCAAAAGACTATTCAAAGTCGATATCTTACTATAAACATAAAAAATGCCTGCTTTTAATGTAATACAATAGTTAAAATACAAAATTCACCATAAACCGTTAAATATTACTAAATTCTATTGTCTCAAACGACTTTTTTATATAAAATGTTCAATAAATTAATAAATTTCGATAATTTGTAAAAAATATTATGGCTGAAAATTCAAATGAAATTACAAGAAAAGATCGAAAGAATAAGAACACACTAAAAGAAAGGAAGATTTTTTTTTATTTCACTGAAATGAATGGATTCATTTACTCCTTTATTTTGAAATATTGCCGTGCATCAATTTATACTAGTTTGATTTAAAAAAATTATGCAAATTTGAGTCAAAGTAATTTTTTAATTTAGTCCTTTTAATTAAGATTTAATGAATTTTTACAGCAAATTAATAGACACGTAAGTAATTTTATAAAAATAAAGTATAAACCGTTTGCTTCCTGATTCGTTATCAGTAACAAATGTTCTGCTATGTCTATTCACAGCGTAGTTGGTGAGGTGCATAAATACATTTGTGGTATTTTGACTACTAGGGTCCGCGTAATGACTTGTAGCAAATCTAAAAACAAAAACAAAATTTTATATTCACATTAAATATATTTTATTTCAAACCAACTACATAAACTATTTAAATTGCAAAAATACCTGACAAGCCCTTCATTGTAGACAAAAAGCCGTAAAGGATCGCATGACGTTACTAAAGTGTAAACACGGATATCAAATTTATATCCGTCTATCAAGTAGGGTTTGGATATGTATTGCTGACAGATTAATCTCTCGGAAATCTTCAAATCTTTAAGATTTTTTGTAAGAAATATTCCTCTGCCCTGGCTTCCACACTCTGGTTTGATGATGAATGTTTTATTCTTATGTAATTTGTTGTAATTTAAAGCGTCATTCAGCCTAAAATAATTAAAAATATGTGAAATAACAATAGAATATAATTAATAAGTATAATTTTGTCCGCCTCTGTAGTGTAATGGTCAGCACGCTCGGCTACCGTTCTGGAGGTCCTGGGTTCTTTTTCACTCTAATATTTATTCAATGTTACCCTGGACTGGTAACTGAAGCGGAGGGCTGATCACATTTCATGTGTTAACGATCAAGAAAACACTGTGTTTATATGATGCAGTGCCCTGTGCACCAAAGGGGTTCGGATAAGTGTTTGAAGATAATAACCTTTTCCGCACAAGAAACCCCTTTCGAAGTAATTAACTAACCATCCCGCAGCTTCACTGCAGGGGTAGGCAGAGAGAATAGAATTTCACACCAATCTATCTTTGCATACAATCTTCGCCTCTTTGACATTCATGCATTCTTCAGACATACCAGTTGATTATTCCGTCTTATGACCAGGTCACTTTTCTGTATTTTAAATACTTGATCGTGCCAAGTTTTTCTCGGTCTTCGGTCTCGATTTTCCACATTTAAAGTATTGAGGCAAAAATATTTTAACTTACTCAGTTGGTAAACACCAGGTTTTTGGGAAGAAATTGTAATCCTTTGGAAAACACTTTTGCATTCGATTTAGATTCCGAGCAAGCAAATCTTTCCTAAAATGGCATTCAAGTAAAAATTTATAGATATAGTGTAGCAATTTTTTTTTTTTAAATAACCCGCTACGCCTTTATTTTTAAATTTATTTATTTATTTATTTGTAAATTAATACTTAAGTGGAAATGTGTAATTGGCTTTATTTTTATTAATGTAACTATTTTTTATTATATACTTTGACTAAATGTAAAGCTGTACAATTCCCGAATAAATAAATAAAAAAATACATTTTAAGTAAGCGTTCAATATGAAATCATGTAACAACATATTACCGGCAAATCTCCAGCATTCCTGGGAAATGATTGATTCGTTGGAACCGTTTCATCTCCTTAGCTCTTTCAACCGAAATGCTCATGTCTGTCCAATAAAAATTCCATGTATCATCGTCTGATACTTCCTTCATTCCATAGGAGGATGCCACCCTTCGTACAGAAGCATAGCGACAATTTGATATACAAATTGTGATTCTGCGTTTCCTTCTTTTTTTCCGGAATAACGTTTTACTGTTAGATGGGCCATTTTGTGCGTCTATAATCAAAAGTGTTAAAATGATATTCAACAATTTTGAAAATAAATGGTATTGTGATACATAATTAAGATGCACATATTGCAATGAGCTTCTCATTAGCAGCCCTGCAGTGCGCAAAGGAAAAAATCAATATCTTTACTACTGATCTTTTTTAAAGTAAAAATTATTTTGTATCAATGTGTTATGACAAATGTATTTTACTCAACAACTTAAACAAAAATATGAAATAAAATAGATATTCATTTTTTCAATAAATAGTAATTGGTATTTTTATTATATCTCAGAGATACTAATGGGTACATAAAGTTTCACTGACATAATAACTGATATGACTATGATAAATATTAAATTAAAAATAAATATAACCGCTTACCTAAAGTAGTTGTAGAATGCAAAGAAGTCTCGAAACTTGGAGGTAGATTTGAATCAGATACCAATGAACCGCTGTCTTCAGACTGGTAAGACTTCTAAGAAAAAAATAAATAAAAAAAACATATACATATTTATTTTTAAACATTACTAATTAACTACTGAAGAGATGTGAAAAAAAAATCAATAAAAAATTAAACGAAATAATCATATAAAATACCGTGTATATATTTTTTGTTAATCAATGACTCATTGGTTGTATATAATGTTATTTTTTTTAGCAATTTTATAAATGTTACTCCAATAAAATAAAAACATCCAAAAAGATAGCATTTATGAAACCTTTCTAAGAAAAATAAGCAATGAATAATCTACATACAATTTTACTGTATGTGTAAAAAATTTATAATCTATCTACAAAAGAGATTACATTTTTCCAACGGTTTATTTTACCTACCTACTATGCAACTTTTTTTAAATATGTGTCAATGATGTAAAAATGCATGTTTTAAGTAGTGTTTATCCAATGTCTGTAATGAAAATTATTGTGCAGGAAGTATAAAATAAGTGTATTAATGTTGAAACACCTCTTTCGAATTAAATATATAATACTTCTCAATAGATATCCGGTGGTAATGCAGTTCTGGTAGTTCCAGACCGCAACTAGAAGTTGTTTTTATTTTGTAATAGCTGACATTTCATTTTTTATTGTTTAAATAAAAATAATATGTGTGCACATATATTTTTTGATAATGTACTATATTTTAAATAAATCAAACATTCTTAAAGTAAATATAACCCTAAAAAAGTATATTATCCTTAGATTAGTTACAGGTTCCTGACTTTTTCTAGTCAAGCGTCCCCCTATCAAAATTTCTCATCAATGGAGGTTAAAAAAGTCCAGAAATGTCTCCAAATAGGAGAGGAAGAAATATAAATATATTTACTAATTTCCAGCCTCCTAGGGCCTCTAGTGGCACCTAGAAAACCTTTCCAGCGCTCACTGGAGGGCGGTACTGCCACTATTGGGAACCTGCGGACTAGTTGAGGAGTCCTAATATGTTACATTTGTAAATTTAATGACTTATTGATGAAAGCCTGAAATTTTTTAAATCGTAATAAAACATTTATTTACACCAATCACTTAATTGAAAATATAGAAATAGATGTTTTTTATCTAATGTATGTAGTTTTCGTGATGAAATAAGGTTAATATTATATTTGAAAATTGAATTTTCACTATAAATACTACACTTGTACCGATCGATGTTGATTGGCAGAACTTCCACAAGATAATATTTATGATAATATTATGTCTAGATTATAGCCCCAAAATTTATCGATATTAATTTTAAAACAGTAACGCCCATACGGTAATACCTCGAAATTACACGATAGATGGTACTTGCGGGAATGGTGTGAATCAAGGTATAAATTCAAATCATATCTGCACTAACCTACGGTAATTGGTTCTACTATGGAGCTCGATGTGGAAAATGGTCATCCAAATAATTTTCAGGGGAAATTTTAATTTAAATTTGCAATTACCAGACTTTACTGTCGATCGATATTTTGTGGTGATAAATCAAGGAGAGGTTTTTTTATCGCACACAATAACTTTTTTTTGTTGGGCTTTATCCAAAAGAGTCTACATTAAATTAAATTAAATTGTCTACATTAAATACAGGTTAGGAAAAAAAGGAAAATCACTAACTGCAGGGTACCATAACTCGGGGTATAACCGTATTTATTCAAATACAGAAAACAAGTTAAATAAACTACAAAAGCAATACTATTGGTGTTGACTACACATACGTTGGTTTTGAGATAAAAATTGGAATCATTCAGTTTACTCAGTTGGACCTTAGAAGGTACTTGGCTCTTTGATAATTTAAATGTAGGGTATCCATACTTTTCATATATTTGAGAATAAGTTCTATTCAAGGAAGAGGGCTTATCTGTAAATCATATTTAGGACATTTTACAGCTTTTTCATTCAAATGTAAGCGAAACATAATAATTCTGAGGTGTAATGCTTTAAGCGAAAGCACTTTGAATGCTAGCCAATGTAGTATTTTTTATATATCTTTATAATTTATACAACTTTTATTTCGCTTGATATTATTTTTATTACATTGCTATTTCTTCAAATCATTTTTATGTTATGTTTTTTTTTCATGAAAATAAGCCTAAGATATTTATTTAGTAAGTTGTAGAAATAGATTCACAATCCCTATTTATTGGCACAGACGCTTCTAGCATTAGATCCCAGAATTTAAATTGGAATATTGCGCAGAAACTGTAATAATGAAATAAAATTTAGAATTACTTACTGGGAGGTTTGGGAACTTTTAATTTGTAAATATGGTGACATTCTCGATTATTATTGTCATCAGACGAATTAATCTTTGTTTGAGAATCAAGAAGTTCCTCATTCGCATTCTGCATTATTCATTCCAAGGCAGCTTAGAATAGAATACAAATTCGGAGATAACTTAAATCAATTGAATAAATTTCTACATTATTTCTACAAAATTTCAATTAAATTAACGTATAAATAATGATAATAAAATATCAGTTAACACGCACGAAACTGATAAGTCGTAAATCTCAAGGAAAAGATGTAATTAAATTGTAAAAAAAATTAAAATGGAAATTTCGAATACTAATTGACCAATTGACATTTAATTAGGAAGTGTTTTTTTTCATCCCCGTTCAAATGTCAAGCAGGACTACCACTACCAAAATCATAACTTTTTTTTAGATAGTAGTACCTATTCTAGGCGAGTGATATATATTTTCGATTCAATTCAATACGATTTTCATATCATACAGAAAAATATAGATAGGCATTTATTTATAACCAAAGTGACATAAATATTTTAGAGAAAAGCTTTTGTCTACATGATCAGCACACTAGTATATAATCTTAGATCAGCACCCTTTAGATGTAGCAGGTATGGTGGTCTACTTTACAAAGGGGTCAGATTGGAAAGGGCCTTCACTTCTTAAAGTGAATCCTCATGCTATTTTTTTAACTTTGCTCTTTACCTCCAAAGCTTATATCTCAGCGGTACCGTGGTGCTTTAAATTAGATATGGTTAATACTAGTAGGGTAGTACTTCTGAATACTAAATCAAAGCTTGGAATGGTTTTCTATTTTAAACTATTCCTAATTAGTGATATGTTTTAATTCACTACACTAGGCTAGTGTGTGCATGTTTTTTTTAACATAGCATAAGCGGTTAATTAAATATAAATTTGACAAATTATAAAAATTACATAAATGTTAGGATGGTAACAAATAAAGTACGAGAAAAAAATTATTTCGTAAAGTAAAATCACCCTCTAATGAATTTATCTCCTCATTAAGGTAGCAGAAGAAAGTTATGAAATAAAAAAATCATAGAACCCTCCTTCTTGATATTAAAAAAATGTATCTTGTTAGTAAAATTGTGGAGTTGTGTGATTTTTTTATAATTAGAAAAGATAAGAAATGTACCCGACATTAAAGTTTGGAATTTTTGGTAGTGATTAACTTCAACCTTTTCCAATGCTTTTTGCAAAAAATACTATTTTAAATTTAAAATCTTTTCAATACTATAGAATTATTTGAAAAAATCTATCGGTATAGCTTTTCAAACTCATTTTCACTTTCTTCCCCGATTTCCTATAATTATGATCTAAAGCAAGTACTTTACTAAATTTAAAGGAAACATGGCTGAATATTGTGTGCATTTTTAAGGAGATATCAAACGCCAAATTAGAGAGTCATGTAGATTGCCAAAATGGCAGAGGGACAGGAAAGCTCTAAAAAAATAACTATCACGGTTAAAACACTGAAAGATAAGCAAACTTTCCAAATCGAAGAGGATGCAGACATCAAAAGGGTAAGCTTTAAAACCTCCGATTGTTTCCGTGAGACGTACATTCATAGATTTTCCTCAGACGCCTTGCATGACGACACTTGGCAATTACTGTAGGCTAGGTTTAATCGTTATCATTTTTAATTTTGTGGATTGTTTCTTTCCAGCTAAAAGAAGTCGTTTTGGAGAAGTTTTCTGCCGAACCGGACCAATTGTGTTTGATATTCGCCGGAAAAATACTGAAAGATAATGAAACTCTCCGGACTCAAAACATCAAAGATGGATCCACAGTTCATCTTGTTATCAAAACTCCTCCGAGGCCAGAACCCGAGAGCGGACCTCGGCGACCACCAGGTATTTCCGTTTTCTAATATTTATATTAATAAAATTATAATTTACCATACTGTAAGCATAAAGCATATGGTGAAATTCGCGACGAAAAATTATGCTGTCAATCCAACAGAAAGATCTGGAATTTTTTCGTTCAATGTTCACGACTATTTACGTATTTATAGTATATTTTATTTGCGGTCAATTTTTGTTTATAGGTTTGATTTCGCAAATGCTTATTAGTTATATTTGGTAACCAAAACAGGTTAAAGTCCTTATGATGAATTGATTTCCTTATTTCTTGAGAACAGAAAGTTAAATGTGCAAAATTAGTCATCTTTGTTAACATTAAGTCAGTTTTATGTTCATAGTTTTCCAGAATGGTATTTGGTAAGCCATATTTTAAAGAGCTTTCACATACAGCTGGTGCATTGTTTCAATTTAATTTATATTAATCAAACCTCTCACATTATGCAAGACATCAAAAAAAAAAAAAAAAACATTTATTTTGTTTAAATTATATCGTAAGTTATAATACAATAATACTCAATGATATAATTTAGTAACGACTAACATCCTAATAGAGTATTACTGCTAGTGTTCGAGAGTGCATATTTTAAAAATGACTTGCTTTAAAAAAATTATACTCAATCTCGGTAACTTTGAACAATGTTTGTATTTGTTTAGCAACTGCATTTGTTACTATTATAAAAGTTATAGTCAAAATACATGTATGTTGGGGTTAGTTGTTATTTTTTTTGAATACTGCATCTTTAAAAATAATAATAAGAAATTCTAAAATAAGTAAATTAAACATTATTGTAAATCATGTAGTTTTCATTATGTGAGATATAAGAATATTTTGAATCAATAAATTTCATCAGTAGTGTCTCGTTTTCTACACAGGCACTAGTTTTCTGGCACTAGTTTTTTTAATAGTAAAAATTGTCTAATAGAATACTTATACATATTTAAAAATAATAAAAAAATGCTACCTGGGATTTCAAAGTTTTCAGACAGATTATATCATTTCATTAATTGATACGGCAGTCACTTTGTGGTAAAACTATCCATTTTTAATTACTGTGACACGGTTTGAAAATGATGCGGAATGCATTGAAACATGTATCACAGTAGATTTTAAGAAATAGTGGTATTTACTAAGTAATACATTAATTAAAAATAGATTATATCATCTTTATTTATGTGTCATCCTCTAATCTAATATGCTAACATCAATCTTGAATACATACCATAAGTTCTACCTTTAACAATTTTACAGATAAGTATGGAAGATATTATTAGTAATATTTATATATTTTTTTTATTCACAGCCGACATAAGTGCAACCCCATTTGGTTTAAATTCTCTAGGAGGATTAGCGGGATTAGAAAGTATGGGACTCGGGCAAGGTTCTTTCATGGATATTCAGGTAATTGTCAAATATATATATATATATGTATATTTTTTTTACATTGATTTAAATCACAATTTAAAACATATTCTTAAAAAATATTTTGCAAATACCCACCAAGCCACCTTGTGTGTCTTGTCAGTGGAGTTCTCTTTGAATACATTTTTATTGTTTTTTACCATTTTAACCTAATACACACAAAAAAGGGAGAAAAATTAAGAATATATACATTTTACAATTTTCATGAAATTAACTCTTGATCATTTACCCATTCCTTTATTTTGCCTTTGTTCTATATTTTATTTTGACCTCTAACATCCGTCGGCAACAAATTAAAAATGTTCGGAACGATATATTGCAGTGTTCGACTCCCATATTTACTGTTTATTCTTGGGACTATCAAACCTTCGTTGTGTGTAAATCGTGTATCATGGTTGTGTACTAAAAGATTTCGATATTTTTGTCTATTACACTTATTTTTGCTACAATGTTTAATATTATTATCTGAACTCAATAGTATCTTTGATTGTACTTGAATTGGTTTATCACTTTAGGGTATTTAGAAATTATTAAATATTTGTTTTTATTATCTCCACACCAGAATGTCTGAATCACTTTGATTTCAGGCCCGTATGCAGTCAGAATTATTATCCAATCCGGATATGCTGAGACAAGTCTTAGATAACCCCTTGGTGCAACAAATGATGAATGATCCCGAGAACATGAGATCGCTGATTACCTCACATCCCCAGATGCAAGACCTAATATCTGTGAGTATTGAAATCCTTTGAATTGAAATTTTGAGGAGGTGGTGGACAAAATTGAAAATTTGTAGTGTTCAGCGTGTTTGGCTACCGTGCTGGAGGTCCTGAGTACGATTCCAAACGGGGTCAAACAGATATGGGTGATTTTCACTCTCATGTTTATTTAATATCACCCTGGGCTGGTACAAGAAGCGCAGGGCTGATCACCTTGCCTTCATGCAATAAATGATCAAGATTACACTGTGTCGCTACGATGTAGTGCCCTATGCACCATTGGGTGCGGATGAGGGTTAGAAGAAGAATACAGGGAGTGTATAATTTTGTAAAATATGGCACGATCAGGTATGCCAAATACTTGAACGTGGTCAGGTTAGGAGTCGTAACAATCGGCAGGTATGTATGAGGAGATGCATGAACGTGGAAGAGGCGAAGAATGTTTGCAAAGACAGAGTGGTCGGCTGTCCAAACTCAAAACACAGTAAGGGACATTTTTTTTGTAGTACGTTTTTTTGCATTTTTGGACTAAGTTGATTCTACTTAGTCCAAAAATGCAAAAAAAACGTACTACAAAAAAAATGTCCCTTACTGTGTTTTAAGTTTGGACAGCCGTGGTGTGGCGTTCTATTCTCTCCCTATTCTACCCCTGCGGGGAAGCGGCGTGATGGTTAGTTAGTCTGTTAGTATAATTTTGTTAGTTATAAAATAGAATATCACTATGTTAGTGTTTTAAATATTTATTATATCCTTAATTCGTATTTCAAACACAGTGCTACAAACTTGGTTTTGGTGCAGCGCTAAAGCAATGATTAGAATTATTTCACGTGATATTGTTTAACATATTTATGAATGCTTGATTAATGAGGACATAATGTAAAATTATGATAAATTTAACACAGCGTCAGAAGTATTTGCTACCAGCATTAATTCATTTCACAATTGAAATAACATATTCTTTAACTCATTACTCATTTGACTGGAAATTCGAAGGACCTAGTTTTAAGTTTGGAACTGGCAGTTTATTTTTTTAAGTGGTATTCCAGTAATTTGATATTTCTATCGTATTATAGAGTATGGTCTATGGTCAGTATAGCAGACTCTAGCCAGAGTTTCTACATTTGGTCTCAGGCTACTAAAACTATTTAAAAAAAACTAACCACTCAGGCTCTTCTGGAAATTGTGTCAAATTGAAATGTTTGTGTACATCATTAGGGATCTTTTTTTGTTTTTTGAGTATATTTGACCTTGCATCACTGTCCATACTCCAACTTATTATGTTTTCACTTTTTATTATGTTTTATTAAGTTTTTTGATTATTTTCAGCGTAATCCTGAAATCAACCGTATGCTGAATAATCCAGAACTCTTACGACAAACTATGGAATTGGCCCGGAATCCAGCTATGTTGCAAGAATTGATGCGCTCTCACGATCGTGCTATGTCTAATTTGGAAAGCATACCAGGTCATTTAATCATCTTTATATCCCCTCCTTATTTAATGCCAGCCTCCATCCTGAAAACCTGGTCACAAAGCGAATGATCAACATTGGACCACCATTTGTGATAGTTCATGGTAAAAATGCTTGTAAGAAGAGTCTCTTCTCTACTGATAATCATACAATCATTAACATTAAATGCTCAATACTTAGTCCCAGATTACTAAACTATATGAGTGATGTTGTTATTAAACATTTGTAAAAAAAAATACTTCATACAAATAAAATAGGAATAAATACGATAATCAAAGACTTTTATTATATTAGAAGTAATAGTAATATTCTTTTGGTTCAAGAGATCACATAATAATGACAATAAATTTAAGGTACATTAGGAAGACACTGTGAAGCAGAGAATGACGTGAACATTGTTTTTCCCAGGAGTCGTCATTTTGCCGTCGTAATTTTAAAAATAGTTTAGTATTCTAGGGTCCGCCTCCGTAGTGTAATGGTCAGCACGCTCGGCTACCGTTCTGGAGGTCCCGGGTTCGATTCCCAGGAAGGGTCAAATAAATATAATTGATTTTTGAACTCTAATATTTATGCAATATTACTCTGGACTGGTACCTGAAGCGGAGGGCTAATCACATTTCCGTAATGTGTTAACGATCAAGATAACACTGCGTTTATATGATGCAGTGCCCTATGCACCGTTGGGGTGCAGATGAGGGTTTGAATAAGAAGGGCTAAACAGTTTCCAAGAATAAAGTTTGAAAAAATCAGTATCAGTGGAATGGTTTATTCAATGTGTACTATATTTTTATTTTAGGTGGTTACAATGCCCTTCAGAGGATGTACAGAGATATACAAGAACCAATGTTGGCGGCTGCCAGCAGTTTTGCCGGAAATCCATTTTCTGGTTTAGTAGATAATTCTGGTAAGTACAGCCTGTTTTTACATTTAGAATTAACATAAACAAAGAAATAAAAATCCGGAAAGCAAAAAAAATACTGATAACTTGAGATTATTTATTTTGTATTCTAAAATGGTTAAACATTTGTTTTGCAGACGGCACCAACCCGCAGCAGGGCAGCGAGAATCGGGAGCCGCTTCCCAACCCGTGGGGCCCGCGGGGGGCGACCGGGGCAGCCTCTCCGGGAGGTGCTCCGGCCGGGCTTCTGAACACGCCGGGCATGCAGTCGCTGCTGCAGCAGATGTCAGAGAACCCGCGCCTCATGCAGTCCATGCTGAGCGCACCCTACACCCAGTCCATGATGCAGGCCTTCCAGGCCGACCCCAACATGGCCACGCAGATCATCAACCAGGTTGCTTACCAAATCCTTCTTTACAACATTTTGAGTGTGTCCAAATAATTGTTCACACATCTGGATTATCTCCAATTATTTGAGTTATTTTTTATATTATTTTTTGACATCTCAACATAGATGAAGAAGAAATACTTAAACCTGCCTATGACGGTCGTAAGTCCCGTAAATACCTAGATTTCCATATTCTTCTTCATCTTTGTTGAGAGGTCAAAAAATAATATAAATTCTTCTTCGTCAAAAAGCTTTTAGCTTTTTGACGAAGAAGAATTTTAAAGCGTCTTAGCTTTTGTAAAAATAGTTTCAAACTGGTTAAAATCTATTAGTTCGCCTCCGTAGTGTAATGGTTTGCGTGTTTAGCTAACGTGCTGGAGGTCCCGGGTTCAATTCCCAGGGCTTTACTTCAGGCCTGGAAATATCTTCTTCACACCCTTATCTGTACCCGATGGTGCATAGGGCACTGCACCAATATGATGCAGTACCCTATGCACCATTGGGTGTGGATAAGGGTTAAATAAATAAAATAAAAATGTATAGTTTTTTAAATGAAAAATAAGGGATCGTTTTTGTTGTTTTCAGAATCCCATGTTTGCTGGAAATCCACAACTACAGGATAATATCCGCTCAATGCTGCCCCAATTTCTATCCCAGCTACAGAATCCGGATATCACGCAAATGATGACAAACCCTCAGGTGAGCTATAGGAAATTTAATTTAATTTTTGATTATTTGATGTTTGGGTTTTTCCAGCAAAAAACTAGTATTTAACATTTTACTTGTTAGTTATTAGTTTGTCAGGAGCCGCAAGCATGAATGATATGGCCAAATGACATATTCGAATTCATATCTGCCCACCCTCATTATCAAAACACTCAAAATATATAAAAACATGGATATAGTTTGCGAAATATTCCAAGTTCCATTGACTAAATGTGATATATATGGTTATTTATAATTAGCTGTACCCAACCATGTGTTGCTGTGCTCATTCTGGTGAATAGGAAATGAATAAAAAGTGGAACCACTCATATCTACAGTATGTTTATTTTTAAAATGCTTGCCAGAATAAAATATTTTAGCAACTGTCATGAAGCATGCTGTATGCCATGAACAATGTTTAGTATTGAGTGTATTGGTACTGCTTTCAATAAATGGCACTTCCACCGTAGTAAAAAAGGAGTTTTTTTTAAAACATGTTTTTACTTATCAGAAGTATGTAATAACACACATTTGAATGCAATGTTATGTCAAAATTTCAAAGTAATTGGTGAATAACTTTTGAAACCAATTTTTTTTTTTTTTTTTTATATACATAGATAAAAACACACATATTCTAATGCAACATTGTGTCAATATTTCAAAGCAATCATTGAATAACTTTTGGAGGTTTAAGATTTTGAAAAAACAAAAAAAATATTAATAAAAACACTCACATTCGAATCCAACGTTGTGTAAAAGTCATCGGGGAATGACTTTACACGTTGTTATCGGGACACATTTAAAAACGTTTTTTCTCAATTGTGTTTAGGAAATATATCACAAATTTGATGCAGTGCCCTATGCACCATTGAGTGTGTCTAAGGGTCAATATATTGAAAGCTGTCCCACCGCATTCCCAGATCTGATACGGAAGCATCTAGGCTTCCTGACAGACCTCTTTTTTTTTTTTTAACTAAGTTGCTAAATTTATTGAAAATGTGAAACAAAATTGTATCCCATTTGAAAGCTTTCAGTACTGCCAATCAAAGTAAATACAAGCTTGTAAAATCCACCACTAAATTTTCTAGAAGTACCCTGGTGTAGGCAGTGAAAGGGGATTGTCTAAGGCAGTGTTCCACAAACTTTTTCTATTCAAGGTACACCTACCAATTAAGAAATTTCAGAGGTGCATATTTACCATATTATGGTAACATATTTAACATATTATGTTTAATGCGAAATGTGAGCTTACTAAACTGAGCACAGGCAACCAAAATTTGGAGCAATTGTGTTATTTTGACAAAACTATACTTTTTTCTGCGGCACACCAACTAATCACTACGGTTCACCAGTGTGCGGCGGCACACACTTTGCGGAACAACGATCTAAGGGTCAGTGATAGTTATATTTTGTCACATGAAAGTCTATTTTGTTTCCAGGCTCTGAATGCGCTACTTCAGATCCAGCAAGGAGTGGAGCAGCTGAGGACCGCGGTGCCGGGGCTCGGCGGGGCCCTCGGTCTGGGGGCCACGGTAAACCCGCCCACCGCCCCCGTCAACACTACCACTACCACCACGGCACCTTCGCCCAACAACCTCGAGCTCTTCTCGCAGGTACGGCCAATACACAATGCTAGATTTCTTACATGTCATTTTTAATTTTAATTTTACCTAGTAAATACCACTGATTTTTCACTCTTATCAACCTAGACTGGTACCTGAAGCGCAAGGCTGATCACCTTTCCTTAGTGTATTTATTGATTAAGATAACACTGCTTCTATATAATGCAGTGTTATCTTAATAAAAATTTTTAACTCAAGTAAATAGAATTTTGGGAAACATAATCACTCTTTAAAATTTATAATGCAAAAAGAATAACAAATTTCTGGTAATGTAATTTTTTTACAAAGTACATAGTACAATTAAGCGTGATGTACTACCAAGTGGTACGCGAGCCAAAACAGGTTGGGAAACGCTGCTTTAGTTTAATAAAACATGTACATTTTGATTTACGTGTATTGTATATGGACAGTTTATGCAACGCATGGTAGCCAGTATGGGGAACAACGCAGATCCCAACGCAACTCCTGAACAGCGCTACAGTCAGCAACTGGAACAACTCGCCGCCATGGGATTCATGAATAGAGATGCCAACATACAAGGTAAAATCATTCACCCGCATCATCCATCCATTTTGCCATCCCTTGAACGGAAGTACATATATAGCATATCTAATATGAACTGAAACATAGTACATAATATAACACAATTACATTAATGAGCTTTTAGTGATGTAATATATAAGAATTTTATAAAATTGCTCAATAATTTTTTAAGATTATTATTTAAAAAAAAGAAATATTTGTGTTTTTATTATTTACACAAATATTTAAATTTCATACTATTTCTGTGAGTCTAAGCGGCTCATAATTAGAAATAGGTATCAAATTGTGGTAGAGTGGGTTTGAACCGAGGAACTCTGACTTAAGAGTCCGCGACACTAAAATTGATGTTTATATTTAAACTTAATTTAATTTAATTAATTGAATGTTTAAATTTTGTACGTTGATGAAGAGAAAGCTGTCATTGCGTTTCAATTTTTGCAATTTTTAATATATGTATTCATTTATGAAAAAAATGTATACATTTTATGATATGTCATTTAATATTGTGGAATAACATTGTCAGTTATGTCTGTCAAAAAAGAGAAAATAATGGAGGATTCTGGTATAGTTCTCAAATTAAATTTTTCAAATTAATAATATAATAAAACAGTAAAAGTTAAGTCACAAAAAAAAAACTACTCGCATAAATTAATATTATGTTTGAATAACTACAATTCCGATGAATGACACATATTAAAATAATTTTAGGTTGCCATTGTAAAATAATGTTAGAGTTTCAACCATTCCTGATTTCTGCTCTTTTGGCAGACTAACTAATTTGTCTGAAACCAGTGTGATGAATGTGTGCGTATATATTTTCAGCCTTGACTGCAACATTTGGCGACATCAACGCCGCTGTGGAAAGGTTACTGGCTCTCGGACAACTCTCCCTAAGCTAACACTCTTAATCCAATTTATGAAGTTATAAAACGATATATTTAACGACTCCGGTTTCACTTTCGAACCCCACGCAAGATAATTGCAATTTTGTCACATTAATATTTCTTATCGCATCAAATTTTCCGTTTTTGAATTGCTCCAAATGCTTTTTTAACATTTTCAAATTTGTTATTAGATTGAAATAATGGGCTTTTAAATTATTTATCACTAAATTTGAATGATTTATTCATATTTTGCGTGTTTTAAAACAGTTAATAAATTTGTCAACATCTTGTTGTCAAAGGTTATGGTGTTTTATTTTGCGTACATATTACATACATACACCTTGTTTGCTTTTTTAAAATTGGCTAAGTGTTTTGTGACTGTAATACTTTATGATTGAAATTTTTTATATACCTATTTGTTTTCAATCAATTATTATGTTTAAAATAATGTTAACCTCCGTTATCATTCCTTTATAATTTAGAATTTTTTGTGTACCATTTCAGTAAGATGTATAAAAAGTAATCGGATATTATTTTATATCTTTATTTTCTTTAGTGCTACAATATGGTGGCTAGTTGGTAGAATTTGTGGTAACTAACATATATATTTGAAATAATTTGAGACGCATTCGAATTCAGTGAATACGCACTTGTTTGTCTTTTACACATTTTAAAGTAAATTTTTTGACACAGTATTTATATCTATCATCCCAAACTAATCCAGGGATATATCAGCCTCACTAAACTCCTGTATGTATGTAACTTATTGATTCAACCGTGTATCTAGAATTAGAATGAATAATGTCTATGCAAGATTATCTGTGTTCAATGTGTCTAGTTTTTTAATGTCTGTCACAACTCAATATTAAATACCGCAGTACAGAAATGTCAAGTACGATGTACCATTCCCATAGTGATATTGAATAAATGTGCGAAAGTTTAAGCATGCTTGTATTTTATTTGTTTACTTGTGTGCCTAGACTACTCGGATCCAAGGAATCGGATAACATATGACCTGTAGGCTCAGTGTCCATTGCATATGGTATTCTATATAGAAAGTTAATGGTATTTAGGTATTGAAATTGAAAGGTAATTTATTATCATACTATATGGTAAAAATATAAAATTTGTGTAAGGAATATTATTTGCTAAATACAACTGACAATTCCTTCAAAATGTGTATTTTATTTATAACCTACCCTAACCTAACTCATCAAGTCATATTCATCTTTTCCCAGTTAAATATTTTAAACAACTATTATAGATAAATATAATTTGTCTAGGTCACATAAATATACGCATCATCTGAAAAATAAATTGTATACTTTGGAATGATCCAAGGATCACTCCTAATTGTAAGATTTTTTGGGATATTTTGCCGGGAATGGTTCCATGTGTTTGGAGGAAATAGGTAATTTTTGGAGGTATTAGAGATGTGTTATCCAGAAAGAGATGCTTGAAAAAATAAGAGTACCATCAATGGAGGGAAATCGAGGCCCGCTTGGTACGACATGACTTATATAAATATTTTGTTGTTAATGTATACAAAATGTCAATATCTCAACAGAGAGAAGGAATAAAAAAGAATGTGGAAGTATAGGAATTTACAGGGCTTATGGACTCATCAGGCATGTTTAAGTAATCACTTAATACACTATTTAACTTTCAACATTGAACAATCTTGTTTACTAAAGACAAAAACTACAAACTAATGGCACCAGGTTTTGTGTAATGAATATGCCAAAATGTATTTTATTATTTTTGTGAAGACTTAAATGTATTTAAAATATTTGTCTTCAATAAAATGATCCGTTTATTTGAGCATTTTTTTTGTTAGAAACATACTTTCTTTACAATAGTTATTACTTAGATAAGAAGTTTCTGTAATGATCACATAGTTTATTTTCCTTTTTCTTTTTAGTTACATGGATCATTTGCATATTATCCAGCACTAAATCATTATATTTTGCCATGCTGGACGCTCTGCAACACGGTTTTTATAATTGTTTGTAATCATGACAACCAGAGACCTTATGAAGGTTTTGAATATGCTAGTTTATGTAATTATCAATATGCTAATTCACTAAAGATTTCATTCATAGATCCAGTGCCTTCTAAATTAGTATTTAAGAGGAACGATACCACAAACCATTTAACTATCAGTGAGTGGGTAGTAGGAAATAAAGGGCCGGAAATGTAAGAATGTGAAAATAAAGCACAACACCCATATCAATTGAAACCTTTGTTATATGATTAATTTATATGTAGTTACAAAAATTATTCATAAAATGTATTCAGGAAAAAACACAAAGCCTTTTTTGTAAATCAGGTTTTTTTTTAATTATAGAATTATTTTTATTTTTATTATTTACAAAAATATTTAAATTTCATACTACTTCTGTGAGCCTAAGCGGCTCATTACTAGAAATATGTATGAATTTTTTTAGAGTGAGTTCGATCCCAGAAACTCTGACTCAAGAATCCGCGACGGTAATCAAGAATGGCCATGGGACCACAACCCAGTAAATAAAATTAATACTTTATAAATATATAAAATTTTCCAAAACAATTCAATACCAGCAATTTTATTTCATGTAAAAAAATTATAATGCCTGCGAGACATGGTTCAAGCGTTCAGAGTAACCATATACTCAGCTTTGAAAATAGATGCCTACGAGGAATTTTAGGCGTGAGGTGGTTTGACTTTCTGAGAAAACGAAGAAATACGGCGTAGGACGTTACAACTGTCGCCAAGAAAAGGCTATTCGGTTGGCTAGTCAATGTACCTAACCGACATGCCTCCCGAAAGACTTTATCAAGTTGACTCTTTTACAAGGCATCAGATTCCCACCACCCAGGACAATGAATTTCGGGACGCGGATTTGACTTGAGAAGATTCAAGGGATCTGGCAGCCGACAGAAGAGCCTGGAGGCAGTTTGTAAATTCCGTATGCTTCACATAGAGAGTGGATATGGTAAAGTACAACAATAAAAAATAGTACAGTGGAACCTCTCATAACAACTTTAATTCGTTCCAGCATCTTACTCGTTAAGCGAAACATTTTTTCCATAGAAATCAATGGAAAATATATCAATGCATTCCAGGCCGAAAGAAAACTGTATTTTATTAAATATCTATTTTTTAACGTTTATTCAAATAAAATTACTTGTAAATTGTTAATAAGTGTTAAAACTTGGAATATAATTTAGATTTGAAAAAAACCTAAATAAAAATATGAATTTATGGCAAATAATTTATCCCTTTTAATTAGAAAACTGTTTTAAGACATTTGTTTTAGCCGACGCTTCAAAATTTTGCGAAAATGTGTCACAGCATTATCATTGAATAAATTTGTAACAGGAATAGACACCTCCTTATTAGGATGATGCTTCTTAATGTGCAACAGTTTCCCATGCTTTCAGCATTTCTCTTATTGTGCTAGAAGATTGTTGCTCTGCTACTTCGTCCTCCTCCATAATGTATTGCTGTGAAACACGATGCAACTCCATAAATTCTTCGGTTGTCAGCTCTTGGCTGTACTCTTTCACAAGCTCTTCAATATCGTTGTTATTCACCTCGAGCACCGTGATATTAGCTAATGACACAATCTCGCTGACTGTAGACTACACAGTTACTGTTTCAAAATCACATTTGACAACACTCTCTGGCCAAAGTTTTTTCCAAGCAGAAGTTAGGGTCCCCTTGGTAACTCTTTCCCAAGCCGTGAAAGTCCCGGTTCACAGGTGAATGTCGTGAAAAAGGGACTTACCTTTCTTCTGTTACTCATTATGCGAAACATCGCTCGCTAAGGGAGCAACTTTTTCAGTTTTTTTTTGCTCGTGATGAGAGGTTCCACTGTAAAACAATTTAAAAATACATTGAAAATGTTTTTTTTTCACATCATGATAATACAAAATACATAGATACCATATTAATAATGTACATTTAGCTGCTTTTTATTTGAATCCACAAATCCTTATTTTTTCTTGGTCGCCAAAATAAAATTTAATAATTATTAAGTAATAGATGGGTAATACATAATTATTTCCACACCTAATGACGAACCTACTGACTTTTGAGATATGGGTAAGCGTCTTGCAGCTTCGATCACGGCATAGTGTTTTTTTTTTAATCTAGAAAGCAGTGCAATGATCACATCCGTAAATTTATGTTGACAAAAGCAACATGGCGGGTGTTTTCGTTCCTGGCAGTAGCGGGAATTATGCTGTGTGTTGTGAATTTGAGTGCATATATGTGTTTAAATCAGTGTCCTAGAGTTTGCAAGGTATGTAATTAATATTAATTTACTTATCATTGGGTTTTAAAGCTACCAGATATATATGTTTTCATTTTGTCTGTCGGCTACCTGTCTGTCTATAATTTTGACATTTCACGTGCGACAGGTGAGTTTATTTTATATTTCTATCGGTATCTCTATTAGTTTTGAGATAAACAAACAATTTAAATTGTTGATTAAAGGTTATACATTTTTCTCTCATTCGGTATTACATTGACGAAAGTTTTTAAAAACAATATGTGACATACTTTCGAAAACTTTATTTTTCTTACCACACATTTTTGCCCCTGACGTCAACATAAGAAATATAAACTTCAAAACTATGAATTTCTCAGTATTTCGCTTAATCAAATAACAATTGTTATATTAATAACAAAGGAAAATCATTTATCTATTTAACCTTAAAAGTGTATACGTGTTTCTCGTATGATTTTTTCAATTTCTTGAAAATCATCTTAGTGACATTAGTGGGTAGATAATACCCATAATGAATTTATTTTTAAAGTTTATTTTTTAAATGTAATTAGTATTAACACAAGAAAACACAATATTCTTTTGATTGTGTCGGGTTTTGGTCCCGTGGTTAGTGTCGCGGACTCTTAAGTCAGAGTTTGTAGGTTCCCACTCTATCACAATTTGATACCTAATTCTAATAATGAGCCGCTTAGGCTCACAAAAATAGTATGAAATTGAAATATTTGTGTAAATAATAAAAACACAAATATATCTCTTTTTTAAAAAAAATAAAAAATATGTACATAAGTATATGAACTAACTAACTAACTAACCATCACGCCGCTTCCCCGCAGGGGTAGGCAGAGAGAATCGAACGCCACACCACTCTGTCTTTGCAAACATTCTTTGCCTCTTCTACATTCATGCATCTCCTCATACATACCCGCTTATGTATTTACAATAATGCAATATATGTAATATTGTGGGTGTTATATAATGCAGTATTAGTAAAGTGTGGGTATTTTGCATCGAAGAGTACTTTGCAACAGGTGGAATTGTTTTTTTTTCACTTCAAATATCATGTATCGTTTTAAAACTCCATGAATTCAGATATGTATAAGAATTTGTGTATATTGAAGGCAGTGTTGACTGACTGCCTGGCTGGTTCACAGACTCACCAACGTACAGCCTAAATAAACTGCTTAGCCTAGAAATATGAAATGATTTTATAACCTAAGCACTCGCTGTTTTTTTTTAAATTCAATCCGTTAGGGTGGTGAAAAGGAAGGGGTAATTTTTTTAAAAACCATTTTATTATCTTGAAAACTGAAAGTGTTACAAATGTGAACGTTTGTATTGAGATTTTTCTTTTGTGCAATTGTGATTGACCATTTTGCCCCCCTCCATAGCGTAGTGTTTACTGCGTTTGGCTATCACGCTGGAGGTCCCGGGTTCGATTTCCAGGGGGTCAAGATGAATAAAATGGTGTTTTTTGTTTTAACTAAGTATTTATTCGACATTACCCTGGGCTTGCACTGGACCTGAGGCGTAAGACTGATCACCCCACCTTTATAAAATTAACGATCAACTAAACATCGCATCAAGCAGTGCCCTATGCACTATTGTGTGCGGATGAGGGTAAGAATAAGATAAGGAGGATATTTAGCATTTTTCGAAGATTCGATTTAGGTAGACAAAAACGGGGGGCGAATTCGTCTGATTGAAGGCATTTCGACTGCATTCAGTCCACTTTCATCCTTCTTTTGCCAATTCCATGCTTCACTTCCATATGTTAGGGTTGGAACCAGGACTCCATTGTATACTGCCAGTTTGACTTTCGCTGATAGATTTTTATTTGCTATACTTAAGTGAATTCAGAGCACCATTCACTCTGTTCCCGGCATTCACTCTCTTTTCTATATTATTATCAATCTCTCCATCCCTAGAAAACATACTTCCCAAATCTACGTGTTTTTATTCCGTAAATACCCAAATTCGCCGAATCCGTTTATTTAAGTTCAGTTTAAGGGCTTTATAAGCAGTTTGAATATCGATTATTTCCAATGAGAACGCCAATCTTTTGTGATTGCAAAGAATGAAGCGCCGAAAATGGCATGTCAGTCAATTTAGACATTTCCGGGAGTTTCCCCCTCACTCACCCCTTCTTCCCTTGGTGGATTTTCTATACCAATACAGTATTGATGTTTTCCAGGTGTTATGATAATAAAAATTGCCGTACTATTTGTGTATTTATGATGTATGAATTGCCATTTTTGTAAATCGTACCTCCCATAGACGAGGGCTGTTCGTGAACGACCCGATCTAAATTACCCGTTCATTTATTTACATTGATTGTGTGACCGAGTCCCAACTTTGATTGAATCTCGTTCACTAGCTTGCTAATTCGACGATTCGCTTATTCGTTGATTCGGTGATTCGTGTAACATACACCATTCTACCCATGATTGACAGCCCTGGATTACTCGCTTTCCATATAGAAACACGACCAGTGCCTACTATGCCTTATTTAATATTGGCTACCAATCCTTCTGCCTACCGCGATTAAAATCTGCACGCCACTGTACATATGTATATGTATATGTATGACTTCCGAAATTTTAGTAGTGTGGTTGTCAATCATGGGTAGAATGGTGAATATTACACGCGTGTAAAGTGATAATTTCACCAGCCTATGACAGTATAACAGAAGCCCCGTAAATACTCAGACTTCCATATTCTTCTTTATCTATGTTCAGAGGTCAAAATTTTTTTTTTCAATTTTATACTCGTACATACAATGAATCTTTAAAAAACTTTAATATCATATTTAAGGCCCAGCATTCATTAACTCGCATTGAGGTCACATGTCTACTCGCACCCGATTTTTTAAAGAATGTATATCGGATTTTTTTTGTTTTTTAGAATATATATATATTAGAAAAAATATTTTTACAATTTTTCTAACTTCCTACCTTTCAATAACTCTTTTCTTATCAAAACCGTATAATTATTAAGAAGAAATATTATTTTAAGAAATAAAGAGTCGTTGTTTTTTTATCCACTCACATTTTTACTAACAACCAACTAGTTTCGGCAACAATCTGTTGCCCTCTTCAGGGTTTAATTTATGATTTCGAAGAAAAACTTGTATTTTCATTGCAAAAACGGTGTTTTAAGAAAAAAATTAATTACGTAAAATTTTAACTGGAATTAGATAAAATTAAGTTGCGTCTTAACATATCGCTCACTCCTTTCAAGAACGTCATAAATCAAAAAACGTGATTTTTCAGGAGAACGTTTTTAAAGTTTAAAAATATAATACAATTTATTAAAAATAAATATCAAGCCACTTATTGAACTTTTTAGTGTGCTACAGATCTTTTTAGGTTAAACCTGAAGGTTTTTTCTCCATTTGAAAAATAATTATTTTATTTTAAAAAAATAATTAAACAATACCTCTTCTTCAAAATGCAAAAACAACACTTTCTGCCCTGTAGCGGGTAAATATTAAGTTGAAAATATGCCGCTTTTGCTGGGATATAGTTCATTTTCTGGGCATTCCGAAAACACGCACAACTGAAAATTGACGATTTTTGATTTATAACGTTCTTGAAAGAAGTGAGCGATAAGCTTGGCCTTAAACTATGTATGTTAAATCCGAAATTCCTCCCGACTGAAAATAACCTATTGATATCAAAATACATTTTTTCACTGAATTTCCTTATTCAAGTTGCAAAGTTACGTCTCTTGGCGATTAGCCGTCGTTCGTCACCGCGGGGGCGGATTTATGAGACAGCGTTATCCAGTAAAAGCCTTTTTAGGGCTGACCTGCCCCCGCCCTATAGATAACCGTGAATCCTCAACCTGTACAATGATTTAAAGGGCGCGCCCGTTCTGCGACCGACTTTCACGTTGGATCTATAACATAATTGCCTGGAGTACGTGACCGCCTACTCTATAATTTTGTGATGAGCCTACCGCAAGTTCATAGTGGTTGGAACGACGCGGATGGCCGTGCAAAGGTGTGGAGGACAACGATACAAAAAAAATTGAGAACAAGACTTAAAGAAATATATATTTATTAGTTGCCATAGAAAATTCTCTATGTCTATTATTTACAAGGATTTGTAGCATTTTTAGTTTATTTGACTTAAAAATTCTAGTGGTTATGTATAGTTAATAACAAATGAACAAGGTTGATCCCTAAATACGAAACAAAAGATACAATAATACAATAGACACAATGGGTTCAATATCTTATATCAATCAAGATTTTTTGACTTTTTGCTCACAAAAACCTAAATTAAGGAAAATGTAAATTAGGGGTATTGAAAAAAAAAAAATTTTATATTTTTGTAAAAACTGTAATGCCTTAACGAATAAAACAAACAAAAAACCTAAAAACATTTTGAGTGTGTCCAAATACTTGTTCACAAATCTGGATTATTTCCAATTATAGGAGTTATTTTTCATATAATTTTTTTGACATCTCTTCAAAGGTGAAGAGAATATGGAAGTCTGGGACTATTTGGACACACTCAAAATGTTGTAAATAAATTAACTGGTCAAATTATAATATTAAATAATAAAAACGAAAATGATATTTTCTGGCGTTTCTTATGTACTTATGTGATTATAATCCAGGATTCGGACCTCACATACTAATATAAGAGTTTCTGCTAAATAAAAAGCTTCTTTTCATCTCATTCATTGATGTCTCTGGTGAAGTTCTAGTGATTTAAGAACAATGTTTCGAAATTGGTTTATTTATGGTTCATTTATTTATTTATTTATTGAACGGCTGAAGCCTTTAAGATAATACATATATACAGTATCTTATATAAAAATACACTAATGAATACACTAATAGAGAAACAAAAAGTCTTATAACAAATAGTCTTAAAACAAAAAATCATAATAAAATAACAAATAGTAAGCACTGGTAAATACACGTCTCCTTCAAACACTATCAGCGAGCAGCAAGAGAGAGTGAAACACTTATATATATTATTGACAACCACACTACTTAAGTAGTGTGGTTGTCAATAATGGGTAGAATTGGTGAATGTTACACGTGTGTAAACCAGCCTATGACGGTCGTCAGCATTTATTGTTTTCATTTGATGATGATGTTTGATATCGTCATATAAAGAAAATCGCCTTCGCGATATTCAGCGCCAGTAGTTTTGTCCAGCGGTGAGGATTGTTTGTTAAGTTATTGTGTAGGTACTCGGAGGTTGCACCAGTAAATATGGCATAATTACCATGTGTGTTTAGTTCATTTGCAAGTTTGCGTTTCGCGGAGGCCACTCTGGGTGAGTTTGGGCGCAATTCAGCCCGCCCGACGCATTACCGGCCCAATATTGGAACATGATTTTTAATACTTATATTAATGCCAGAATCTATTTCGGTTTTATGTCAGAACTACGTCTCAAGTACCTACACATCATATTGCGAATATTTTCACTCTCTTCTCGGGAGACTGTCACGGAGAGAAAATAATAACAATGTTTCAAAATTGGTTCATATATATAAAACTTGAAACCTTAATGTATGGAAGTGAAACATGGAGTTGGCAAAAGACGGATGAAAGTAGACTGATTGCAGTCGAAATGCGATCTCTCAGAATAATTTGAAACGATGTATGATAGATGTTCGAATAGTGAAATAAGGAGAGAATGCAAAGCTGAGACAAGCATTTTCGATATAATTAAGAAAAGTGTGTTGATATGATTGGGACATGTAGAACGAATGAGTGAGGAAAGAACGGTAAAACAAATTTGTGAGGAGAAGGTAATAGGAAAAAGGAGCAGAGGAAGACCGAGAAAAACTTGGCACGATCAGGTATGCCAAATACTTGAGAGCGGTCAGGTTAGGAGTCGAAACAAATGGCGGGTGTGTATGAGGAGATGCATGAACGTGGAAGAGGCGAATAATGTTTGCAAAGACAGAGTGGTGTGGCGTTCTATTCTCTCTGCCTACCCCTGCGGGGAAGCGGCGTGATGGTTAGTTATTTTATATATAAAACTTCCAAGAATTTGAAAAGTTTGGTTGTCAATAATGGGTAGAATTGGTGAATGTTACACGTGTGTAATGTGATCACTTAAAGCCTGTGACGGTCGTCATCTCCGTAAATGCCTAGACTTCCATATTCTTCTTCATCTTTGATGAGATGTCAAAAATAATATGAGAGAAAAAAAAATTGGTTTCCTGTTTCGAAAAACTTTTGGTTTACTATTTCGACAGTAAGGGTCTGTGAAGATAAATTTGCTAGAAATCTTTGCGTAAAAATAAAAATAAAAATCTTTGTGAATGAATAGATACTACCGCAAAGTGACTGCCGAATCAGTTAATTAAAAAAAATGTATGAATCTAATTAACACTGTATTAATAACTACATGAATACAGAGCTTTCTAACTTTTCAACATCGATGCTCTAAAAATAATGTCAAAAGATATGGCTACATTTTTTATTTTATCATAATAAGTTTTAGTGTTTTTAATGTTACAAGTGAAAGTATGAAATAATATTTTAGGAGTTAATTTTCACAAAAGTGATCTATTCTGTATTTTTTAGATTACAGTTATTATGACTTTACGTATCGAAGTTCCCTATATGTACCGTAGAACGGGGCTACTTGAACTTTGATGTGTTACTTGAGCCCAGCACAAAAAAAAATCAAATCTGTATTTAGTCTACCATAATGAACGTATCGACATGATTTATTGTTTCCCTGACAGGTGACACTTATTGTCACGATACTTCGATCGATACCACGATCTAAATATTATTTTTTGTGCTGGGCTCAAGTAACACATCAAAGTTCAATTAGCCCTATTCTGCGGTACCTAATTAACATTAGATGATATCTTTATATAAATTTAATTTTCCAATAGTTTAGAGACTAGAAGGAATGTGTATTTGATTACGTATTTTTTTCGATTGTTGCGCGGTATGATCGATAATCCTGAAATTATCCGGAGCATTGGTCTGTATGTTCCCGATAGTTACCTAAGACAGCGTCGACATAGATTGTTTCACATTCCTATATACAGGACCAACCTGCCGATGGTTATGCCTGTAGGAAGATCTACCGCTATGTTGAACAATATCACATTGGATATGTATCTGTTCCATGTGTCCGTAGGAGTTTTTTGAAGCGGGATTCTTCTACACATTTAACAAGAGTCTTCTTGCTTACTTTTTAATTTGTTTTTTTTTTTAATGTATACGCCTTAAATGTTAGTTTATAATGTATATATTAATTATTGAATAAATTTAATTGAATTGAATTGAATTGAATATGCAAGGCTAACTCTAGGTGAATTTATTTATATCGCTATTCTTCCTATTTTTACAAGATAACTTATATTTACTAAATCATAATATTCTTTGACATAATATCCCCCTGATGATACCCTCTGCAACGGAGGCTGAAACGTCGGCATTAAGATCAACACAATTGTATGATATCCTAAAACCAAACAACAGTATAAACGGCCGTGAAAATTAGTAAAGTATATAAAAGAAAAAGTAAAATAGGTAATAGGTTATCTGTTTTATTTTCCAGTCCATGACAATTTTTGAAAATTAGCTTATGTTTCATTATTGTAAAAATGTCGGGTTGTGGTACCGTAGTTAGTGTCGCGGACTCTTTAAGTCAGAGGTTCTCGGTTCGAACCCACTATACCACAATTTGATACCTATCTCTAATAAAGAGCCGCTTAGGCTCACAGAAATAGTATGAAATTGAAATATTTGTGTCAATGATAAAAACACAAATATTTCTCTTTTTTTTATTTTTATATGTGTATACTTATTTAAAGTAAATTTTATCATATACTTAGGTGTTTTAATTTTATATGAAACATCTGTCAATCTTTTTTATATGAAAAAAGATAGAAGTAGAGTGCAAGTAAAAAAAGCTATAGTATTGACATCTCATCCGTAGGGTGAAAATCCAGTATCCTGTGTCTGATATAATAAATAATATTAATATTGTTAAAATTTTAACAAAACATTTTCCTTTAATACTTTAAACGCCATGGAGGGCTTTTTTTAAATGGCGACGTTATTTTTTTTCATTGAAAATATCCTAATTGATTTGTTTCGAATTGTTTCCATCCTTCCACTCTTGAGATTTTGCTTCTACGCTTTAAAAATGGGCGATTACTAAAGCTGTAGGGATGGTGCGCCACCCAGTAATTGTGGGCGGCCCCGGGAGTGCTTTCAGGGGATTAGGGTGCGGTTTAATTAAGCCTTTTTATTTTCCCGGTACCAAAACACAGATTTATTTCTAGATAACCTGCGTGACTATTTCAATTAGTGAAAATTTCCCGTGAAATATTCCGCTCGTGTCGCCGGGCCGCGACCATCTGCCGCCTTTAACCTTAGAATACTAGACTATCGTAAAAATTACGACGGGAAAATTACCATTCAAGGAAAAAATAATGTTCGCGTCTTTCCCGCGCCCGCTGTTTCACAGTACATTCCTAATGTACTTTTTTATTATTATTACGTGATCTCTTAAACCAACCGATTGCCATTGAACTTCCTTGAAAGACATCTAGAGGTCGACCAAAAAAATCATGGATGCTGCAAAAAGATAACATGATTCGAAGGCATGACCTAGGTGACGTTGTATATGATAGAAGGACCTACAACCTGAGAACGAGGAGAGCTGATCCTAACAGTCTACAAAGACGATAAGTTGAGATGGAGCCAGAAAGAAGACGCGATCTCTAAAAAACAAAGAATATTATTATAACTTCTAAAATAATAAAAGTTTTTGATCATCTTATTTATTACCGTTTTACTTCTGCGTCGTATTTTTTACGAAAGCTTAATAACAACGTCACTCGTATGATAGTTTACTAATGTAGGGTTAACCTCCGTAGTATTAGGTGGGCAGCAAAAGTAAACTTTGGTAAAAATAATAATTGTTATTCTGTCTAATGCTGTCCCGTGATTGATGGATCTGAACGAAGTGATTCCGTTTTCTTGAATTCGCCACCTAACTCTGGGCAGAGTGCTGTCACTACATATGTCCGTCACATATCAAAATTTGAGGACAAGGGGCAGACTCGCTAATTCTATTCCCCCAGTCAAATATCATTATTTTATTATCAACATTTAATTTATTATCAACAGTCGACATTCATATCGTGATGTGTCCCTATTGTTATATAATTTGTCCTTGACTTGAGCTTTGATCTTTCCCCTTTTCCACCCTCACGTCCCTCTTCCATTTATTTTTACTAACTTACAAATCGCTCACTCCTTTCAACAATGTCATATATGAAAAATCCTCAATTTTCAGTTGTGCATGTTTTCGGAATGCCCAGAAAATGTACTATATCCCAGCAAAAGCGGCATATTTTTAACTTAATATTTACCCGCTACTGGGCAGAAAGTGTTGTTTTTCCATTTTCAAGAAAAGGTATTGTTTTTTTTTTTTTTTAAATACACTAAATATTTTTCAAATGGAGAAAAAACCTTCAGTTTTTACCTGAAAAGATCTGTTACACAGTCAAAAGTTCAATAAATGACTTGGTATTTATTTTTAATACATTCTATTATATTTTTAAACTTTAAAAATGATCAAGTTTTTTGATTTATGACGTTGTTGATAGGAGTGAGCGAAATGTGAAATTTTAAACTGAAATGGTACAAATACCTGTTTTGTGTTACTCGTTAATGTTAATTGAATTTTTGTAATTTTTTTGTTAAATTTACAAATAATAATAAATAAATAAATCAAACTCAACATTTTGTAGAAAATGTCTCGGATCTGTGTGAAATTAGGTATAGATAATTTATAATGCCATTTTGATTTAGGAGAATAGATGTTCGCGTGATACATCGATGATTCGAGTTAATTAATATCGTGGCGCACAAATTTGATTGATGATAATGTTGAACCTTGCCGAAATGATCAGTTGTATCGTTGTAATGAAAAATGTTTCATTATATTCGACAAATGTTATCTTGTCATGGCCTTTGAGCTTTCTATTTCCGGACGTAAAATCATTCGCCATTTCCTTTTTTAAATTCATGGCAATTTTTCCTTGTTAAATACCTACTTTGTATAGGTATTAAGATAAATATATATGTGATTGTTCGTGTCATGACGAATCCTTCCGTTTTTTGGGCATATTGCCAGAAATGGAAACTCGACTCGATTCGTGGACTTGTGAACGACTACCACAACCTCGATCATTCCTGTCCAACTGAGAATTAGCGATGGGATCGATCGAATGAAGATAATCGAGTTATTTGATAAATCCATTTATTCGAATAATATTCGATTGTTTAAAGTGATTCAATTTAATTAGTGGATGTCTCAGATATCACAATCGGCGGGTATGTATGAGGAGATGCATGAACGTGGAAGAGGCGAATAATGTTTGCACAGAGTGGTGTGGCGTTCTATTCTCTCTGCCTACCCCTGCGGGGAAGCGGCGTGATGGTTAGTTAGTTAGTTAGTTATGTCTCAAATTATTATAAGTTTAGTAATCAAATTTATGGTTTGATCGAAATGAATACTGTAGTTGATGTTAGTAGTTGACTAGTAATTTAGTTCGAATGATTAGTAACGATTTATTATTGATATCTCAACATTGATGAAGAAGTTTATTTAGATAAAAATATTAAGGTTCTGGTATTTACAGGGCTGAAATATCATTGGCTGGTATAAATGGATAATCATTTTTTTATCCATTTCCTGATATGTGAAGTAATTAAGAAACAATCTTACACGGATTCAAGATCTGTACTCTAAAAAAGTTTGTAAATTTACAATTTTTGATTTTAAATGTCGCCCAATAAGTTAATTTTTTTTTCATTATATTGAGACATCTAGAATTTTTCTATTTATTTATTTCAACAAATTATATACATAAGCCACATATATCATATTCTCGATGAGTAATTTCCACTACTCATTTTGGGACATATAATTAAGGTTAATAAGACTGAAAAACAAATCAGAAAACGCAGGGCAAAATGTAAAATATAATGCCATAAATGATATAATTAACTCCTCAGAAGGGCGTATGTAACTTTTGTTAACAATAATTTTGACACTCTTAGTGATTGGCTATAAGAAATAAGGAGATATTCGGTTTGGGATTTGCCAAAGAAAAGTTGGCATTGACTTAACTAATAAATATCAAAAACTCGTTTATAATATTCGTTTATAAGTTGCGGAAGGTAGCCACACCTCCCATATTTAATAAATTAACAATCATTGTCTAAATTGAATTGCGCTCCCAACACGTAGGGAATTTGTTTTTGCAACTCCTTTCGTGCTTTCAGCTAAGGTGTGGTTTCCCGAGCGCAGCACGACATCCGCTAGAATATCACAATCCGAGTGACACGAGGAGAACGTGGTGTAAGTCGGAGAATACCATTATAGAGCCGTCGAATGTGGCATTTGGTGTGTGCAACCAATCAGAGTTCTTGACACCTCTGATATTTACGTATCCATTTAGGTTGACAAATTGAATGAACATGAATGTATCAGCATTAGTGGCGAAATTTTTCGTGCTATTTACGATTTGCTCATGTGAATAGTGGTATGTATTTCAAAACTTTTCAGAATGCGCAAGTTAAACATATCTGACTCGTCTATTTTTATTTTTTACTCTACGAGATGTTACCGTCTCTTCGTCAGGACAATAACTACATCAGAATGCAAGTATCTCTTTACATAACTACCATAACACTATCCATACATTTTTAAATATTCATGACATGCGTTTCGACTCATCATGACTCGGTTCGAAGACCAACACGAGCTAAGGGTGTTTGTTAAAAATCACTCGTAAATGAGTGGAGACACCGTATATGGTGGTTAAAAATAATGCGGAATGCATGGAAACACCTGTGACAATAGATTTTTAAGAAGTATTTACTAAGTAAAACTTAAATTAAAAAGAGTTCGATTTTACCACAAAGTGACCGTGGTGTCAATTAATGAAAATATTATTTAAGGTTTTATTGAAACCTTCATGCGTTTTTTACGAGATTCAAAATTTTTGAAGCTCAGAGCGCGAAAATCAATAAAATATTTTTTATAGACATAGACTACTGTTTATATCAACTGCTCGGACTAAGCGTTGATATATTTTCCGTGACAATTATTGATGAACCTATATTAAAAGGTTTTTAAAAAAAAATCATTTCTTTCGGCAAAAAAAAATAATAGCCCGAAATTAAAGTTGATTCAAATGGAAAAAAAATTGTAAAACTTTTGACGCATTTCGAAGATATAAGTAGGGCGGTAGTTTTGGGGAAAGTGACCAACTGATGCCGCACGGAACACGACATGTCCTTTACCTCACATCTGTGCACTGTGAAGGTCGCACTTGAATTATTTACGTGGGAATATCACCGGCTGTCCCTCCCCTCGGGTGTCGACCAGGGTTGCCAGGTCTTTTCCAAATAAATACCGAACAGCGAGCAAAAAAAGTTTTAATCGTTTATGTATTAAATGTTAAATCAAACACAGATTTTTTGAGTCTGTTAAGACATATTGAGTTTTAAAAATCAATATTGTTTCGCCTAGTTATGGAATTTCAAACAATTGTCACAATATTGATTTTTATGTGTTTTTTTAAACAATAAAATACAACTTAGTAGACTCAAAAAAACTGTGTTTGATTTAACATTTAATCCATAAATTCTACAAATCAAACACCAAATCAATAAGTGAATAGTTTATTTATATAATTAGCATAAAATACAAAGTACAATTGCACAAGAGCAACTAGCTAACCTAACTTATAAAAATTATATTTTTTCTCACTAATGCACGCTTCCAGCAATGCCTTATTTGCTTTAACTGCTCCGTGCATTTCGCGACATGTCAGAAATTACATCGTATAGATAATTCAGCCTTCACTGTGTCCGCAGCTAATTTATTACGGCTGTCCTGCACTCTGCAATCCACTGTTTTCATTAGCAACGAAGGACCAAAGAATCTTATTGCACTCATTATCACCTTCTTCGCGAAAATATCTTTTGATAGCATTCCAATCAAGCAACAGCCGTAAACAAAGTTACCCATCAAACTGTTATATGGCGAAGTACAGCATGATATTATTGGTTAACAAAAGCATCGTTTATAAAGAAGAAAAAATAATCAGAAATAAATACTGAACCGCTCATAGGGCGCTTGTCTACTACCCGGAATTTTACCGTCCGGCAGTCCGGTTTTGAAAAATGAAAACGACTACGACTGTTTAGCGTGATCAAATTTACGTGCAACGTGTTCACGCACCGATCAAGAGCTCCGATCCGAAGAAAGATGGACAAAAGCACAAGCCAATCATCGTTTTAAAACGCTAACTGACGTGCCGGACGGTAAAATTCCGTGTGATTCCGTGTAGTGGACAAACACCCATAGGGCGCTTGTGCAGTACACGGAATTTTACTGTCCGGCAGTCCGGTTAGCATGATAAAACGGATGATTTGCTTGTGCTTTTGTCCGTCTTTCTTCGTATCCGTGCGCGTGAACTCGATCACGCTAAGCTGTCATCGCTTTTATTTAAAAAAAAACCGGACTGCCGGACAGCAAAATTCCTTGTAGTGCAGTGGCAACATTGGTGTCGACGCGAGTGTGTTGGGGTAGTCGTCTTACCGACCGCATCTCCCTCGCCACATCGAGTCCAGCTGCGACCGCCTCCGTGACACGGGGAGTTGTGCCGTTCAAGGTGAAATATATTATACACCGTGGCAAATACTTAAAAAACTAAATGAAAAATAAAAAGAATATCTGGTTGATTTATTCACGATTCAAAGAATAGGTAACTTGTATTAAAATTTAGGACTAAGGCAAGAAAACTGTTCGTATCAATATTTCAAAGCTCCTTGAAATAAAAGTAATATAAATAATGCAAAATTGAGTAAAACCTCGGCCAATGAATTGTTGAGGTTGAGTAATCTTTTTTTTTTCCTCTACCTCCTTCCCTCCCTTTAACTCCCTTCTTCCTTTACCTTCCTTATCATCATCAATTTATATTTTTCATAAACATTTAATATAATATAAATTTGTTGCTTAATTAAAACAGCAGTACAATTTTAATTTATGTTCAAGCACTATCTACCCTCTGATTGCAAACAGCTATATAAGGTATCAAACGTTTTGACCAATATCACTAGTCTGTTTTTGGTTGGCTGGAAAATATTGCTTATTAACAATAAGCCCGCCTACGTACATAAGTATTTCTTTTCTGTACATGAAGTTTAAATAAAATAAAAATAAAAACACAATAAATATCGGACGAATATAAACGATGTAACGTACTGAAAATGCTTTTTTTGGCTTTACGAGTAGGTACTTTGTTTTTTTTGGTCCTGTTATGGCATAACAGGACCAAAAAATCCACTCTACATATGTATATTGAACTAATCGTTTTTCGACGAATAATACTAAGTAGTCATATAACTAAATAAATATTTTTACTACTAATCCAAATCCACTTCCTACGAGGAGGAGATGGAGTACACAATCTACCTCCAGGCTCTTCTGTCATGTGCCAGCCTTCCATTCTTTCAAGTCGGGTCCGCGTCCTGAAGTTCGGATCAGAACTGCTGACGGATTAATTGTCAGCGTTGGATGTTTTGGGCAGCGGAAGTTTTATGCCTGGTAAAAGAGGCAAGCTCTCTGAAACGCCTTTTCTTGACGAGAGCTGTGACTATGGGTCGCCATGTTTTCACATTTTCTCGCGTATATCTCGTTAGTAAAGGTATAACTGTATTTCAGGAATAATAAATATAATACTTTTTCACTCTAATGTTGACTTGGACTGGTACCTGAAGCCCAAACTGATCAGATCACCTTGCCATAAATGTCGATCAATTGATTCTTCTACACATTTAACAAGAGTCTTTTTGCTTACTTTTTTATTTGTTTTTTAATGTATACGCCTTAAATGTTAGTTTGTAATGTAAATATTAATTATTGAATAAATTAAATTGAATTGAATTGAATCAAGATAACACAGTTTCTCTACGATGCATTGCCCTATGTACCGTAGAGGGTGGAAAAGGCTTTAAAAAATATCAGACCCTCTGATTTTATTAGATAAAACAACCAAATATAATATGAGAAAGCTTAACTTTATCGGTGCCTACATAAGTATATATTTTTTACTGTGCTAAAAGAGAGTGAAATATAACTTTATTTGGTATGATTTATATCCAAATTGAGATATTCGTAATTCTTTAAGGTTAATGAATTTATTGACTACCGCGTCGATATTTTAGGATCCATTATGAGCGAATGTACTGTGCAGTTTGTTCCACATTTTCTCGCGTAAGGGCGGAAGGCACCGGGCGCCGCCCTTTGGAAAATGTCACGACATTTTTGCGCTCGGCATTGTTCTCCGTTTTGGCTCTGCTCTGACATTTGTCCCCTTCTTCCTACGGACATCTTCCATTGTCTGCTGCGAATAGGCGTGCCCTTCAGCCTATAGTCGTTAGCTGTATCGGAAACAACTCTTCTAATGATTAAATCGGTACATATTTAGAATTACGCATTGCAGATTTGGATTATGTATTATGGACAATAAGGAGAATCGCACAAGCACTGACAATATCTGCTTTTGACTAATTGAAGGTTATACTTATTCCCCTTACTCTTAATATTTAGAAACTATTAAAATAATCGCCAAACTATTGTTTTTGGCTATCGCATTTCTTACATCATTTAAACCAGTGATTCCCAAAGTGGTCTATATCGACCCCCAGGGGTCTATGACAACTTGCAAGGGGTCTATGTTTTAATTTGAATTTAAAATATAAATGTATAAACCTAACATGTGTGGTTCAAAGTGAGTAACACTACAAATACCGGCTGTCAAAAATACATTTGAAGTTAATGAATTTGATAAAAATCAATATCAGGTAAGGCAAGGGGTCTACGAGATAAAAGAGTTTGGGAACCTCTGATTTAAACAATTGACCATAAAACTTAACAATAATCTAAGAATGCGTTATAGTAATTTAGAATTTCCTACATCCCTCGGATGAACTTATTTCTCACTATAACGTGAAGAGAGATATCGCTCACTCCATATCGCGCATTTCGCATATCGCTCATTCCTTTCAACAACGTCATATATCAAACATCGACAATTTTCAGTTGTGCATGTTTTCGGAATGCCCAGAAAATATACTATATCCCAGCAAAAGCGGCACATATTTAACTTAATATTTACCCGCTATAGGGCAGAAAGTGTTGTTTGTGCATTTTGAAGAAAAGGTATTGTTTATTTTTTTTCATATATATACTTAAAAATATTTTTCGAATGGACAAAAAACATTCAGGTTTTACCTAAAAAGATCTGTTGCACGGTAAAAAGTTCAATAAGTGGCTTGATATGTATTTTCAATACATTTCATTATATTTTTAAACTTTAAAAACGATCTCGTGAAAAATCAAGTTTTTTTTATATATGACGTTGTTGAAAGGAATGAGCGATATGCGAAATGCGAAATGGAGGTAGAATAGAACTAGATAATGAATAATCTTAGTTATCATTGATTTTTTTAAGTATCTTATTTTTATTAAAAAGTATGTATTTTAAGATTAAAACTAAGAAACAATGGGCTATAAAGAATTTGATTTTTGATATTCTCAATTGATTTTCATACAAAGAAACCTATCCACGATATTCTATATTTATTTTAGAATACCTTTTTTTACACGGTATCGCGAATGAAATGTATCCAACGCTTGAATGAGGAGTTCAGTGTACACAATTTACCCGTATGAATAGTTATAAGTATGTACTTTTTTTCTTGGTATACATTCCTTCAGATTGCGTAATATCTTTTTTCTTCTTCCAACTATATCATTTCTCCCTCTGTCGTTGCGCCTTGGTATTGGTGAGGAAATGAAGTAGTTTTATCGCGGTTCCATTTCCCGATTAGGGCAAGACCCGCCTAGTTTTGCTGCCACTCGGTGATAATTCCTGACAAATGGGCCAAGAGTACTCCGAACGGAGACAAACGATCGCTCCTGATAGCACTAATGAAATTAAAGTGATTTCCCTTCGACTTATACTTACTTACACCTCGAAGAATGATGTCATTTCTCTCTTGTAGATTAGCCCAATCTTTTAAGGGCTAAAATTCAAGAATATATCCTGCGGTCATTGTTAAACCCTTAATCACGTTGTAACTTGGGTATATCGACAATTTATTTTGTATATTAAAAGCATTGTTAACTTTGTGGTATGGTTATATAACAATATCCTTATCATTGGTCGTTCACTTTGTGTAATACAACTTAAATGGGATATGTATAATATGTGTAATTCCACTTTTAAGTGGTATTTCACAAAGTGAACGATGAATGATAAAGGGAGTGTTATATCGACAATAATAATATATTATATTTTTAGTGTTGATTTCGTTATTTTTTTCCTGAAGAGTAACAATTAGATTTTGGTAGATATTTTTTCGATTATGATTTGTTCCTCAAGTACGTTTAAATTCTGTTCCAATATGTTTTATTTTATTTTCGAATAACTTTTAATAAGAGTTGTTTGGAAAACCTTCACCTCAATATGATTTAATTTAAAAAAAAATGCTAAATCTGTATGTATTATGTGTTGTTTATAAAAAAAATATATGTTCTTATACCGAACAGCTAATAATTGAAAACTCTTTTTCCACCATAAGAAATATTTACATTAGAAAATACATAATAAAATATAATGTGTTAACTTATTTTCATGAAAGAGACAGCGCACTATTTGCTTGATTTTTTTTTTGATTTTCAACTATTATAAATATTTTTAATAGAAAATATAACGTAAAATATAATGTGTCGACTTAATTTCTTATATGAGACAAAGCGCCCTGTTTGCTTGAAACTTTTTTGCTTCGGAGTTTTTGAAACCATTAAAAAATTACATTATATTCCCAACATACTATGTATCACACATCGCTCAATCCTTTCAAGAACGTCATAAATCAAAAAACTTGATTTTTCAGGAGAACGTTTTTAAAGTTTAAAAATATAATACAATGTATTAAAAATAAATATTAAGCCACTTATTGAACTTTTTACTGTGCAACAGATCTTTTTAGGTAAAACCTGAAGGTTTTTTCTCCATTTGAAAAATATTTAGTATATTTAAAAAAAAATTAAACAATACCTTTTCTTTAAAATGCAAAAACAACATTTTCTGCCCTGTAGCGGGTAAATATTAAGTTAAAAATATGCCTGTTTTGCTGGGATATAGTACATTTTCTGGGCATTCCGAAAACATGCACAACTGAAAATTGTCGATTTTTGATTTATGACGTTCTTGAAAGGAGTGAGCGACATATCTTCAAGTTGCCCCTGTGTTCCAGTTCCAATGTTTAGTATAAAAAAATGACATTAAAAAAAATCGTTAAATGCGTTATCTGAATGATTTGCACTATTAAGGTTTAAGTATTTGGTTACAATGCACGGAAATATAGTTTCTACGCTAGCTTTTGTTCATTTCGAGAAGAGCTCACCGGAAATCACTTGTGGACAATACTTAACCGGATCTCATTTTTTTTATTTGAAGTGAACAATTTAACAATTGAGACATTTTTTGCAGATATATTTAAATGGTCTAGGTATTTATTTAGGTGGTAATATGTCTAATGATACTTTGAAATTCGACCCCAAAAGTTTGTCAATACGGGCATTAGAAAGTAATAATGTCAACTGGGTCAAGCGGCTGGCTGGAAGGATATTTCACCTGTGTATTGTCACCATATAGTACATATGCTTAAATTGATAGCCTTTTCGCTTATGTAACATCCGATTATGTGATTGATGTCCTGTTAATAACAAATTACACGCGACTTTACGACTAACTTTGTCATTATTCGCTCTGTAATGGTCCTTTTAATGATAGACTTTCGCAACACGTAGAGGTACTCGCACTATGTACTAGCTATCTGTATATATTCAACGAAGCGTTAGACGTTAAAAACACCATACTTTGTGGATAAACCTGATATTAATGTATTATTTTTATTTTTATATTTGAATAAAATATGAATTTTGTATAAAACACCGATTTTAAAATGACAACTTATAACGTTTCTTCAGAAAGCTATTTAAATAAATTGTTTAATGAAATTAACATAGGTTTTTGTTATTACAGAGGCGTGCATTTTATAAGGCAGAACAGTACGGCTGCCCAAACTTAAAACACAGTAAGGGACATTTTTTTGCATTTTTGGACTAAGTAGAATCTACTTAGTCCAAAAATGCAAAAAAAAAGTTTCTCAAAAAATGTCCCTTACTGTGTTTTGAGTTTGGACAGCCGAGTAGGGCCTACCCTGGATTACTCGCGTTCCATATAGAAACACGACCGGTGCCTACTTTGCCTCATCTTTACCCAACCCTACTGTCTACCCCGATAAAAAACTCTGTGCACTCCACTAATTTAATATAACATTTTTATCAAATATAATTTTGTAATAGTGTGCATTTCCACACCATATGTACACTTTTAGGCAGTCTTTCTAATGTCCTTGAAATCCGATTTCAAGTCCTTGAAGCGATTACCCAACTTTTGTTATTGTTCTCGCGTTGTGCGTCGGCAAATTAAGCATATGCGGCTGCTCTAGTAGAGAACGCTGCATTCGGAAAAAATTGACGCATAATGGCGTCACGTGTGATGTCATCACTTGAGTATTTTTTTTCGTAGCAAATAAATTCAAATAAAAAAAATCACGTGACATTTAGTGATATTCTGATTGAATCTATTGAGAACTAAGAGAAATACGTATAATGACATCACACCAGACGTATTACAGATATTTGATTTCATTAATTGAGTCGGCAGTCACTTTATGGTAAAATCCATCCATTTTTTATAAAAGTTTTAATGGATTTTAAGAAATAGTGGTATTTACTATGTAAAACTTACAACATTTTGAGTGTGTCCAAATACTTGTTCACAAAATAAATGCCCAGACTTCCATATTATTCTTCATCTTTGATGAGATGTCAAAAAATAATATGTAAAACTTAAATGAAAAAACAGATATTTGAAATGTAGAGAGTTTAAATCATCGTATCATCCTTAATTCTTTAAAGATTTCAATCTGAATAGTATTTAAGTCTTGTAATTTAAAAAAATACTTATTATAAGAATAAAAACTTAAAATTCCCTATAATCATAACGATTTCAGATTTTTTGCTTAGATTCGGAGTTTAAGTATGATAATATTCATTTTCATAATCTACGGCACTGAAAATCGATAATTTGGTAGTACATTAGTAGTACTAAGCTGTACAAACTCGTTAACAGTATATATGTACCTAACTGGCGTCATTAAATCCCCGTTTACCCTTCATAAACATTTTCTTAATATCTTGTTTATCGCCGAGCAATTTAGTTAGTTCTACGAAAAACACTCTCTTTCTCTCCCTCGCTCATTTAGGGCTCCGTTTGCTTAACCCGGAAAATTTCAAAGTGAATTACCTCCAACTTCTTTGCGTCATACCTTTATATAGTATGTGAGATTACTATCTCGATTGTTAAATGTATTTATTTATATATATATATATATATATATATATATATATATATATATATATATATATAATATATATATATATATAATATATATATATATATATATATATATATATATATATATATATATATATATATATATATATATATATATATATATATATATATATATATATATATATATATATATATATATATATATATATATATATATATATATATATATATATTTATATATATATATATATATATATATATATATATATATATATATATATATATATATATATATATATATATATATATTTATATATATATATATATATATATATATATATATATATATATATATATATATATATATATATATATAATATATATATATATATATATATATATATATATATATATATATATATATATATATATATATATATATATATATATATATATATATAAATATTTATATATATATATATATATATATATATATATATATAATATATATATATATATATATATATATATATATATATAATATATATATATATATATATATATATATATATATATATATATATATATATATATATATATATATATATATATATACTGTATATATATATATATATATATATATATATATATATATATATATATATATATATATATATATATATATATATATATATATATATATATATATATATATATATATATAAATATATATATATATATATATATATATATATATATATATATATATATATATATATATATATATATATATATATATGTATATATATAAATATATATATATATATATATATATATATATAAATATATATATATATATATATATATATATACATATATATATATATATATATTTATATATATATATACATATATATATATATATATATATATATATATATATATTTATATATATATATATATATATATATATATATATATATATATATATATTTATATATATATATATATATATATATATTATATATATATATATATATATATATATATATTTATATATATATATATATATATATTTATATATATATATATATATATATATATATATATATATATATATATATATATATATATATATATATATATATATATATATATATATATATATATATATATATATATATATATATATATATATATATATATATATATATATATATATATATATATATATATATATATATATATATATATATATATATATATATATATATATATATATATATATATATATATATATATATATATATATATATATATATATATATAAATATATATATTGTCCGCCTCCGTAGTGTAATGGTCAGCATGCTCGGCTACCGTTCTGGAGGTCCCGGGTTCGATTCCCAAGGGGGGTAAAATAAATATAAGTGATTTTTTGACTGTAATATTTATTCAATATTACCCTGGACTGGTACCTGAAGCGGAGGGCTGATCACCTTTCCTTCATGTGTAAACGATCAACGCAGACGAACGACGCAGTGCCCTATGCACCATTGGGGTGCGGATAAGGGTTTTATTATTATTATTATATATATATATATATATATATATATATATATATATATATATATATATATATATATATATATATATATATATATATATATATATATATATATATATATATATATATATATATATATATATATATATATATATATATATATATATATATATATATATATATATATATATATATATATATATATATATATATATATATATATATATATATATATATATAAATATACAATTTTTTTTGTACAAATTTCAATCCGTAATATTGTAATTTTAATGACCTGATGATGGAATGATTATTCCAAAACCACTAGTCACCAATCGGTGTTTATAAAAGAAGTATTACACAAAGTGAACGATGAATGATAAGGAGAGTCTTCTTCTTCTTCATTTTCTAGATCCTAATGATCTGTTTGTGCCTCCGCTTGCAGCTCTTGGGATATTGACTCCCAGCTGTCTTTCCTCCACCTTTTTGGAGGTCTGCCTAGAGGTCTGCGTCCTTCAGGGATTCCTTGAAGGGCGATACGATACGATTAGTCTGTCATCTGACATTGTGTTTACATGATCATTCCAGTATCGCCTTCGTTGTCGTCCCCACCTCACCATATCCTCCGTCTTACACAAGCTCCGTAAGCACATGCATAAGGAGAGTGTTAAATATAACTTATCACTAACACAAATATCTTTCCATATAGTATTTTTTCATTTAATTTATTTTGGATCCCTGATTGGGTTCTATTTTATATGTCAGACAGCTGCTTAATTTGGGTATGGGCAATACATTGTAAGGACCTTGTATGTTTTTATTTAAATTTTTAATCTACAGCAACATATCTTTTCGGGTTATTTTTGATTTTGAAATAGGTAACGTTGTTTATGCTTTCGTTATAAAAAACTAACACTTGTATATTAATTGTTTTAAAATTTTAATATTTGCATTTTTCTTGTGTTTTCTCATTCATTTCTTTTAAATATGTTTCTTGTGCCTATTTATTAAACCTGTTTATTGTTTTTTTATTTTGCCATGTATAGTATTAGTTTTGGTTATTTAAAAAAATAACTTTTTTGTTACTTAATTATTTGTGTTCCAGTCTTGTTAACCTTAATCCCATGTCCCAAAATGAGAAATAGAAATTACTCATCGGGAATATAATATGTATAAGTATATGATTTATGTATGTATTATGTTTTGAAATAAATAAATAAGTAAAAACATATTTTTCTTTGAACAACTCGAAGTGTCCTCGTCTCACAATGTCGTTTTGAATCCATTTGCCAATTCTCACGTCTTATATACATGTTTAATGTTGTCTTTATATTAATTATTTATAAAATAAATATTTAATTCGACCTGTTTTACAATTGTACCAAGTTCATGCATGAAAAAAATGACACGAACATGAGTTGGATCATGAAATATAAAAATAAATACTTATTGGCAAATCGTTATCAATCAAAGAACATACATAAGTTGGATGTAAGATTTTTTAAATTGAAATTTAAATACATATTTTGACATGTTTTACCTGCGGATGAGAATGTTTAAATTTGTCAAAGGATTTATGACATTACAAATACAATGCTTCAATTAATGTTTAAAACGACCCATAGCAACACCAAACCTTAATAGTGAAATTTATCATTATAATAAGCGAGGACATGATGAAATACATTTGGAGCCGATAAACACAACTAAGTTTAGAGTAAGGTCCTTGCCTATACCCAAATTAACCAGCTGCCTGACATATAAAATAGGACCCAGTCAGGGGTCCAAAATTAATGAACTGAAAAAATACTTTATGGGAAGATATTTGTTTTAGTGGTAAGTTATGTAATCTCTTTTTAAAAAATCTAAATATGCATCTTACCCTGTATTTTTTTTATATGCCTTTAATGTACCTTTTATTGCTTTATATTTTCCATTTTGCCGTGTTTCCTCATTTGTTTTTCAGTATTGTTAACCTTAAACCCATGTCTCAAAATGAATAATGGAAATTACTAATTGGGAATATTTTATATATGTGAAATATGTTTCAAATAAAAAAAAATTCACACAAAAATGCATCGACCTCAACTTTCTAAGCTGAAATCGAAACTGTGCATCAACCTTACATTTTTCGGTGCGTGCGCACTCTGTGACATACATAAGTACATTTTTATCTTCTGCCGAGTGCGCGTGCACCCAATACGCGTCTACACAGGAAAAATTCCCCACAAATCATTGACATCAACGGGAGGGTTGTCACGGAAAGACCCATACTATAATACCGTTGATGCTCTCTGACTCACAGTTAGAAATGACGCCGTTCGATCAAGTACCCAGTAACTTGCTTACTAGTCGCCAGTAAATCTGTCTACCGGTTTAGCTAGTAGCTTGAATTGTGCTTGCAGCATACGTCAGGTTTTCGAATTCGGAATTTCGAATCGACGAAACCCATACAAAAGTACGTATGTACTCATACACGTTTGCTTTTTCTCAGCTAAAATTTTCGAATTCTCGATTTCGAGATGTTATATTTCGGTTCATCTATATTTTATCTAGTGACTTTCTGAAACGCTGTATTCATATTTGCGATTTTAGCAAATGAAAATCCTTTTTACATCCTCACCCCTTCAATTTCTAAAGTGATCCTGCTTCCAATGCCTTCTGTTTTCTGTTATCGAATTATTTAAACATTAATTCTGTTACTTCTTTTATATCAGGATAATTTTGTTCAAGTACTATCTGCTTACTAATTCACACAGTTTTTAAAGATAGAAACGTTGGCCATTCACCCTAATCTGTGGCTGCTTGGAATATATTACTTCATAGCAATCAGCCCGCGAATGTATATACCTATTTTTTTTTAAAAAATTTAAAACAAATATTTTTGTAAATACAAAGATAATCTGAAACAAAATTCTTTGATATGCACAGTATCCGATGTTTCTCCCGAATAAAAATATATTATTCCGAATTAGAAAAATTAATATGAGAAATTAATGTGTGCGGCAAGGCTAAAGCAGCGATCGTTGGCCGATACTTGAAATTTATGTTCGGATTTACGTAAATAAGACTAGATGGCCTCGCAAATTTTTAATACTCACGTCAGGTAAAGAGGTGTATTGGAATTTCTGGAGAGGAAAATCTTTCGATTGTATTATAATAATCTCACTAAGGTCGTGTATGACTCAGCTGCGGCAACGTATTGTATTATTTGGACCAATGTAGTTACGTCACACTCCGGATGCTGGTTCATGACGTAAATTATCTTTATTTGGCATCTCTTTCTTACTCCCAACTATTGTTTTTTTGTAACTTGTAAATATTTTTGATGTACTAACTGTGCGATTTCCCATTTTATATGGAATTTTGTTTAATCATAGGTATATCTTTTAAACTCTTTTTAACTTATAATGTTGACCAGTTTTCAAGCAAAAAGAAAATGTAGAAAGGAGTTGTTTGCTTCGAAATTGTTCGACATCATAAAAAAATATATGGCGATTTAGAACAAAGTTATCATTTTATTTTGTTTATTTTCATTGAATTTTCCATACCCGTTTCCAAACAAGTATTGATAGAATTTTTGTATAATGTGTAGTTGTATTACTTACATACCTGATATTTATAAAGAGTAATTTATCCATTTTATAATACCATAATTTGCTTGCGAACTTTACTTATGAATTATTAAAATTATCAACTTACTTATAGTTGTTTACGTAAATTATTTTCAAATAGTTAGCTCCTACAGTACCTACGCTTTCAGTTGTAATTTGAATATATAATGTTTTCCAATCATGCTTTATCGCTATTTAATTAAAATTATCCTGTTATTGTATTTTTTTAAATTTATAGGTTACAAACTTGTAGTTTTTCCCTCCATTAATAAAAACTATATACTTGCTGGATTAATTTGTCATTTTAGTTTGATTAATTTATCATTCTTCACCATCATTATCATTATTTTCTAAAATAAAAAGTCTTCTGTGGCTATTAGTTAGTGTTTTAAACCACCTAATGTTTTTTTATTTGCTTTGATTTTTTAGGCAATAATGCACATTTTATAATCTTTAGATATGTCTACAAATAAATATTTTATCGTTCGCAATTCCTAATTTGCGTTTATTGCTGTGATATTAATGCCAATTAATTGTTTGTTGTTTTATGGTTTTCACAAAAGGTTTACGAATCCATAAAATCGTAAATTGCAATAAAGTATAGTACATTGATGGACAGACTTTTGCATAATATAACTCTTTGTTTAATGGAAAAATAGAAGGTGTGGTAGGTACTTTAGTATTGCGGACATTATTATAATGTACTTACCTAGTTTTTTAAAGTACACAGTACTTATTAAGTAAACACACTGTCTGTATTATTAGAGGGTACTTCGAATTTACTCAAAATAAATGTATATTATGCATGTTATAGAAAAAATACACTTTGGAGTGTCCTTGCACACTTTAAAATTTCAAAATTAATATAAATACGATGTTCTGTTGTGAAAGGGAAGAGCTCAAATAAAGAACTGTTATTTATATTTTTGGTCAGCACATTTGCCATTTTTAAAGCATTTTGTATCAAAAAGTTCAACGCGGTCTTGTGCTATGAAAACGTAAAAAAATATATGTAAAAAGGTTTTTTTTACAACGTTTTCACTCCATTTTTTAAACTCAAATTTTATGTTGGCAAAATATGCCTTTATATTCTTTGTTTTGAAATGGTATCTGTGGTGATATCTGACAAATCCAAGATTACGCGGTGTTTTACTAATTTCATAAATTTATTGCTTTTAACGGAATCCTCAATACTATTATATTGCATTTTAATCTCTACGGACATATTATCTCCGGCACTCTCCATATCAGCCGCAGATAAGGCCGTATCGTTATAATGATTTAATTAAAAAACAAATAATATTGTATAATTTCCTAGAGTCACGGTGATGTGCCGTTCGATTGGCCAAACATTTGAGTAAAGAATGAATTAAAGTAGACCGTTGATTCTGAAACTTTTTTCGGCTCAGCGCCTTTTGTAGTTTATTGAATTTCATTTGTAGTACCTAGTGAAAAAATTATCGTCCCTCAACGGATGTGTTAGGAGATCCAAATGAAAACTCCTTTCTGGACGGGTATTATTTATAATTCGGTCAATAAAATGTCTAAGGACTCGGTCCGAATAAAGACACTGTCTAAAGACCCGCTCTCTGAGATGAGAAGAATTAAAAGTCACGAGAGTGAAAATGAAATAAAAGATTATAATTTATATTTGAAGCACTAACTTTGTGATTTTCCATTTTATAATTGAAATGTAACTTTGTTTCAAAATCGCTATAAATGTGATTTTGAAACAAAGTTGCATTTTAATTATGAAATATAAGAGATTAGATTTTCGTTAAAAGAATTGCTTAAAAATAAACAAATCGTGTAATTTAGCTATGTTTAAAATAAAAATAAAACATCATTAGTACGAAAATAAACGAAAAAAATATTAACTCAATAATTGGATGGTTTGTTGAATGCTATTTTTGTAAATTATCACCTCAAGGGTCTGTATCACGATTAAACGATCTGTAAACCTTCTAGTGTCCTCGGTATTGAAATACGTCGATAATCAAATAAGTTTCGATTGTAAAGAAACTGATAATGGAATAAATGGCTACTGTCCTAGCGTCCATATCTTTTAGCCAAAAATATTCACATGGCATATATTGTACCCGTCCCGCCCTTAGAATCCCCCTTTTCTGCTACTAGTGGTCTGAAATTTCCAGCGCCTCCTAGATCTTAGAAAGCCAATTCGCTCACTTTGGGAATCGCTGGCTTGAAGTGTACCCAGTGTCGACTCGCCGCGTATGACTTGGGCGACCGCGCCGGGGTATTAGTTCGTGATTTGCGATATGATTCATGGTTCAGCTTGCCGCACGCGACATGCTCTGTACTTACTCACACATCACACACATCGCCATCTAAAAGTCCAGCTTTTCTAACTCGACTTTCTAGACTCCGACTCGATTTTCCGAGTCGAAAATAACTCAGCGATGCCATATTGTTTCGTGCTGTGTTTAAATTGAATAACTAAACTATGTTGCAATATTGAATATCTGGAAAATCGGCTTAAAAAGTTAGTATCTTCAAAAATTCCACCTTAAATATGTAACTTGACTTAAATATGTAATTCGTATTGCAATAATAAAATTCATTTAAGCATGAAGATAATCTCAATTTATTATAGAATAACAACTATTTATTTAGCTAAATTATATTTATCATCTTCTACAAGGGATTCGTTTGTCCACCCAAAGATTCAAAGATGGAAACCCTATTTATAAAAAAAAAATCTCAGATAGATTAGCGGATTTTTAGGTATGTTCAGTCCGCTCTTTAATACACACATGCTACCACATTTTGTATTAAACTCATTCAAATTGACTGGAAGTTCAGATATTCTTGTTAGTTGTGGTTATAAAATCGTCACCGTATATCTCTGTATCTTCAGCATTTTAAACCCTAGATTCCTAATTACAGGCGCTGCCGGGTAAAAAAAAAGTTATTTTATTTTATTCGGGAATTCTACAGAACAGCAAGAATACATCAAGTCATTCACATATCCGAGCATTACAAAATAAGTACTGGTATGTTCCAATCACGAAATTCAACATTTGTGAATTTGTGAAAATACCTACAAAAGGGGAAAAGGGAAAAATCAAAGCTTAAAGTTAACAATATTCGAATATGCAGCTCCAACAAGAAATTATATATTTGCAATTATTTTTTTATAAATAAATAATTTAAATAAATAAATATTCAAATTCATCAAAAGTATTGTGTCGCTGTATTCATAAATTGTTACATTCAGCTTTGAAAATTTACTGTAAATTTTCTTTTGACTGTCTTTCGTTCGCTAATACGGGCAGAACCGCCAAACTCGCACTCTAAACCTACAATATTTTCCGTTCTGTAATCATTTTCGTGATTCGTCATTCGGTCGGGCCTCGGGCGTCAAGCGCCGAAGCGCCAGGCGGTAGTCAGTAGTCAGGCCGAGACTCACGTCAGTCGTACGCCGCGCGTTGCCGCCGCCGCCCGCCCGACGTCGCGACGCTGCCGGAAAGTGGATGTGGTTTGCGCCAGTTGTTGACATTCGCGCGTTTTCCGCGTTACCGTGAATCCCAACTCCTAACCGCATTTCAGTGTTTGATGAACTGTTTACAATTCTGTGAGCCTTTTCAGTATAACTTGTTAATCTTGCCTCATTTTTAATTCTACGAGTATGCTTATAGAAACAATCACTTGTTTAGCCGTGATTTATTTTAGTTATTTTTGATTCGTGTTGATTTATAAAATATAAAAAAATATGTCGTTGTATCGGACATCTTTTGGAAGTGCAGCCGACGTAGAATAGGCTAGGTTAAGTTAATATTAAGATATTTTTAAGAATAAAATAATTGTAATCTATACTGCTCTGTGGTGCGCGCCCGACTGCGCCGAGGTAGCGGAGTGGGGATGTCCTTATACGTGCTAGAGGGAGACGGCACACGAATGCCCTCGCTCCCTCTACGCCGTGATTGGCGGACATACCCCCCTCCGCGATTGGTCAGGCGCAGCCGGGCGGGGCTGCGGCAAGGCACCCAGAGCGGGTATATATAGGAGATATTTTTCTAAATAAATCAGTCTGAAGTCAACCTCCGTGTTTTCATTTACCTCGCTGTGTTCTCCTTTCGCTGTGAAATCGCCGCTTCTCGCCGATTGTACCTGCCGCCGAATTCTCCTGAGATTTCATCGCTTCACCTTATCGAACTAGCTAGTCGGACCAGGATCGCTAGAAAGTCTTTTTCAAGACTGTTAAGGTGAACGATAATTTCGAACGGAAATTTGGCTCGAGCTGATTTCGTCTCCTCTTGTTGCATCAGCGAGTCGGACCAGGACTGCTGAAAGGCCCTTTTCAGGGCTAGCAAAGGAGCGAACGAAGCACGAGCGGGCTGTCCCTCCCTCTTACAAAGGGTAGGAGACTGGGGCTGAGAGTGGGTGACGACCGGCAGTTTATATATTTAAATTGTGCGCAACATTTGGTCCTTCGAGTCGCCGCATTGTCACTCACTACCGCCAGTTCAAGATGAGCACGATTCGCTCACCAGTGAAATTGCGATCCGGACGCAATGACGGCAGTGGAGAGAGAAGAGAATCACCGCCTAGGGAGACCCCTACACAGGGCCCCCCCGTCGAGGAGAACCCCGCTGAAGAGGCCCCTGCTGAGGGGACCCTCACTCAGGACGCGGCTCCACCCGCAGACATCCTACCACTACACGGAGGAGACTCGTCATCGTCATCATCATCGGCGATGACGACAGACCCAAGCCGGCGTGAGTTGCTACGCCATGCGACAGAAACGGATGAGAGACGGAGAGATACTGACAAGCGGATAAAAGAACTGATTGCCGCTCTCGTTGAGGTATCACACGCTGTACCCACAATCAGCGCCTCCGTAGGGGACGCCACCACCGCAGCGCCAGGCTATGAAGAAGCTCACGCTGACTGGAGGGCCCCCCCGATTCAACCCCTGGGAAGGGGCGCCGACACCGCAGCGCCAGGCCGCGAAACGGCTCACGCTGGCTGGAGGGCCCCTCCAATTCAACCCCTGGGAAGGGGCGCCGACACCGCAGCGCCAGGCTATGAAGAAGCTCACGCTGACTGGAGGGCCCCCCCGATTCAACCCCTGGGAAGGGGCGCCGACACCGCAGCGCCAGGCTATGAAGAAGCTCACGCTGGCTGGAGGGCCCCCCCGATTCAACCCCTGGGAAGGGGCGCCGACACCGCAGCGCCAGGCTATGAAGAAGCTCACGCTGGCTGGAGGGCCCCCCCGATTCAACCCCTGGGAAGGGGCGCCGACACCGCAGCGCCAGGCCGCGAAACGGCTCACGCTGGCTGGAGGGCCCCTCCGATTCAACCCCTGGGAAGGGGCGCCGACACCGCAGCGCCAGGCTATGAAGAAGCTCACGCTGGCTGGAGGGCCCCCCCGATTCAACCCCTGGGAAGGGGCGCCGACACCGCAGCGCCAGGCCGCGAAACGGCTCACGCTGGCTGGAGGGCCCCTCCGATTCAACCCCTGGGAAGGGGCGCCGACACCGCAGCGCCAGGCTATGAAGAAGCTCACGCTGGCTGGAGGGCCCCCCCGATTCAAACCCAGTACGAGGGAAATTGGTACGGCTCGCAACCAGCTCAGTCGTCAGCAGAACAGCTGGCTGAGGCCGTTACCGCAGCATTAAGAAGCGGAGTAGATAGCGGAGCGCATCCGCGCTATCCATCGACAGACCAGCTGGCCACCGCTATCGCCGCCGCCATGGGAACGACGCCGACTAGGACATCCTCACAAGTGCACGAGGACATGAGTCGGGCGTTCATGGCCCGACAGTTCGGAGCGAGGGACCTACCGGCGTTCTCCGGGGACCCCCTCGAATGGAGAGTGTTCAAGGCGCACTATGAGCAATCGACAGCTCTGTGCGCGCTCACCGATGCGGAGAACATACGCAGATTGCAGACGGCGCTGTCTGGGACCGCGCGGCGGACAGTGGAGTACCTGATACTGGACCCAAGGAACGCGACCGAAGTCATGCGCGTCTTGGAGGGCCGTTTCGGAAGCCCCAGTGCCGTTGTGAGGGCGACCTTGGACAAAGTTCGGCAAATTCCGCGGCTGTCGGAGACGTGTACGCATGAAGCAGTGTTGGAGTACGCCGTCGCCGTGAGGAATGCGGTCACCACTATCGGCGCCATTGACGACAACTTCCTTCACGAGCCGCGACTATTAAATGATATGGTCGGGAAGCTTCCGGTATTCCTACAGTGGGCATGGTTTACTCACCGTGTCTCAAGCCCGCGAGGGAGAGCCACCGTTCGAGATTTCGCCAACTATTTGAGAGAGATCACCGAGGTGATGATGGAGTCTGGGGGCGAACTACCGCTAGAGCGCCAACGACGTGCCCCCGCCAGACACGTGTTTTTCACGACACAGGAGGCGAGCCCCGGGGGATGCCCGGGATGCGGTCAAGAGCACCGATTAACGGAGTGCGGCGCATACATGAATGAAACCATAGAGTCGAGATGGGAACTAGTGCGCAGTTGCGATGTGTGCTTCGTTTGTTTGAAGCCCGGCCATCGATCGCGTCAGTGCAGGCAGCCGAGGTGCAGTGTAAACGGTTGCCGCGGAAAACACCACGGTTCGCTGCACACCATAAAAGCGACCACCACAAACGAAGCGAGCCCGGAGCGCGAGCATCAGAGGCAACATCCCGTGTTGCACGTACACCACGATAGTGAAGTGCTATTCAAGATCGTGCCGGTCACAATAAGAGGACCGAAGGGGCAGGTAGACACCCACGCTCTTCTGGACGAAGGATCAGCCGTCACGTTGCTGGAAGAAACTCTAGCCGATTCGATTGGCGCCACTGGAGACCCATCCGAGCTCAGACTGTCCGGCGCGGGAGGGATGAGGCACATAACGACCTCCCGGTGTGTACAAGTGGACCTGGTTGGCAATACCGAGCACACCGTCCGTGCCCATACAGTACCCAGCATGGACTTGCCGTCACAAGTCTCCACGAGCGACCAGGAGGAAGGGGGAGAGAGAATCGTCATGAAGCCTAGAGTATTGATCGGCCTAGACAATACAGCGCTAATAATATCTCTCAATGCGCCGATTGTCCGTCACGACGGCAAAGTGATCGCCGAAACGGCACTAGGGAAAGTGACATACGGAGGGGGTCCTATCCGACCCAACCTATACGTGCCGCCAACATCTGACCGAGACGTCCATTTGGAGGAGTTAGTGAAGCGAAATTTCGCATTAGACTCTTTGGGAGTGACAGCAGCGGCCAGAGTTAACGCTGCGGAAGTGCGCGCCCGTACCTTGATGGAGAAAACAACTAGGCAGTTACCCTCCGGCCGATGGGAAACAGGGTTGCTGTGGGCTTCTGAGGAAACCAGCCTCCCATACAATCGACAAACGGCGCTTAACCGATTGCTCTCACTGGAGAGGAAGCTGGAGCGAGATACCGAGCTCGCCAAGGCGTATAAGGCGAAGATGGCAGACTACATCGAGAAGAATTACGCCGTACCCCTGACGGCTGCGGAAGATAAATCACCCCACCCACGGAAATGGTATCTGCCACACTTCGCCGTAGCTAACCCGAACAAACCGGGGAAAATAAGAGTAGTCTTCGACGCAGCAGCAACCTTTCAACGGGTATCGCTGAACGATCGCCTCCTCGCGGGACCCGATCTACTCTCATCGCTGCTCGGCAACATACTGAGATTCCGGGAAGGCAGAGTGGCGATCGCAGCTGACATACGGGAAATGTTCCTCCGTATACAAATAAGACCCGAAGATCAGATGTCACAAAGATTCCTGTGGCGGGAGACACCAGACCACATGCCCCGAGCCTACGCGTTCACATCAATGATGTTCGGGGCGAAATGTTCGCCTAGTAGCGCCCAATATGTGCGAAACAGAGTGGCAGAGAGTCACGCGGAATCCCACCCGGCAGCGGCACGAGCTATACAGGAGAATATGTATATGGACGACTATCTGGACGCGGCCGACAATGAAGAGGAAGCGGCTGGCCTTGTCCAGGAAGTGTCTCAAGTCCTGGCCACGGGCGGCTTCTCGCTCACGGGATGGGCCTCCAACATGCCTTCCGTACTAGCAGGAATAGGCGAACAAGACCGCGCAAAAACTATCACCATAGGGGAAGCCGTCAACACGGAACGCGTGTTGGGCATAGTTTGGAACCCGAAAGAAGACGTGTTCATGTTTAACTACGGCCCCGACTGGATCTCCATCCCAGATCATCCGACAAAACGGCAGATGCTCAGTGCCGCAATGAGCGTGTTCGACCCCGCTGGATTTATAGCTTGCCTGACGGTGCGGCCGAAAATCTTGCTGCAAGCCGTGTGGAAAACCAACGTAGGATGGGACGAACAATTGACGCCGGAGCACGCCGAGAAATGGCGAGAATGGCAAGCACTCATGGCCTCAAACGCTTGCACCATTCCCCGGTGCTGCCTTCAAACGCGCAAAACACCCATTACGCTGCACATGTTTTGCGACGCATCAGAGAGAGCCTGCTGCACTGTCGCCTACTTCGCAGAAACATCCGAAACTCCGACCACAAATTTTGTCATGGCGAAATGCAAGGTAGCGCCACTGAAACCCCTCTCCATACCACGCCTCGAACTTCAGGCCGCAGTACTGGCCGCCCGACTGGCGGACACCATAAAGAAGCAAAGTCGAGCGGACATTGTAAGAACGATCTTCTGGACCGACTCGAGTACTGTCCTGCACTGGGTGAGATCGGACCCGTTGAGGTATTCAACGTTCGTAGCAAACAGACTCGGTGAAATTGATGAATTGACCGACATCCGGGACTGGAAGTGGGTACCTACAAAAGACAACCCTGCGGATATAGGCACAAGGGGAAAGGGGGCGCCAGACCTGACCAGAGAAGGACTGTGGTTTAATGGACCCCGATTCATCAAGGAGCCTGAGGCACATTGGCCAATCGAAAAAGCACTCACCGCTCCAGCGAGAGACTCACTTGAGGAAAGACCAGCACACCACTTCACCGGACACCTAAACAAGGACGAGGCCCTCCCCTTATTAGAACGCTTCTCTTCGTGGCATCGACTGATAAGGACCACAGCTTGGGTCCTACGCTTTATCCATAGATGCCGCCCTCACGATGGAATAACGCGAGAACCGGGCGGACGGTCAGAGCTTCGTGCGTCGGAAGTCAAGGACGCGGAGGTCCTGTGGATCAAGCGGTCGCAGGAAAAAGCCTTCGGCAACGACATAGAGGCCCTGAGACGGGGAGAGAGTATCCAACCGGATAGCCGCCTGCACGCCACAACGCCCTTTTTAGACAGGCAGGGCATGATGCGAATGGGAACCCGATTACAAGCAGCCAAGAAAACCCTGGAGCTCGACGCCCCAATTATCCTCGATGGCAAGTGTGATTACGCAAAGTTACTTATCCGCCACTATCACCACATGGGCCGTCACGCTGGAACCGAGAGAACCATGGCAGATCTACGGACGCGTTTTTTCATCCTACGACTACGGGGCGCGACGAGGAAAATAGGAAGGGAATGCCAGCACTGCATCCTTATGCGCAGTAAACCGAGGCAACCCCTGATGGGGCAGCTCCCGCCAGCAAGGATGGCCTACAGGCTGCCCCCCTTCACGCACTGCGGCCTCGATTTCTTCGGCCCTATGGCGGTAACGGTCGGGAGGCGACGAGAGAAGCGTTACGGGGCACTGTTCACGTGCCTGACAACGCGTGCCGTGCATGTTGAGCTGGTCGCATCGCTAGAGAGCGACGCGACTATCATGGCGATACAGCGGATGGGAGCCCGCCGAGGATGGCCCCAGATCTTCTACTCTGATAACGGGACGAATTTCCACGGCGCGGATCGTGAGCTACGCAGCGCCGTAGAGGAAATACAACAGGACCCGAAACTGCTGGCCGAGCTCACGACACGAAAAATAGAGTGGAAGTTCATACCACCAGCGGCTCCCCACATGGGGGGAGCTTGGGAAAGGCTCGTGAGATCGGTTAAACGAGCCTTCCACGCTACTCTGAAAGAGCAGGCGCCACAAGAGGAAGTACTGCGCACGATCTTGGCCGAAGCGGAGTACACCGTGAACAATCATCCGCTGACGCATGTATCGACACAGCCGAACGATGACGCACCGCTTACGCCCAACCACTTCCTACTAGGAGCCGCAAGCACGCAGCCCACTCTGGCGCATTATGGCACAAAGGAGGAAAAAATATGTCTACGTAAGAGATGGCGACACACACAGCGGATGGCCGACATGTTTTGGCGCCGGTGGGTCAGAGAATATCTTCCGACGCTCGCTCAACGCCGCAAATGGCAGACGCCGACCGCTCCGATCCAGGTGGGCGATCTAGCCCTCATTGTGGACCCCAATCTGCCACGCAACACATGGCCACGTGGACGGGTGATCCTGGCGCAGCCGGCCGCAGATGGACAAGTGCGGGTGGTGACGCTGAAGACGGCGCAGGGGACTTTCACGAGGCCAGCCGTCAAAGTGGCGGTCCTCGACGCAGCCGGGAGCCCAAAAGGTCCTACCGATTGAGGGGGCAGACGAGCTGCACGGGGGGAGTGTATCGGACATCTTTTGGAAGTGCAGCCGACGTAGAATAGGCTAGGTTAAGTTAATATTAAGATATTTTTAAGAATAAAATAATTGTAATCTATACTGCTCTGTGGTGCGCGCCCGACTGCGCCGAGGTAGCGGAGTGGGGATGTCCTTATACGTGCTAGAGGGAGACGGCACACGAATGCCCTCGCTCCCTCTACGCCGTGATTGGCGGACATACCCCCCTCCGCGATTGGTCAGGCGCAGCCGGGCGGGGCTGCGGCAAGGCACCCAGAGCGGGTATATATAGGAGATATTTTTCTAAATAAATCAGTCTGAAGTCAACCTCCGTGTTTTCATTTACCTCGCTGTGTTCTCCTTTCGCTGTGAAATCGCCGCTTCTCGCCGATTGTACCTGCCGCCGAATTCTCCTGAGATTTCATCGCTTCACCTTATCGAACTAGCTAGTCGGACCAGGATCGCTAGAAAGTCTTTTTCAAGACTGTTAAGGTGAACGATAATTTCGAACGGAAATTTGGCTCGAGCTGATTTCGTCTCCTCTTGTTGCATCAGCGAGTCGGACCAGGACTGCTGAAAGGCCCTTTTCAGGGCTAGCAAAGGAGCGAACGAAGCACGAGCGGGCTGTCCCTCCCTCTTACAAAGGGTAGGAGACTGGGGCTGAGAGTGGGTGACGACCGGCAGTTTATATATTTAAATTGTGCGCAACAGTCGTGTACCATCGATTTTTCTTTCTCTCAATTCAAAGATATGGTACTGTTTTAATTATTTTATCTTCTATTTAGCTTTAACAAGTTAATATTTTTAAAAAAATCTAAAAGATAATACCTGTTTGTACCACTTGATTTATATTTGTTTTTAACAACGACCAGTTTCGGAAGCTACGGAAGCTTCCATGTAAAGGTTTAAATATATAAAGTACTTATAAAGTAACATTTTATTTTATTTCAAAATATTTGAACTTCTTATATTTTCTGTATTATAATTTTGTAACTCCTTTGATAAATTTCTTTAAATTCAAACCCTTGTCCGCAGCCGATGGTGCAAAGGGCACTGCATCATATAAACGCAGTTTTATCTTGATCGTTAACACTTGAAGAAAATGTGATAAGCCCTCCGCTTGAGGTACCAGTCCAGGGTAATGTTGAATAAATATTTGGATGAGTTTTATTTATTTGACCCCCCCTGGGAACCGAACCCGAGACCTCCAGTATGGTAGCCGAGCGTGCTGACTATTACACTACAGAGGAGGGCCATAAATGATAAATTTTCCAAAACAATGTTTTATCTCGATTCTATAATTTATCTGATTTCATAATAGAATGCCTTTTCTTAGAAGTCAATAGTGATTGACAGGGCCAACAAATGTTGATAAAATTAGCATCGTGTCACTATCTTTATTTGGTTTTCCGTTATTGGTAACGGAATCGCGAACACACACGTTTAACTAATATATGTTATAACGTTAGTAGAACAAATTAATTTATTCAAAAGGTACTTATAAGGTAGCCGATTTTAAACGGAAATCATAATTGTTTTGAAATACACAAAGAAATAACCTACAAGGATTTATTCATTCCTTTTGTACATGGTTAAACATCGTGTTTCAACGATATGTAGGTTTAAGGTTTACGTACAATAACAGAGAATCATTCATTCCCTTTGTACACTGTCAAAGTATTTCAACAATATATAAGTTTACAACATTTTGAGTGTGTCCAAATACTTGTTCACAAAATCTGGATTATCTCCAACTACAGGTGTTATTTTCAAATTATTATTTGACATCTCATCAAAGATAAAGAAGAATATAGATAAGTTTAATTTTAAATAATGTAAACGGTTCTAATAATGATATATGCCTAAGTATTTTATTAATTTCAAGAATCTTTATTAATTACTGTGGGAATTGTACTACAGTAATGTAAAAAATGATTTCTCGGGAAACGCACTAATAAGCTGAAATAAATAATGTTGTGTTCTGTGTATTTGGTAGACGTTTTATTATTTTTCATTGTTTCGCGCCTTTTATAAATATTGTATCCCATTTTACATTCTATTGTATTGTATTGCACTCTCTTTTTAAAAAATAAGTAACTCATCAGTTTTGAATAATTTTTAAATCAATATTAAATTTATTGAAATTACACTTTGAGTCTTTCTCAGTTCCCGATATCGAATTTTATTTGTGTCCTCAAAAAGTGATCTCGTGCATTTGGGATGCGTTATTTAATCGATTTTAAGGGTTAAACCTATTAATTTTTAAATACTCTTTGATTATTATAAAATCATAATGTTACCTGTCTGCCTCTACCTTTAATTTCTTTTTCTTTTTAATTCCACAGTTGTTTTATTATTTAAAATATATTCCTGTATAGTATACTGCCGGACAGATTAATTATGTACAACTTAGCAAGTTTTTTTTGTAATTTCTCTAGTGAGACATATCGTAAATTATTTTTGAAAGTAAGCAAAAATTTAATATTGATTGTTTTCATTAATTTTGTCGTAGCATACGTCGAAAAATGATAAGTATATGTACTAAAGAGCAGCCAAAACAGGACGTGTTAATATTATGCACAAACTAACATTTTCAATGTGCCATTTTAGTTTTGTGCGGGAAGATTGATAGAGCATGTGATTTTGTGTTGACTGATGACATTGAAAAATTTAAAGTGCCTCGGAAAAAGGTTAGTTTTTGGCCTTTATCGTCGTTTCACACTGGCAACAATCGAATTCAGGAATTAATTTCCACACAAGTAAGTTATAACCTTCAAATAATTGTTCCATTTCCATATCATTGGTTTGTTTATCTCCGGATCGATTCTAAATTAAGGAATAGTAATGTTAAAATACATTGATCAATTTCTGTTTTATTGAAATTGATCATCCAGCTTTTGTTCTATACATTAGTTGCATTATTGTAGACTGTACGTTTACAAAGTGTATTTTTTTAAAAGGAATAGCCCGCATAGTCTCTATTTTAGAGGCTTGTCTGTAGGTAGGATAGCTAGGAAAGAGAAGGTATATGTGAAAAAAAAAACATTACAATCACCCAGACCAATTGAAAATAAATATTTATTGAATTCATTTTAATAGATTTATATTATCCACTGACACTTCGTGATGGAATTGCATTTTTAATTTATTATTAGATTAAAACCAATATTTTTAGCTTTTCCACTTTTTTATTTGACCAGCGACCGGGTTTCGTCGTTACCGACATCATCAGACATCACCAGTCTGATGATGTCGGTAACGACGAAACTCGGTCGCTGGTCAAATAAAAAAGTGGAAAAGCTAAAAATATTGGTTTTAATCTAATAATAAATTATGAATTCATTTTGCAATTAGCGTGGATCGAACCCGCACCGCCAGTTTCGCAGTTCAACGTCTACCGAACAACGCCGCGGCGCCTGTCATTTGGTTAAATCTTAAACTATGATGTAATAAAACCGGGGAAATTGGTCAACCGTAATTGTTTTTATCATTATTTGATAGTAAAACATTTTTATTAAGCATTTCATATGTGTCATTTCATTTCACATGTCGTTTTTTCCTTATTGCATTTGACTACTTCTGTCCCTATTAAGTATTGATGATTCAATCAAATAACATTACATTCTTACCCCCGTGATCTTTTTATTTGGACGCAAAGTAATATTTAATAATTCCACGTCTTGTACCGTAATTGTTCATTAATTATTTTAAAAGAAAATATGTCACTTCGCTTATTATACAACGATACAATGATTTTATAACTCACTCAGTCTGTCTGCTGACCGTTGGTCACTTTCGACTGTCCTCTATTATTTGATACCGTGATTTCATAATTCGCTTACGGAAAACCGTTCATCGCCATCCATAGGCGGGAATCGATAAATATACATTTCTAATTATTATATATAGCTTTATTACACTACGAAGTAACCACTTGAGAGTATTTAACTTTAAATTGTTTTAAACGCCCATTCTCGTACATCAGTAAAGTCATTTGTAAAAATTCAATTTGATGGTTTTGTGCAAATTTTATATGGGAATATTAAGGTTGATTGATAATGTTTCTTGGAAAAACCATTACTTATTTAATGAAAAAACAAACAATCTGGAAAAATGACATTTTCATTTTTATTTATTATTGATACTGTCAATATTCGTGTTTGTTTCCCATTAACATCTTAAAGAAAAATCGTAATTTTTAGGTCACTTATATTTGAAATATTTTTTTATTTTGATCAATACTATGTACGAAAATTATCAGACAGGAGCATTCATTTGTTTTTTTGTGCCATTTATATATGTACATAAACATTTTAACTAATTTTAAAGCTTTGACGTGAAATTTACGGATTTGCTTTGTACTTAACCACAATCGCAACATGAATTTTTTATGTCAATTTAAACATATTCATATTTCAATTAATATGACTGCCTTCGCTATTCACAGTATTCATATCTAAATGAGTTGCCGAATTATTAACTAATTCGTATGTAAAATCTCAAAGTTCTATCTTGAAATATAATTAAAATTAAAATATTGTGTCATTTTCTAATTACGAACATATCGAAGAGCTAACGGCATTCCGATAAGTGATGACAAATCTGGTTTTGTTATTATTATCGGTATAAAATTGATTGGTTGTCAAGATTAATAAGCTGACATTTACCTGAATAAGCTATGTCCATTGTTAGGTTCACGTTCATAGCTTGCTCTGAATCGACGTGTGATGCAGCGACCCTTAATCTCTCCGTGACTTTTTGTTTGAACAGTGTGAATGTTAACATCGCCAGCCTTTGTACGAGAGGCGAGAGCAATGCTTCGAACAACATCGCATAGAATACAGAACAAATAAGTCAGTCGTGTTATGTTTTGTGTAGGATTCGAGATTCTCCTTATCTGCTAATCGTCATACAGGGTTTTCACTTAAAATTGGACGTGAAAAAAATTGGACGCTAAATTGTATTTTATGAAAAAAGTTTGTATTTTCAAAATATATGTATATTAGTACTACACATACCGTCAGCGTGAATACCTGCCCACATCTTTTATTCTTAAGACTAGCAAGTGCGTTAGTCGTCAAGTTGGCAAGCCTGCGCGGCGCGCTGTCATAGTCTGCGCGCACGATGTGTACTGAAGTTTTCAGACAAAATTTTCTAACTATCTTTTGTGAAACTATCTACTGATAACAATTATATGCTAGGGCCATCCTTTGGTCGGTCTTTCGGGCCTCTTTTATTCTCTCTTTAGGTCAAGCATTTGTCAGCCCTTCGGGCCCTCTGATCTCCATTGATGACGCCTCTGGGCTACGATTAATTGGCGTCTTGGTCTCTCTTAATTCGTCAGGCCAACACCCTCCTTTAATGCTTCCATTGGTTAGTCCTTCGAACAACCATTGATCAACCCTACGATGCCGATCAGTCCTTCAGATATTTAAATAACCCAGCTTTGTTTGTAGTGTAATATATACAAAATATGTACAAAATATGAAATATATATTTTTGATACGGCTCATTGATTGAATTTAAAAAAGGCTTCATCAATCACTTGAAAACGCATACTCTTGACGTTTGCATTGGTAAGGCAATTTGTTTTTTTTTTTATATTTGGATTAATTTCATATAACAATGTATTTGTTGTTGTAAAATTGTCGTCTAAAACAGTCCAAAAACTAAGGTAAAATTTAGGAAAAAAATCAACATACCTTTAACATTTCATTACGTTGCACCAAAACGTAACATTAATTGATTTGGTAGTCACTTTGTGGTAATATTTATCCATTTTTAATTTAGTTTTACTTGGTAAATATGTACCCCTTATAATCTATTTTGACACGTATTTCGATGTATTCCGCATCATTTTCAAAGAATACGATGTTTGAAAATAATGCAGAATGTATAGAGGTATTTACCTATTAATTTCTCTTATTTAATTATCTTTTTTATTTCAATCTCTACGTTATTACTTCACCAATAGCAGCAAATATATCGCTGCGAGTCAGAATAAAGCGTAATGAAATTTTTCATTAAGTCCGGGATGATTTCATTACGTCTGGTACGATTTGCTTACTTGCCCATCTCCTTACTCCCTAAGTCTCGAAGTTGGTACTTGGCACGTCATAAAGTTTAGCATGCTCATGAGCATGGTGAATAGTGGTTTTACAGCGGCGTCGAATCGTAGCTTTCCAGAGAAGCGATTATGTTACTTTTAATCTGTTTTGGCATTTTTTTAGTTGCTATAGACGACAGAATAAAAAAAAACGTGTAAAATTATGGCTTATTTAAGAATCTCGGTACCTTATTCGGATTTGATAATTTAAAGCTAATAACGCCAATTAGTGCAAAAAAAAATATGTGGTTGGTATCGCAATAATATGTGGACGTTTTAACATATTATTGCGTTATTTACTTCATTATAGTTTTGTCGCCATCAGCGCGGTAATTATCGGGTTATTAATTTGAAATATACCATGTATACAATTGTCTTCTTGTTTTTTCAAATGAATTTGATATACGTGGTTACATATGAGTTTTAACGTAGTTATCAATGTGCGATACATCGATGCAATACATATACAAAGTTCGCTCCATTTTACAGTGTACTTGGTTATATGGTCTGCCCTCGCTTAGGTGTTGTTTCTCCGTGACTCCTTGCAATATTCCACATTTAAAAAAGTACATATAATATGTTAAAATTATAGGTTGTTGGTCATTTATCATACGGAGGTATGATTTTCGGGCTATTTTCAGCGAACACAATACGCATTGTGTTAGAACTTCAACCTAAGCTCTCCGTTTAGAGTTTTGAAGGGTTATTTAAACGTTTTGGCGCCACTTACATATTTAAACTTTTAATTTTATTATTATTTGGAAATTTAACAGAACAGTTACATAAATTTATAACATCAACGAGTAACACAAAACAGGTATTTGTACCATTCCGGTTACAAAATTTCACATTTGTAATTTAATGAAAATACCTGGAAGAGTGACGGGAGGGAGGAAAAGAGAAAAAGGGAAAGATCAAAGCTCAAGTCAAAGACAAATTATGTAGCAATAGAGACACACCACGATATGAATATCGACTTACTATGAAAGCGATCACAGTACTGACAATGTCGAATAGAACATATCAAAATTCCTATATTCATCGTTGAGCAATTTTGATGATCGATAAATATAGAATCTTTGTCTAGAGTTTGAAGCGCTAAGGTGTCAGTTGTCCTACTGATCCGACTGGGAACTCTTAAAACATAAAACAAGAATGTCACGTGCTAGAAGGCTTTTAAAAACTGCAATGTTGAAGACCACTGGATTTAATTGAAGTATAAAGTAATCGTAATATTATACCATAATTTGTTTTATAAATTAATATGACACTCGATTTCATTTCTATTTTATAGGACCAAATTAAAAGGCTGTCGATATGACCCTTCTCAATTATGTGCAACTTTTCATATCGCCTATGCCTATCACGATATAAATTACAAAAAATTAAAGACATACTCGATTCCAATAACTTGGCTGTTTATTAACTTGATATCGCAAAATTCAGAAGATTAAGTTTTATCTTTATTTCTAATATTTGCTCGCTAGATTGTCGTAGATATGATAATGTTAAAAACGTCTATGGAATGCCAAACAAATTCTAAAAATAATATTCGTAGTGAAAATTTTACTTACCTTTTCATTTGAATTATTCATTCTTATTAAGCATATTTTTCTCAAATTATATAATTAAAAAGTAACTTTGTTTTAAAATCACCATAAATAATTTATTATAACTTAATTACCGGTCTACCAGTTTCGACGCTAACCGCTTCTTTATCAAGACTGATCAAAGTACCAGTTAGCTTCGAAACCGGTAAACATTATAATAAAGTTATTTTAAAATATTTTTAGTGATTTTAAAACAAAGTTACATTTGAATTATAAAATAGCATATCACAAAGTTAGTGCTTCAAATATAAATTATATTTTTCTCAGTAACTATTTGCTCAATGATCAATTGAACCAGTTCACGCGGTTATATGGTGATCGAATAAATTGGTTCTAGATTTCTGCTGTCTACATTTTATTATTATTTATTCACCCAGTCACTTTATTATTCGCCCTATGGGTGATATAATATAAATGTTCATTCGGAGAAGGCTATATAATTCACAAATTTCTCAACTGAAGGTGCCTCCGTCAGCCATACTTCGAAATCTATCAAATAAGAATTAATATGCGAAAGGAATCCACCAACAATGCATATATATGGTATCTTTCAATAATTAATGCAATATGGATGTTCGATGATGGGCAAAATGGTGAACATCACACAAGTGTATAAAGTGATTACTTGAGCCAGCCAAATGCCAGATCGTAAGCCCTTGGATACTCAGACTTCCACCTTCTTTCGTATAACAAAAAAACGATAGATGGCCTCAAGTTCACACACCTATAATATTCGACTGTTTGAAAATTGTTTTTCTTAATGAAAATTATACAAAGGTGAAGAAGTGAAGAGGTACAGAGTTGAAAGTCAATTGAATTTTGGGCACAATTTGTTGACAATAATATTATTTGAAGTTGACTTAAATTTTAAGATTATTTTTTTACGAATATAGCTGTTCAAAGTGGTTATGGCGATCGTGTAGAAAGTGGTATTGAAACTAACAATACGTAAAGTGCTTAGGAGGGCCATTTAAGTCACTTTTGCTTGGCAAGAAAATAAACATCAATGCAGTCATTTTTAACAAGTCAATATATTAATGCTTCCAAGTTTAAAATCCTTTGGGATTTTTTTCAGGGCAATATAAAGCTAGTAAGATATCAAATAGTCAATGATCACGTTTTTGTTAAAAATGCACTTGGTCACTTTCTCCTGTATGACTACGATATATGGAACTATTTCATTTAAAAAAAACTAAATGCAATGAGAAAAACAAATTTGGGTTCAACAACCCAAAATATACAAAGCAACATACTACATAGTGTTAATGTCTTTTGTACATAGTATGATTTACTTTACAACGCGCCGTTGAATAAAACTGAGCAATTTATTTGTAATGCGAATTTTCTGTTAGCTAATTGTCAAATGAAAAGCCTAGTTATTACTTATGACGCCGGTTCTAGCGGACAGGTTCATTTGAAGATAGCTGTTTTATCTCTTAATGATTTATGATTATGGTGTACTATAAGCTTCACCCTCTCCGTTTACTTCTGGAAAATCGAGAACAATGAGTACAGGAACTTGTTATTGCTTTACAAACCGATTACAACTCAATCGGTATATTACCATTAGGCAGTCGGGCTTTTTTAAAATAGTAAATATGATCTTCTTCATATTTTATTATGGTTTGGGCTGCATATATAAAGTAAGAGTACAGCCGCGGAATAATGTCCTCTTTTACAACATTTTGAGTGTGTCCAAATACTTGTTCACAAATCTGGATTATCTCCAATTATAGGAGTATTTTTCATATTATTTTTGACATCTCATCAAAGATGAAGAAGAATACGGAAGTCTAAGCATTTACGGGGCTGACGACCGTCATAGGCTGGTTTAAGTGATCACTTTACACACGTGTAACATTCACCAATTTTCATCCCACCAATAGATGTCTCTAGTGAAGTTCTAGTGATTCAAGAACAAGGTTTCTAAATTGGTTCATATATATAGAACTTCCATGAATTTGAGTAGTGTGGTTGTCAATAATGGGTAGAATTGGTGAATGTTACATGTAATCGTAAAAAGAATACTCATAAAAATTATTTGTAAACAATACATAGGACACTCCTAAACAATCGTTAGTGCAAATAGTTGGTCCTAATAAGCAAATAAAATTGCAAATGATGTTTACAGGCATATGTGAAATATGAAAAATCTATCATGAATTTTTAATGTTTCTACTAACTCACTTAAAACGTACAAAGTTCAACCGTACTGATCGCCTATGTAGTAAGTATATTCTTGAAAAGAACGTCGCGTGTTGTCACCATACAAATTTGAGTATTGTGGTTGCCGATAATGGGTGGAATGATGAATGTTACCCAATTCAGCTAATGACAGGTGGTAAGTCTTGTAAATACCCAGACTTCCATATTACTACACCAATGTACTTTTTATATGTTAATCCTAAATACAATATAAAAAAAATATATCGAACTATCACATTCAAAGAAAACTTTTCCCTACAACGATGATATCATGTTCTTCGTTCGGATGTGCATTTCAGCACAGTTTAATTAATAACTTAGGGTATCGGTATGATTACTCAGTGACTCTCCCTGCACCCACAGCCGCCACCTACACCGTGTGACCATTTCGCTTTTATCGTTATCACCACAAAACACGAGCCTTATCTCTCTGCTTATGCGAGGATATGAAATAAGATAAGACGACATAACTCAGTAGATACGCGGTACATATGTTGTGAATGCGAATATTGTGCCGCTTATCCTTATAACACATGCATACTACATGTGTATATGTACAATATATTACGATAGCTCGGCTAAAAATAAAATATATTCAAATACTTGAAAACTGATAAAAATGTTGTTATAACCGAAATTGTCAGTTTTACAATTATGTAATAACGTCATTGTTTATATCGTAGTCATACAGGAGAAACTGATTAAGTGCATTTGTTTACAAAAACGTGATCATTGACTATTTGATATCTTACTAGCTTAATGATGCCCTGAAAAAATCCCAAAGGATTTTAAACTTGGAAGTATAATATATTGACTAGTTAAAAATGACTAACTGCAGTGATGTTTATTTTCTCGACAAGCAATAGTGACTTAAATGGCCCTCCTGAACATTTTACGTTTTGGTAGTTAGTCACTTTCTCCTGTACGACTACGATATACTCTCGACTGTCCGGGAGCTCGCATGAACTTAAAAACTTTATCATTTTGACAATTATTTAATTAAGTCACATTTATCATATTCCCGATGGGTAATTTCCATTACTCATTGTGGGATTGAGATTAACAAGACTGAAACACAAATTAGAAAGTAAAAAACAAAAAATAAATAAACAAAACTAATACAGGGTAAAATGTAAAATATAAAACAATAATCGGCTATAGTAAATAGGCATATAAAAAACATAAGGTAAGAAGCATGTTTAAAAAAAACAAATGAAAAAATATAAATAATCACTTACACAAATATCTTTCCATAAAGTATTTTTTTAGTTCATTCATTTAAGATCCCTGACTGTGTTTTGTTTTATTTATGTAATACCGTTAATATATAAATAATAATATTGGATTAATTATGATTTTTTCAAAAAGCAAAAAGCATCAATGTTTAAAAAGAAACATTGATGCTTTTTGCCACCCCATGTAATATCATCTTTAAAATTCCTTCGTTAGAGAGTTGTTGAGGCACCCTTGTGAAATTTTTCGGTTTTAAAAATTTAACGGACTAGGTATTATAAAAAAACAAAAAAATATTAGATAATTAAACTCAGAATTGATATTGTTCAACTGTTCCAAGGCTGTAATAAAACGTTTAACTATTTCAGGTTAATCCTAGATATTGGAACGTGATTCAATCTTTTTATTAGATGTTTTCAATAATTATCGAAAATGTTCAAAATTATGTTTTGCATAATTTCAGGATTATTTACATCATAGTGTTTCTCATTGATTTCGATGTTGATGAAATACTACAGTATTAGTTCTATCTATAAAAATCCCGTTTTAAGCAAAATATTTTAATATTCATGAACTCATTCATTTCTGATTATGTCACACCGGATAAATGATTTCATCGACGCAAAAAACATGTCGTGAAAGAATTGCAGATAATGTCCAATTTATTAATGTAAGTATTTATAGTATACATATCCATACTTGACCGTTAAAATGTTGCACTGAATGGCTTCTTTTCACCTAGAACCAAGAAGGATCTGTACCATCTTCAGAGCTGCCGGAAATGAGAGTAATTTTTAATTTTTACATGAAACAATTTTTTTAAAATCTCTGATCCGCTCTTAATGGTGCATAGGGCACTGCATCTCATCGAAACAAATGTTATTACGATCGTTAATTACATAATGGCAAAGTGATTAGTCCTGCGCCTCAGGTACTAGTCCCGGGATATATTTAATATTTTATTTATTTATTTTGACCCCCTGGGATTCGAACCCGGTACCTGCGTCATGCTAGCTCCCTAAACGCGCTAACCACTACACTATTGAGGCGGACATGTTTGATATTTTGAAAACCAATCGTTGGTTAAATACCAAAGGGCCACAACGTAAAAAAAAACTCTCGAAAACTATTCGAAAGACACCCAGGATTCTAGCGTAAAATAGACATTTTTACGTCAGAACTATGGGTGTCTTTTTCGAATATGAAAATGTTGACGATTCAGATACCATTTTTGGAATAAAGGGGTTTTTTGCGTTGTGGCCCTTTGGCATTTAACCAGCGATATGTTAATTTAAAAAAATGGATATGAATTGTTTATACAATAAATTACTTCCAATTAAGTGCACGGGGACGGAACGCACTTACATACGTTTGACACCAACTAAATATTATCTGGACGAGGAAACGCCTTTGAACCGTTTTGATATACAGTCCACACAAGCTTTACAAATCTCTTGTTGTAAACATTCAACTAGCTATGAAGTCTGCTATACGATGTATATCGATTACTATAACATTCCGACTCTTATATCTGCGAGCGGTGTTCTTGTTACGTAAGAGGTATGTTTCTATTTATTTAGAAAAAAAATATTAAAAATCTTCAAAGTGTATTCTTCATTGGAAACATTAATTAAGTTTTGAAATTTATTGACCTTTTCTGGACGAAGCCTTTTTACGCACAATCTCCTTTTTTGTGAGAATGAATTTACTACGATTTATTTTAAAAACCTCCATTTTCAATCGCTTCGGTATTGAAAATTTTATGGAAAATCATTACCGGAGCAATAGATTGCCATGGTTGTATTCTCAGTCATTACATTTTAAATAAATAAAGAAATTTAGGCTTTAAGTTTTAACTTTTTACAGCGAACGGGCTTTGTATTGAGAACGTGATCACTGTCCAAGACCCGTAACAATGATGTGTGTTAAAAATTGTGTGAGAAAAAAACATTTTAAATTATATTGGGTACAAATGTATTTTTTATATATAAGTTGGAATGCATTGGTTTTCGTATTACCAGTTTTTTTTACACAGTTTACGCACTACATATTTCAGATATTAAAAATACATCAACAATTTGCGTGAAAGTTCTTCTCTTACGATGCACATTTGGGATTTTTGACCTTCTCTGATCTATACGGTGACGTACATATTCCAAAAACCGACAATGCATTACATTTATTTTGTAATAAAAAAATATTTAAAAAAAAATCGTTCATGTGTAAAAGGTTACAAATGGAATGTAATGCTTTTTACGTCTTTCAGCCTCAATATTTGTCTCTAAAAAAGTTTTTATATGTATTTGCCATATATTTTTTTTACGGGGCTCACAATCGTCATAGGTCGGTTTAAGTGATCACTTATAACATTTACCAATTCTACCCATGATTGACAACCACACTACTCAAATTCTTAGAGCTTCTATATAAACTGTTCGAATTCGAAACATATTCCTTGAATTTACTAGAATTTCACTAGAGACATGGTGAGATGAAATAAACTTTTTAATGAGCAGAATCTTTCATTTGTATGTGAGGTCCGAATTTTGGATTATATTCACATACATGAGAAATGCTAGAAAATATCCTGTTCATTTTTTTAGCTTATAATTTGACCAGTGAATTTATTGTTTATGTATTTTTCCTTTATTAATGACTGGTTATTTATTATTCCAATCAAATTTGACTAGTTTTATTAATCGTATATTCTACAGCCAAGCTGTTTTTTTAGATATTATATTTCACTCGAATCCTACAAAATGCGTACCTGAATAAACTCACGTGTATTATACATATATCATTATCGCATCAATCATTGGCATTAACACAGTACCCTTTACAATACATTATAAATTATTCAAACACGTTATCAATAATGTTGATAACGAGCATTAAATTTATAAAAGCGACGAAAATTAAACAACTTATTTTATGTGGTCATAAATATTCTGTTTTATAAAATATTAACAATTATCCGAGTTCTTTATTAAATTATGATGACGCTTTTGTCTTTGTGTATATTTGTCATTGGGTATATTTGTCATTTTCTGTAATAAAACTGCTTGAAAACAACGTAAAATAATGGAGGTAATTAGATTTTTTGTGACATATAATATTTTTAATGTAATATTTGTTCAAGTGATATAAATAATTTTAATTCAATGATATTTTCAAGAAGGCTTCTGTTGGTACTAAGAATTAAATAAGAGCACAGTATTGTCGAAACTAAAAACTCTAAAAACACAATCTGAATGTTGTAATTGTGATAAATGTATACATAATATAATATTACGTCGATTGCATTTGAAACAGTGCTCATCATTTTTTTAATATAAAAACGGTAGTAATATTTGTTTATATAGCCACTCACCGAGATTTTTTGTCTACTGGTTACGAGATGTTCCCGTCTCTTCGTCAGGACAATCACTACAACTGCATGCGAACAATACTACACATCACTACCATAGCACTATTCACACACTTAAGTTTATAAAATGTTGGATCACATCTGATTTTGGTCGACCCCAAGACCAACTTGCACTAGGAATTTCAGAACAAACATGCACTAAGGGCCGAGGTTTGACATGCACGTGTAGTATTGTTTGCATATTGTTGTAGTGATTGTCCTGACGAAGAGACGGATACGTCTTGAGTGGTTATATACTTATATTAATAACATTTATGTAAAAAATATACAAGTAATGATGACTAGCCACAAAGTAAACGCTAATAATATTGAGAATAATGCATATTTTTATTATTCCAGGATCTCGCGTTAGTTTTTGACAGTAAACTGCCTCGTTCGTTTTTCCCTTCTTCAGTAAAGCATTTTCTTATATAAACGAATTGAATTGTTTAGTTTTTCCTAATTTCATTTTGTTCGCGCGTAGGTACACAACTGCGTTGGCAAGATGCCCCGCGTTGTTAGAGTGTTTGTCTACTACAGGGGATTTCACCGTCCGGCAGTTTCGAAAAATGAAAACGACTACGACAGTTTCTTCTTCTTCTTCTTTTTAATGGCTTTTCACCCATCTTGGGTGTTATAGCCAGTGTCGAGTTATTGACTACGACAGTTTAGTGTGATCGAATTAACGCGCAACGTGTTCACGCACCGATCAAGAGTTCCGATCCGAAGAAAGATGGACAAAAGCACAAGCCAATCGTCGTTTTAAAAATGCTAACTGATGTGCCGGACGGTAAAATTACACGTAATTCCGGGTAGTGGAAAAGCGCCCTTACAATTTGAATGTAATATTTGCATGGGTGCCATTGTATTTTTAGCGAATTGACATTATGTCATGGTAACGCATTCAGATTGGATGTCCGTATTTAATTATTTTATTTTTACATGTTTATTCCATTGACTCGTATATTATGTCGAGATCTTTATACCTATTGTATACCGCTTTCATGGAATTATAAAAAAAATGCTTCAGTGGGATTGTATGTTTTCAATGTTTTAAAATAATAATTGTAGTTATTGTCGCGGACTCTTGAATCAGGGTTTCTGGGTTCGAACCCACTCTACTACAGTTTAATATCTATTTTAACACCGCTTAGGCTCACAGAAAAAGTATGGTATTGAAGTATTTTTGTAAATAATAAAAACAGAAATATTTCTTTATATAAATATATATATATATATATATATATATATATATATATATATATATATATATATAAATTATCTAAATGTATTATTATTATTATAGCACTATATATATTTATATATATATATATATATATATATATATATATATATATATATATATATATATATATATATATATATATATACATATATATGTATATATATATATATATATATATATATATATATATATATATATAATTATCTAAATGTATTATTATTATTATAGCACTGTATTGCTACAAATCCCTTTCGATAAAATTCAGAAGTAAACTGCGATGATATCCAGATGTTTTAGTGCAAATTATGTGGATTGTATGAACGTACCTGAATTTCATACTATAGCCGATATTTTATACAAACTTGTCCGTATTGTATTGAAACTGTTTAATTTTACTACCAATGTTAAACATGTGGGCGAGCTTTGTTATTACGTATTAATGATGGTGCCAGCCAAGTATCCAATTTCTCTGCTTAAGTATTGAAAAGTATACCTGCTTCCAATCGTTGCTGGTATTTTTATCGGTGGAATTTAACGTGGTATGTAATTCGCCATAGAAGCACGTGAAAATTCAATTGGCTAGTGTCTACATTGAAAAGGGTATTTATGTTTTTTTTTGTGTAATATATTCATTTCCGAAATTCACTTATAAATTATACACGTGACATACAGTAGTTTGTCTTTTATAACACAAAACAAGACTAATAACTTTTAAGAAACCTCTGAGACATTACTATTTATCATTAGAGTCCTAACCGTCCATCAAACCTCCACCCTTAGTTTTTCCCTCTACCTCCTTCCCTAAACTCCCTTTTTCCTCTGCCTTCTTTCAATTTATGTTTTTTGAAATGTCAATTTGCAATTTATGCTTTTTAATATGTTTTAGTACTATCTACCCTCTGATTGCAAACAGCTATATATGGTATCAAACGTTTTAATCAATATCACTTGTCTGTTTTTGGTTGGTTGGAAGATATTGCTTTTTAGCAATAAGCCCGCCGATGTACTTATTTCTTTTCTTTACATGAAGTTTGAATAAATAAATAAAAAGGTTCTCCTGTACAATTTTTACAAACGTATTTTGTTTTGAGGGCCAATAATGCGTAATTTATCTCTCTTTGTATAGCATAATTGTACGATATTTACAGATCAAACTGTAATAATTATTCAAACATCGATTTAACTGGTACATTCCTCCCTTCAAAACGTAAAATGAGAACGTCAACCTTCAACGTTTATTTTTCGTATGTATTTTTCGACTTAGCACTTTCTTAATGCCTAACACAGCACCAAACGTAATAACTAAAAGCACTATGTGTTCTGTTTACACATTCTAATAGAGCAGGTAAACGTGAACCTTGGTATTGCTCTATTAAATCTGTCACTTTGTTTGCATGTTTTATCACGGTGTCATATTATGTTGCCCAATTAATTTAATTTTTAAATATTCTTTAAAAAAAATAACACTTACATTTGTAATAATATGGTACGTCCATATTCGGTGATCCTGTTAAATGTTTGACCTTGTAATGAAAAGTGCATTGAAATAACAAACATCACCGCCAAATCGAAGTGGTCAGACTGCACCGTAATGATTTTCATTTTAAAAGTAAACGGGCGATTTTTTAAAAGTTAATTTATCTATTTAAAAAAATCGCCGTGTTTTAGAAATTAAATTTTATTATACGTATTGTGTTTTAAAATGAAAAAAATAATAATGAAGAATGCCACTGTAAGGAAAAAAATACTTTATTATCGGATAAAGTTAAACAGGCTTCGATTTTACTTTTTTATTGTTGTTGCTTCTGGATATAATAAAATTAATGAACGAAACTACCAGTAATTACTAATTCATTTTCAGCCACAGCCTTTATGGGCGTTTATATTATATTAAAGTACAAAGGGGTGCATTCTCGAAATGAGTCAACAAAATAATGAAAATCGATAATGCATGTCCTAATATGTACCGTACTTATCTGTGTCAGATTATATTACTAGGGCATGTATTACCGAAAATCGGTAATGTTTGCCCTACTATATATCTACCTTATCTAAGTTATTGTCGTAGCTGATAAATTAATTAAAATCAAATCACTAAATTATTACAACACCATGATGTGAGTTTTTATAAATTCTACTGAAATTACATTGTCCGTCTTCTATTAAGATCATTGTTTCCAATTGGTGACATGGCGTCATACCAATATGTTCCAATAATATGATCAACTTTAAAATTAAAATTGGATCGCAGTTAATTGTCCCGAATAACGATGATAATTATAAATAATCTTTTTCGTATTATAACGCAAAAATTATTTATATTTTGTTTTTTATTCGAGTTCATAAATCTCACGTCTGCTGTATTAAAATGTCTTTTAAATCATGTTTTATCGATTTCACAAAAAAATACGTGGGGATATTATCAGAACATCACTCCGGTATCAATAGTCTTTTTTACATTTATTTTTCAAAGATTTTATGAATGAAAAGAAAAATATTTGTGTTTTTATTATTTGCAAAAATACTTCAATTTCATACTATTTCTATGAGCTTAACGGCTCATTATTAGAAATAAGTATCAAATAGTGTCTCAAGAGTCCGCGACACTAACCACGGGACCACAACCCGACACAGATACATTGTAGTTTATTTTTTTAGGAATATCTCTTCTCAGAATTGCGTTGAATATTTTTTTTTTACAAATCACACGTGTCGAGGAGGACAATATGAGCGTTAATTCTCGGTAACAATAGCTTGTAAATACTTAATGCATAACATGTTGTGCATTTTGTCTTCACCCAAGTGGGGCGACGTGGCATTGACTTCTTGACACAACAAAATCACTATCAATTTACTTAATCATTATTATCATTATACTTAAACATTCGATATCACAAACATAGCAGTTGCGTGCTGTGTAAACTTTTGTTATGGAAATTCATAGAAATTTCTTGAATTTTTCTCAGCTTATTTTGTTTTATTTGTGCAATTATTTTTATTTCTTGCAAGATTATTATTCAGTTTGCGTTGGAAAATGGTGTATTATATCGTGATTTTTAGAACCATTCTGTTGGCGACAATATACCGCAATAGTAACTACATCATGAAATTGTCTGGAATGCAAAGGGTTTTATTGTTTTAACGATTAATTTTAACGTAATGATAATCTTGAATCCCATGCAGACGTTCACGCTTAATGTCAAACGTTGTTATGTCACTCTTTTACTATCTAATAATGGTAAAAAATAAGTTTTTTTTTAAAATTCATAGTGATCGCACTATTTATTGAAACAAATACAAGTGTTCAAACTTTATGTAACTTTTCAAACCTTACTTTTTGACAGATTCATCACAGGCAAGTAAATATACCATAAACAATAATTTAGGGGTAGATAGATACTAGGTAAGTAAATATTTTAAATTATTTAGTTGATCTGTTGTGAGCGCTTTGTTTTTTTTTAGCACATGAATCCTGAGTGTCAGTAATTTACTAGAGAATATATATATATATATATATATATATATATATATATATATATATATATATATATATATATATATATATATATATATATATATATATATATATATATATATATATATATATATATATATATATATATATATATATATATATATATATATATATATATATATATATATATATATATATATATATATATATATATATATATATATATATATATATATATATATATATATATATATATATATATATATATATATATATATATATATATATATATATATATATATATATATATATATATATATATATATATATATATATATATATATTTTTGTAAATAATAAAAACAGAAATATTTCTTTATATAAATATATATATATATATATATATATATATATATATATATATATATATATATATATATATATATATATATATATATATATATATATATATATATATATATATAATATTTATTTTACCTAAAATAATTTAATAACACAAATATTTCATCTTTAATTTTAAGACACTTTTCCCACAAAAGTTTTACGACGGTTTTTACTGGATTTAAAATTAAAAAAAACGTTTTTTTAATTTTATGCTTGAAGAATATCTTTATAAACTAATGGTATAAGTAAAGAATTTCGGGATTATATTTTTTTAAATATACATAAGATGCCTATGTTTTTTCACTGTGTAACTGAGGAATGACACTGGTAGCGATTAGTAGCAGTTTATAACGTCGACAAAGAGAATCTTCTTTTTTTTAAATTGTGACATAACAAAAATGTTTAGGTTATTGTAAATAGTTAAATTGTTACAAAATCATATTTCCTATATTATAAACCTGCATAAATTCATCCATTTTTTTTTTGAATTACCTAACGTCCAAGTGACTCTGAAATCTAGCTACGGCTTATGCAACACCGTTTATCATGTCCCTACTCAGGCTTCAACATTATAAGTTTCATAGCCTATGCCTACTTGTGAGTGGATTTACTCTTTATGTTTAAAGTTACTATAATTTCATGTAATTCATGAGTGAAAATTCTAGGCAAAAACACTCGCTATCTCGCTAGAGGCATGAGTTTATACATTTCAATGATTCTAAGTTAGCAGTGAAGTTACTTAGGTGTATGATTTTAATTCTTGATTTTACTCAGGTAGTGATAAATTCATCCACTAAACATACCTACGTGTGTTGATAAATGAGTTTGGTTGGCGACGCATGAACTGGCTACATGACTTAATGAGCGATATTATGGATGATTTATATGTGGTCAGGGATCATGCAGGTAATGATACGAAGTTGATAAGTATAATATCACATGTTTTCCGAAGGACAAGTTATTTACTAAATTGGTATCGTAAATTATATAGGTAGATGATATCGTAGACACATTAACAAAGTTTTAATAAAAAAAATTATCAAACTTTATGAATTGGTCATATTCAGGCGTGTGGTGTTTGTTCTTTTTTGTTATCTCAATTATTTTGTTAGGTTTTTTTATCTTTTGGAAAGATATAAACTATAATTATACTATTTTGTTAACGTTCAGAAAGGTGTATCACTTTGATAACACTTTGTTTGTTTATTTTCTATGCCTGATCAGATTTTTTTATCAGTCAAATTTCTTTATTGTAACTAAATATTTTGACTTTCATGTATAACATCTTGAGTGTTTCCAAATAATTTTCAAGTTTAGACACACAATTTTTTTTTGTTTATAAATAAACTATACTAATTATAAGCTCAAAAATACACGGAAAATAGTGTTTTCTAGCGTTTCTGAAGTATGCGAATACAATCCAAAATTCGGACCTCCCATACATATTGAAAGAGTCTCTGCTTAATAAAAGCTTTCTTCATCCCAACATAGATGGCTGATGTGCGCTCGCAGATACTGTGTTACGAGTTTGATCAATATCTATAGAACTTTAATTTTTTTTACTTGTGTGATTGTTAATCATGGGTAGAAGTAGTGAATGTTACACGTGCGTAAAGTCATCATTTAACCAAGCCTATGACGGTCGTCAGCCTGTAAATCTCCAGACTTCTTATACTACTATATGTATACTCGATATTCTTCTTCATCTATGTTGAGATGTGAGAAAATAATGTAATGTATAATATTACGAGCACTCTAGTGGTTGACGTGACGTTCGTTTCTCTTGTGTGCCAAGTTTCATTAAACCTGCATGTGCATATTAAATAGGGTCGACAGCTTTTTACATGTTATTGACAAAATGGCTGTAAGTACAAATAGATTGATAAAAACACTGTCGCGAATGAAATGCATGGACATTGTAAGGGTACATAGCATATGTTACATATTCGTTTAATTTTTTAACCCGTTAAATGTTAAACGTTAATAATAAAATAAAACCCTTACCGCACCCTAATAGTGCATAGGGCACTGCTTCATATAAACGCAGTGTTATCTCGATCGATTACACATGAAGGAAAGGTGATCATCCCTCCACTTCAGGTACCAGTCCAGTGTAATATTGAATAAATATTAGAGTGAAAAAATCCTCCAGAACGGTAGCCGAGCATGCTGACCATTACACTACGGAGGCGGACTAAATGTTAAACGTTAGTTAAACGAAAATTTCATACAAAATATAGATTAAGCGTATCTTCATCCGCTATATCTTACCTTCATCTATTTAAAATCATATTGTTTTCTCAAGTATATAACCACTATCACTATCTATCATTGGAATCCTAACTGTCCTTGAAACCTCATCCCTTAGTTTTTTCCTCTACCTCCTTCCCTAAACTCCCTTTGCCTTCCTTATTATCATCAATGTGTAATTTATGTTGTTATTAATGTTTAACTTCTATCTACCCTCTGATTGGAAATAGCTATATAAGGTATCAAATGTTTTGACCAATAGCACTAGTCTGTTTTTGGTTGGTTGGAAGATATTGCTTTTTAGCAATAAGCCCGCTAATGTACTTATTTTTTTTTTCTTTATATGAAGTTCAAATATATAAATACCCGGCGCTCAGAACCTATGAGGCGACTAAAATTAAGAAAGGTGTGTTGAGATGGTTTGGACATGTGGAAAACTTGGCACGATCAAGTATGCCAAATACTTGAAAGTGGTCAGGTTAGGAGTCGAAACAATCGGCGGGTATGTATGAAGAGATGCATGAACGTGGAAGAGGTGAAGAATTTTTGCAAGGACGGAGTGGTGTGGCGTTCTATTCTCTCTGCCTATCCCTGCGGGGAAGCGGCGTGATGGTTATTCAATTAGTTTTTTCAAATAAATAAAAACAACTTAACAGTTTTTTAATGGTCTGCCAATATTAAATGCAGCATACTCGTATTATCATTCTTTCGACCGTTTCACTCATCATCTCTCTAGGAAAAGGTTTTTATTGTAACGTTATATCTATGTATTTCTTATTTATAATATAATGTCTTTTATTCAAATGCATATAGTTTCTAATAATCAACAAAAAATGTGACGTTTCAATTCGTTACTGAATAGTTCTTTCTCTAGTCCCGTTTTAAGATAGGCGATGTACTAATAATAACGCACCACCCGAAGCGAATAAATGGGTGTGTCTCTGACATCATTCTCTCCTAGAATAAACACTATGATAATGGCCTGTCACAAAGCATTATCATTATTATTGTGAATAAAATTTATTCGGAACAAAAATCTTGACACGATAAAGCGAATAACAATTTTCTATTATTATCTGTGATTTGGAAGAAAATCGATATTATCAACGTCGACATTTTTTTCCGTTAACGTTGTTATTATAATTACTATAACACAATTCAGCAAAACTTTAAAATAATTCGTCAAGTTTTCACACTTGCAAAGCAAATACTATACTATACTAAAAAAATACTACTACTACCACTACGCCGTTTCCCCGCAGAGGTAGGCAGAAAGGATGGAACGCCACACTCTTCTGTCCCGACATACACTCCTCGCCTCCTTCACATCAATACATCTAGTCATACATGCCCTCCGATTACGCAGACTTTTGACACCACTAGATTTTAGGTTCTGATTGATTTGATCGTGCCAAGTCTTTTTCGGCCGTCCTCGTTCTGTTTTCCCGTTCACACTCGCCACATATATTCTCTTAGTCATTCTCTCTATATCCATTCGCTCCACATGTCCATACCACTTTAAAGAACTCTTCCTAATCGTTTCAATTATTCCTTGTTCAGCCTTACATTCCTTTCTATATCGATATATATCTAAATATATGTAAAATAAATACTAAATCGATATACTTATATCTAAATTTTATATTGTAAAATACGAAATTCCGTTGTTATTTCTCACGTTTTTTGGATTCCTAGAAAATATTTATTCATCACTAACAGTGACATATTGATGCCGTATTGATGACGTTTAGTGGGGAAATTTACTCTGGTCCTATTTTTTATCGTTTTGTTTAAAATCAATTGTTAAACTTCTTTCATGAAATTAATGTCTGCATGTTAATTTTATTGTTTAATGATCGGTTTTATTCCTTTGTTAATTTTATTGTTTTATTTTTTCGGTTTTATTTTTGTGTTCAAATATAAACTAATGCGAGTTATATCCAATTATATGAAATGAATACATAAGTTCTTGGAACTAAGCGGACATTATATAATTATTTGGTTGTGATTTTGAGACTAAAATTATCTTGAATTATAAATAAATCACGCTTACCTTGAATTATACCTATGTACAGTAGCGAGCACAGAAAGGTGTCCATTCTTAAAATATTTGTTAATTTTGTTTCTGCTTATTTTACTGAATTATTTTTTGTCATCTCAACGTAGATAAAGAATACGGGGTCCTTTTACAATATTTACGACCGTTTACGCTTGGTTAAGTGATCACTTTACACAAGTGTAATATTCACCAATTCTACCTATTTATTTTATATTTTGGTCTTCTTGAATTTTACTGATATTATCATTTGATATCCATAAGTAGAATATTTTCTACAGGGTGGGTAGAATTTTTTTTTTCGTTGCCCTAAAAATATTTTTTTTAAGACGTGAATGCGAATAAGATTGTTAAACAATAATTTGAAATTGTTTCTAAGATTTATTATTATGAAGAAAAAAAAACAATACTTCCTTTTAAGTTATCCTATTATTATTATTTTTTATTACGTTAATATGGCAATTCCAAATTTACAAAGGCACTTTTTTGAAATATTTTAATATTTTTTTTCATTGTTCCTCTTAGGCTTTGATTTAACTAATTCGTTCATGTTATTAATTAATCACCGTCCACCATTCGTTTTTTTTATATTTGTAAAAATATACATCACTATTTTAATATAAAATAAAACCTTTTCATATTTAACAAAACACTATTCATAAAATGCAACGAAATTGTACATATTTTTTTATTTATTCAAAATAGAAGGGTTTTTTGTTGTCAAGTGACATAAAACATAAAAAAATAGTAGTATGAAGGTATACCAAAGACAGCAATTACAATTACTTAAAACAGTTAAAAAAGTGAACTATACAAATTTATAACAATAATCATCATAAAAACAACAAATTGATTGCATTTTAATATACATACAGTTGCGGCAGTCAATATATATAAAAATTTTGAATTTTCAAAAGTAGCTGACATATAAAGAATTAACCAAAATTGTAAGGGTAAACACCTTTTTATGCTCGCTACTGTAGTTTGGGCGTCTCGAATGCATGAAAAAGAATTGATAAATATGTATATGTTTAATGAAACATGAAAGCGTACCAGGAAAACATGATATGATCAACCTACAAAATGCTGTAACGTGTTTATCGCGGGACTTATTTGGTTTCTCCACTCTAAAGAGGGACAGGGGTTAAGCGTGAGTTCAGTCCTTGGAATCATGTTATGTAATATGTATCGAATCGTTTCCAATCACGTCTTGGTTATCAGAGCATTGGTTATTGATATCGCTCACTCCTTTCAAGAACGTCATAAATCAAAAAACTTGATTTTTCAGGAGAACGTTTTTAAAGTTTTAAAGTATAACACAATGTTTAAAAAAATAAATGTCAAGCCACTTTTAACTTTTTACTGTGCAGCAGATCTTTTTAGGTAAAACCTTCAGGTTTTTTCTCCATTTCAAAAATATTAAGTATATTTAAAAAAAGAATTAAACAATACCTTTTCTTCAAAATGCAAAAACAACATTTTTTGCCCTGTAGCGGGTAAATATTAAGTTAAAAATATGCCTCTTTTACTGGGTTATAGTACATTTTCTGGGCATTCCGAATACATGCACAACTGAAAATTGACGATTTTTGATTTATGACGTTCTTGAAAGGAGTGAGCGATATGTAAACATCAAAAGCGACTCGCACGCATTGGTTTTTCACAACGCGTGTGCATTATTGCTGTTTTCCTTTTCCTCTTCTCAATTAATGGTACCTACTATTCCGCTTCCGGTTCATTTCCCATATGGTAATAATATCTCTAACCCTGTGCTTCATCTGTATCCTATCAACTATTTAAAAATTTTAATATAAGTTTTACTAAGTCTACTATTTTTTTTTAATATATTGTTTCGATGCATTCCGCATCATTTTCAAACACCGCATGCAAAGGTAAAACCCATGATTAAAAATATGACAGTGACTAAAGCCTCCCTCCCCCCTATTGTCTATGTTCTCACTGAATAAAAATAAATAAAAATAAGATACAGCTTCTTCCCCCACTTCAACCTTCAACGTCCCAAGGATACAACTCTAAAATTTAGACTTAGCTTTACATACGGCGAGGAATGCATCGAAATACATACTTGTCATAATAGATTTTAAGAAATAGTGATATTTACTTAGTTGAACCAAACTAAAAAATGGATATTTAACCACAATAAGGGTGCGAGACTAATCACCTTGCTTTCATGACGATTGAGATAAAGCTACGTTATTCGTATTAATTTTCCCTACGCACTGTTGTAACAAAAATGGTTGAAACAGCCCAGATTATTGAATACGCGTAAATCTATGACATTTTTGTGAACATTCGATATTCTGTTAGAGCGTAATACTACGTTTACGGCAGTTATTTGTTCGATCTTAGATTACAATGGTGGCGTCTGGAAATGCTATTTTGGTTGTTTTTCCACTCTTTCCTTCCATTTTCCTGTCTAAACAACACACAGTCGACTTAAATAGCAGAGGTGAAATTCGCGTGACCGCATTTTTATGACGGACTTCAAAGGGTTCAATAAACCTGATAGCCGCGAAAGAGCGTGTATGCATTTATCTATTGATAATCTCACTTATACTAAAACATAATATTACGATCTATTTCTGTATGTCAGCGAGATAACGTCATATGTTATTTTGTCAGTTAAACAGAATTATATTTGATTAGCAGTTAAGAGGAGCTGGGTTTGCATATTGAAATATATTGTATTCGTATTGCTAAGCTTTTATCCTATTTGATTATTATTATTTTTTACTACTGTTTCGGCAATTGAAAGAGAATTTTCATTAAAAAATGGATGAAAAAATCATGAATCTTTATTTGTTACTTTTTTAAATATGTACGTATGTGTTTTTGATCATTTTATTGTTTGGCAACTAAATAGACAAACTTAATTTTTCATTATTTTCAAATAAATACCTCAAACAATTCATATATGATTGAATCTTAAACTATATAATTATACAAATATTAATCACATTCTCCACAAGGCACAATACCCTGAAAAGCCCCAAGAATTGGAACATGAGGGTGCCCTTATTTTGATTGATTTGAGATGAAGTATCCAAGTGAGATTCAAACACATAAGTATAATTATTCCATACTTTTTTTTTTTAAATAACAGTCCCTAGTAATCAGTCCCGGGGTCTTACATCACTAGATATTTTTGTACCGATGATAGTATGCTTGATTATAAAAAGTCACATTAGCTTATTAACCTTATCCCCCTAACGCACATAATGAAAATATATTTCCACATTTATTTTGGTGAAAATAGCAGAGGAAAATGAAGATAAGATTATCATAAGCAAAATAAAAAAAAATGGAAGAACAACGGATAACTCGTTTTTTTTCGATATTTAAGAGTAAAAAAGTAAAATAAAATATTATTTTTTGACATCTCATCAAAGATGAAGAAGAATATGGAAGTCTGGGCATTTACGGGGCTGACGACCGTCATAGGCTGGTTTAAGTGATCACTTTACACACGTATAACATTCACCAATTCTACCCATTATTGACAACCACACAACTCAAATTCTTGGAAGTTCTATATACATGAACCAATTTAGAAACCGTGTTCTTGAATCACTAGAACTTCACTAGAGACATCTATTGGTGAGATGTAAAGAACAAGTATTTTGTTAACAAGTATTTGGACACACTCAAAATGTTGAAAATAAAATATGTTATGATAATGTGTATCTATAATTTGTATTTTATTACAACATTTATATCGCTCACTCCTTTCAACAACGTCATATATCAAAAAACTTGATTTTTCACGAGAACGTTTTTAAAGTTTGAGAATACAATATAATGTATTAAAGTAAATATCAAGCCACTTATTGAACTTTTTACTGTGCAACAGATCTTTTTGGCAAAACCTAAAGGTTTTTGCTCTATTTAAAAAATATTAAGTATATTTTAAAAAATAATTAAATATTACCTATTCTTCATAATGCGAAAATAACACTTTCTGCCCTGTAGTGGGTAAATATTAAGTTACAAATGTGTCGCTTTTCTAGGATATAATACATTTTCTGGGCATTCCGAAAACATGCACAACTGAAAATTGACGATTTTCGATATATGACGTTGTTGAAAGGAGTAAGGGATATGGTATTATAATATTGTATTTATATAATGTATGTACTATTTTAAGATTAATATAAATGTTTATGAACTTTTTCCCATTCTTACGAGATTTTGGTGAAAATTCCGTTTATAAAATATTTCTAACTATTTAATGTAATTACTTAAGTCCGTTCTGTAAACCCGGTGTTTTATTAGTTTTTTTTTGGTCATCAGTGGTAAAAAGATAGTAGGTACTACTTTATGCGCCATCAGATAAGGGTTAGAAAAAGAAGATTAAATATATTTCTAAATACATTTTTGAATCGATAAATTTTCCATTGGAAAATAACTTTTGTTATTTTGAATGAAAGAAACGCCGCGGCCTCCAAGACGAGTCAATATTCACAAGCTGGTCCCGTGTTTACTCTTAAAAAACAAGCACTGGGTTTTCAAGAAAGCATTGATTTTTTCATTAGTCAGCGGTCGTTTAGACAAATATGTTTCGGCAAATGTTTGACTTATGGTATCCGTTCACAGCCTGTATTGATTATTTCCAAATATTTTCAACTTATGGAGCGAAGTGATTTACCTTCAAGACTGTCCATGAGTACTATCGCGGTTTGTATAAGTATAACAATGATACATTCATTTTAAAATAATAATTTCAACTTCTTCGATATGTTTTTTTTTTAAATTAAAAGGTAAGTAATTAAAATTTATATTTGAAGCACTAACTTTTTAATTTTCCATTTTGTAATTAAAATGGAACTTTGTTTTCAAAATCAATTAATATTTTATTATAACTTAGTTATAATGTCTACCGGTTTCGAAGCTAACCGCTTCTTTTTCAAGACTGATTAATACTTAAAAGTAATACTGATTAATACTGATCAATATTAATACTTTTTAGTATAAATCAGTCTTGATAAAGAAGCGGTTAGCTTCGAAACCGGTAGACATTATAATCAAGAGGGCAACAAGTTGTTGCCGAAACTAGTTGGTAAAATAAAAATATGAGTGGATCAGAATACAAAGTATTTTTATTTCTCGAAATAATATTATAATTAAGTTATAATAAAATATTTATAGTGATTTTAAAACAAAGTTACATTTTAATTATAAAAAGTAAATACTTGTGATTTCAATATGCACACGAATATTTCAATTTCACATTGTTTTCGTGGGCTTAAGGTTGAGATCTTAGTCGTTTAAATTCGGAACGTGAACGGCCGCGGTAGAGGTCGGTCGTGCTTCTGCGCGCATTTAAAAAAACTGATGTATACATATATTGAAAAAATATTAAATAACTCGTTACCTTTTCATAACTCTTTTCTTTTCAAAACCATATATTTATTTCAAAGAAAAGCTTAATATTTCAATGCAAAAACAGTATTTTAAGCAAAAAATTCAAATACGTCAAATGTTACCTAGGTTTAATTAAGTTGCAATTTATCGTATATTGCGCCTCATGTGGCTCAATATAAAAAATAGGTATATTTTTTTCGAACCCAGAAACTCATACCTGTCGGGTGTCGGGTTGTGGTCCCGTGGTTAGTTTCGCGGACTCTGAAGTCAGAGTTTCTCGGTTCGAACCCACACTACCACAATTTAATACCTATTTCTAATAATGGGCCGCTTAGGCTCACAGAAATAGTACGAAATTTAAATATTTGTGTAAATAATAAAAACACAAATATTTCTCTTAAAAAAAATATATATATAATAATAAAAATACTGACATTCCGTGACTTACACCACGGGGCCACAAACCGATAGATAAATGTATTGTTTTATTAACTGAATGTATAGAGTACCTTTTTCCAATTTTATTTAATGTTATTTCATTTATTCAAGGGTGGTTCGTGAATAGGATTGCGTGAGATAGATGCACGTGGAAGGAGTACCCACCCGCTCTTAATATATTCTACGAATTTAATATGTAGGTTTATTCGTCTGTGTAATTTACTTGCGGCTTTAGAGATTTTATTCATAAAATGGTGACCTATTTTATACAACGCGATACTTTGTCCTCAAAATGCTGTAAAAATCGATTCCACGTTTTTAGAATATTAGGTTCCTTGATTCCTCTCGGTATTTCTTGTTTCGATAGTAAATTAAGATATGCTGAAATAGATTTTTTATTTTGTAAACGTAGGTAGGTATTGTATAGTTTTCTTGTGTCGTTTATTGTAATGTTATGTTTTATTATGTATTGGCTATACCCAGCCACTCGTAGCTGTTGCTCATCTGGTTAAATGGAAATGAAAAAAAAAGAAAACACACATTCCTCCTCACATGTTTAATTTCACAATGCTTGTGAAGTAATGAAAATATCAAAAAATTGTGAGACGACTCTGCAATCAATTGAAAATGCAAAAGTGACAACAGCTGTCCAAAATCACTCTATCTGTAAAGAGTAATGTTTAGTACGCTATGAATTGCTGTTACGTTCAACAGATGGCGCTGCCATTTCGGATGGCGCTAACATTTTTTAAGTGTTTTTTTTTCTGTCAAATATGTAGGTCACTATAAGAAATTTAAGATTTTTGTCAAAAAAACATACTCAACTGTGAGTGGTTATACACATTACTAACATGCTTTAAATTTTAATAATATGTACCTACTTACATATTAATTTATATAGATTTTATCAGTTTTTTTATTTGCACTTTATTTAATCCCATTTGATTTAACAGTTTCGGACCCTGCTATCTGTTGTGCGGATACCGGCTGGTTAGTGCATCGAGATCGTAAAAAGAGAATAATATATTTTATTTGATGGCGTAGGTTATTGCTTCTAATAATACTCCAGCCTTTCCGCTAGATTGGATTGAGAAATGTCCCCCATATTAGAAAAGCGACCGGCATTGCATCGCTGTATATCGCCATATATCGCAAATTAATCAGTTTGTTTTTTAAACTATTTGTAAAATTCAAATAAAAACTGACATCGTTATATTTCACACAAAAAATCCAGTCCGTAACAATCACATTGATGGTGGTTCTTTTTCCTGAACTATTTCAGTCGAATGATTCACGTTTATAAACAGACTAAATGGTTTTCATAACGCTTTTGTTATCTGCTATTGTATATGAAGTTAATGAAAAGAGCTACACCATTTCAACACTTCAAAGATTTTTTTGAAAAATATGAGTACAGCGAGTCACAAAAGTACAGTAGAACCTCTCATAACGAGCAAAATAAACTGTCAAAAAGTTGCTCCCTTAACGAGCGACATTAACGGCAGTAACGAGTTATAGAGAATGGTCAAGTCCCTTTTTCACGACATCAACTTGTGAGCCGGGACTTCCGCACCAGTAAAAAAAAAGCTCCTGAACGAGTAAGATTCTGGAACGAATTATGCTCGTTATGAGAGGTTCCACTGTATTCGTTTCTTATACGCAGTATTACTAATTCCTGTTTTTATATTTTAAAGTTAATTATGTATAATGTTATCTGGAATTTTAAGAATTTTATTTTACTTATAAGAGAGGGCCGGCGTTTGTCTTTTTATTTTATTTTTAATACCTGGTTTTGGACAGAGGATACATAGTAAAAACTGCTGCGTGGACAAGAATTTAACTGTTGAATCTAATAATATAATATTAGAAATATATGTTATATGAGCATAAGTCTATAAGTTCGGCAAATGCTATTAAAATGATTTGTCATATAATTGTGTGAATTTTCTCCTCTCAAAAATATTTGTTACCTAGGCGGGTTATTTTATTAAACAGGGATGTCGTTAAACGTATTTATTTTTTAAGCTTATGGTTATTATTCTAACGATGTTACTACATATGTATGAAAAGCATATTTTCATGCATATTTTTTTGTGTTAAAAAGGAGAAAAAATTTAACGATTTGTGGTTCTTAAATTTTTAAAATGACGACACAATCGTTTCCCCTTTCCTCCCGTGGATTCCGTGCTTCTTCCTCTCACCGTATGTTGAGAAAAACTCACTAAAAAAGGTGGTCGGCTTTTCCAACGAAAGCGGGTAAGCGGGTACATTCGGATGTATGGAGTAATGTGAATAAAACACAACGGCTGCTAAGGCATAGATTTTTTAGAATGCTGAAAAAATACATTATAATCGTCGAAATTTCCTGATTTTACTTTTTAAAAAAATCGTGTACACAGACCTTGTTTTGCTAAAAATTGTTTAATGGTATTGTTTCGGTGTTTAGTGATATTCATTCAGTCTCGCTGTAGAATTAGAAGGGTGTATTCGTTTATATATTTTCTAGAAATAAAGTGTAAAAAGGCATAAACAAGTGTTCAATGGCGGGCATTAGTTTCAATGTGACATAATGAAGCGAAATCTTACTAAATCTTCGACTACATACTGATTTTACTGAAAGAATAACCTAAAAGTATGTGTTTTATTATAATACTTTTATGACTCGTTGGCATACCTTAAAAATTTCATTTATTGAATCAACAAAACAAAACGTTCATACCTACGTTACATGAATCGTAAAGTAAATATGTAACAAAAAAAAATCTGAACACAATATAAATTAATAGTAATTGACTTGATTGAGACATGAACAAGTGAGGTAACCAAGTACCTATCTTTGACCTCTTCAGAACTTTTAGCAGTCATTTCACGATTGAATAATTAACCGCGAATTTAAAAATCATACCTCGGGAGCTACTGATATAACGTGTTACATTATAGGTGTTTCAATTGAGACGAAGCATCTATCGTATTTACACGAAAACAGATGGAAGTCTGAGCATTCCAGGGCTTACGACCTGGAATTTGGCTGGCTTTAGCGATCACATTATAAACTTAAAACTTAATACGATAATGATTGTTTTAGTCTAGCATTTTTCCTTATTGCACTATTCGAACATCTATCATACTAACTGGCATTGTTCGATTATTAAAACCTGTTTCAACAAAACACTTGTTTTTTTACCACTTGAGTTTATTTGTGACAACTAGTTTCGGAAGCTAAGCTTCCATCTTCAGGTCTAAATGTAAACTAACAAAGTGAATGCCGAAACAATAAATAAAACCGGTTTCCATTCACCCCATACGACATATTTACCCCATTTTTTTTGTCAACACTTATCATTGTTATCCCATTCGCTTGATCAGCGGCTAAACATCAAATGTATTCCATGCATATAATTTGTGGTCACTTCTTCCTTTTTTCAGAAATACATACTTAAATGTGCAGTCGTCTTAATATCAACAAAATTACTCAACCAATATCTAAAAAAGGAAAACATCAGATTGTGTCCGCCGTAATAACTTGATCGCGATAAAAAGTTTTTTTTCAATCAGATTAATATGTAAAACTACTTTTTGCATTGATACAGAATCGATTGTTTGACCTTGTATCGGAATTATGAACTAGTCTAACATTATATACGAATAATTTAATACAGCATTGATAAATGTACGGAATATTGCAATTACCTACCTGTTATTGCATGTATTTCAAGTGCCTACCAGTATTAACAAGCATTATGTCATATGGATAATATACTCCATTAGGTATGGCGTTTCATAAGCCTGATGTCTAGTTACAAATATGTAACACTTATTTTATTCTGTTTTTTTTAAAAAAAAAATATTGAAATTATTTTTTTACATAATACATATTTATATATACAAAATATTTAAAATATAACGTTTCTACCTCTCTAAAAAAGTAGATACTTGTGTTTAGAGGGAGTGTTTATAAACAAAGTAAATTAAATGAATAAAAAAATATTCCTCGGTATAGAGTTTAGGTTGAGGTGAGTCTTATATGTTTTTTTAATTTAGTTTTCAAGGTTTGATAATTTTTTTATAGATTTTAAATTTTCTGGAAGTTAATTAAGTTTTTTAGAGTTTTTTTCTACCCACGTACGTATGATTTGACGCTGCTGTTGTTTTACATCTGTGCAATATTACATTATTAGGAAATCTAGAGTTACGTGAATTTTGCACTTCAATTGTTTTTTCTTTAATAGTTTGTAAGATACAGGCTTTATTAAAAATTTCCTTAATTGCTGGTACACTAAGTTCTTCAAATACTAATTTTGAAGAATAAGTTCTGGGCTTTTTAAGAATTATTTAAGCAATCTTTTTTTGTGATTTTAAATTTGTCCTCTAATTATTATATTAAAATCAGACACTTCATTTTTATCCTACGGCTGATATGTATATCAATATATGTTATTAATGTCTCAGTTGAGATGAAACATCCATTGTTTTATATACGAAGCAAGATGGAAGTCAAATCGTTAACTAACATATTATGTCCAATTGGTGAAAGCTTTACAATAACTCACAAATTATTAACTTATGGTAGCACTATCTATCAAAATTACAACAATCATACGAAAAGAATCGTGCCACATTTTTCAAAATATACTACAAACCCTTATCCGCACCCCAATGGTGCATAGGGCACTGCATCATATAAACGTAGTGTTATCTTGATCGTTAACACACGAAGGAAAGGTGTTCAGCCCTCCGCTTCAGCTATCAGTCCAGGGTAATATTGAATTAATATTAGAGTGAAAAAATCGCTTATCTTTATTTGGCCCCCCTCCTGGGAATCGCACCCGGGACCTCCAGTACGGTAGCCGAGCGTGCTGACCATTATGATATAAGTCTATGGGTTTATTCTGTTTTGCGAATTGGGCTAGTAATAATTAAAAGGTGTTAAAGGTGCTTTTCCCTTGCTGTAATAAGAAGTTGTGAGGGGTTTTGTCACTTGGCTTGTAAGAGAACTAACATAAATGGTTGCAGAGAAAGTACGATCTTAGTACTTAGTACGTTTAGCACTATCCGTCTGGTTGCGTAACTATGTCAAGGTATGCGAGATTCATTTCGCTAATCTGTCCGTTTTATCATGCACTTTTAAATAATGACGTACGATCGAACGCTTCGTTTTATATCCGTTTTCTTTAAGGCGATATTCGCAAACACAGAATTCATTCCACCGGAGACCACCCGAGAGGTCACATGTCTGTTCACGACCGATTTTTTAAAGAATGTGTAAAATATAGGATTTTTTGTTTTTGTTTTTAAAAATATACCTTTCCTTCATACATAACTGTTTACCTTTCAATAACTCTTTTTTTTTCAAAACCACATGTTTATTTCAAAGAAAAACTTTTATTTTGTATATTTTTATATTATTTTATTTTTGATAATACTTGTTCACAAATCTGGATTTTCTCCAATTATACAGATTTGTGAACAAGTGTTTCGACACTCAAAAATGGTGTAAATAAATTAACTGGTCACATATAATCTAAAATAATAAAATAAAAATGATATTTTCTGGTGTTTGTCATGCATGTGATTATAATCCAGGATTCGGACCTCACATACAAATTAAAGTGTTGCTCAATAAAAAGCTTATTTTCATCTCACCAATAGGGTAGAATTAGTGAATGTTACACGTGTGTAAAGTGATCACCTAAACCAGCCTATGATGGTCGTAAGCCCCGTAAATGTCCAGACTTCCATATTCTTCTTCATCTATGTTGAGATGTCAGAAAATACTACGGATTAAGCCGATGTATTTTATACATGTGGTTGGTAGGAGCCGACCTGTTTTCAATCGTCAAATTAAGCTTTTCTGCCATGTCCGTCTTACACTAGTGGCTTGTTGCGCTCCGCTGGTCAGCGTGATTCGTTGCAAATATTTATATCCCTCGGGTTTCAGCGATATAATGAAAGCATGTGAAAACACTATATTTTCTTCCATCACACCTTACACTCTGTCAACTCATAGTAGATCCCACAGTTGAAGGTCGCACGCACTCGCCAGTTTAAGGTGCGGCGTTAATCATTACTTCGTTACACGTGAATAATAAGTTTTTTTTTATACATTTAAATTATATTCTGATCATATACAGGATGCAGTAGGAACATTATATTATATTGTATTATATTAATATTTTGTATGAATGCCATGTCGCAGTACGATAGTAACCTGTTAAAGTTAAAGGATGTGCTTTATTTTTAAAATGCCCTCGAAAATCGTTTAGGTTCATCAAAATGTTTCAATTTTTCGTTTTTTCATTCGCAATTTGAATAATGTTTTTGATGTTGTTTACGAACAATGTAACAAGCATTAACATGACATTACGCCAACTTTCAAGCTGAAATTCCATTCAAACCATGGTACTGGAACTTATCTTTGTCTAGATCAGAGGTTCCCAAACTCTTTTATCTCGTAGACCCCTTGCCTTACCTGATATTGATTTTTATCAAATTCATTAACTTCAAATGTATTTTGACAGCCGGCATATGTAGTGTTACTCACTTTGAACCACACATGTTAGGTTTTATACATTTATATTTTAAATTCAAATTAAAACATAGACCCCTTGCAAGTTGTCATAGACCCCTGGGGGTCGATATAGATCACTTTGGGAATCACTGGTCTAGATCTTCCATCTCGATGTTATGTCGCCTAAGGTCTGGGCACTGCTCACTGTCTGTGCATCTCTATAAGATAAAGTGCGTTACATCATCAGATCGCGAATGTGGACAAGAAATAGGGGATGCAAACCATAGTTCTTTCAGTGTCCGCTGACAACAGAGAAGGAAAACTTTCTTAATAGCTTAACACGGGCAGGAATCCAACTCTCACCCAAGTATCCACCCTTCTTTCTGAACCTAATTCTATAATTGCGGGCATAATTTCTAAAATGATAAAGCTAAACGCATTACTATGAAATTTTGTATTAATTGTTATTAATATTTTATTTAATTTTTATGTTTGTAAATAAAAATAATTCTTGACACTGGCAGAAACATCCTTTCACTGGGTGACTGCCAAATAAATAATAATAAAAAAACATGACATCATTTTTTTAAAGTAAAATATTATTCAGCATTTGTACATGAAACATTTGTATTGTTATGAAACTTGAAGTTTGAGAATGTTGAATATTCAACAAGCTTGCATACGAAAGTTGGAAGAAAGGCCAACTTTATGTATGAGATGTAAGTTTTTTTATATTGTTTATATAATCAGGTACATTTTATCTAAAAACGAAAAAAAAAACTGAAATTGAAAAATTTAAAACATTTGTTGTCTTTACTCCTAAACCTTCGATTGCATTTTGGCATTTCTCATTGACGGCGAGTGAAAAGTCTTTTTGAAATAAATATTGACGCTCTACAATATTTTTGTAGAGCGTCAATATTTATGTCCACGGTAGTCGTTATGAATTAAGAAGTGCGTAATGATCTAAAAAATCTATTTGTATTTTTTGTCGGCAATGTTTCACAGTATCGCCTAAAATATTTGATATCGTTCTGATACATTCAGTAACAGTCTACAGTTTTTATAGATAATTTCTGCACTGTACTTTTAATTGTCTGAAATCATAATCTTACCCCTTGTTTAGCATAGTTTTTTTTATTCTACATAGAGGAATTTGACCCCTCTTACCTGCGCTCAAATATGTTTTCGACTAGTAGCAACATAATAACGACCACATTCTAGGTCATATAATCCTTAGATCTTACTTTAGAGATATTTTATATCGCCTCAATTTAAAGTTCATGACCGGACCTTATTTCCTCAGTAAAAACTAAAAACACGAAATAATATTTATTTTTATAAGTACACACATCTAATAAATGATATTTCGTATATTTATAACGACTGAAAATATACACAGGAGTTTTTGAAAAATCATGATTTCCTATTGAGAGGATTTTTCATTTCGAGCTAATGAATATTTTAACGTAAAATAAAATGTACATATTGGAGTAAATTTATAGTAGGTAGGTACTTATTCGTATTTTCTCCCAGTACGCATATTGCGATCTGATTTTGCAATTATCTAAATAATAACAGAGAACCCAAATATAAAACCCTCCATTTTCCTTTCTCACTTTTAGGATTAAAAATAGAAATCGAAACTAGAAACTCTTACTTAGAGTCCGGAGCACTAACTGCGGGACCACAATCCGCATTTAAGATTAGTATACTGTAGAAAAATATTTTTACCATAAAATGTTATGATTTAGCTGTTATTTGTAATTAAACTTTAAAGGGCGAAATGAACAACACCTGCATGTTTTTTTTTACCAACGGTTTTTATTTTGGACGTTATCATATTTTATGTATTTCAATCAACATATTTATTTTCAAATACCCACCCAATCGTTCTGTCGCGTGTAGGGTCACCTTAACACCCTTTCAAGTACAAAGTGATAATAAGTACAAATTCTAAAGAAAATTCCCCATAAATTTCCAATTGTAATGTTTCATGGTTGATACCTATCCAACTGCCACCATTTTAGCTCTTTATCAGAGTTGCATATATAATATTTAATGTCGTACATTTGCCCATAATGCACACGTGTTATCGTCTAATATTCGATAAGGTATTCCACGCCAAACTCTAGTATTCCATACATGATTAACGACGTGACACGATACACGGTATCTCTCTTGTGCCTGCATTGGTGAAAATGTGACACAGGTGATAAGACTGCTAACCAGGACGATTTTAATGCTAATTCCTTAGTTTATTTGTAACGTTTTATTTCTGTGGTCAGCGCGTCTGGCTACCGCGCTGGCTTATTTTGTGAGGTAGTTGAATGTATCGGCTACCGTTCTGGAAGTCCCGGGGTCGATTCCCACGTGGTTCAAAATGAATATGGTCGATTTTCACTCATATTTATTTAATATCATCCTGGACTGGTAAAATAAACGCAGGGCTGATCACCTTGCCTTCGAGCAACTAACGATCGAGATGGCACTGCGTCGCTACGATGCAGTGCCCTATGCACCATTGGGTGCGGATAAGGGTTAATTTTATAATATTTTATTATCATTATTGTCCAGCGTTGCAGTTTGGATATGCAAAAAATGGTTCTCCGAAATAAACAATGGCATTGTTGCTATCTCAATGCCGGCGAAATATTACGTACTACGCGGCCCGCCATTAGCTGCCTCGTGACCTCCGGGCGTTTTTAAACGTGTTCCTATTTTGCACAACACGAGTTGGTGAATAGAAATAGTGAACCCAAACAAACTTAAAGTCACGGTCGTCTGCTAGTCGATTCTCGTGTCTGCCGTGTATTACTACTACCGCCACTAGGCGCTACAGATGATCGCCGAGACAGTCGAGAAGTGGAGCGAATTTACTTGCGTAAAAATATCTCACTTTTTATATTGATGCTGATCGTGAAATCTGCCAATTACATCATTAATTTGGCGCATTCGAATTTTACGCAAACGTACTTTGCAAGGATTAAAAACAAGATCTTAATCAAGAAGACACGTTCAAAGATTAAAAATAAGATCTTTAATGATATAAATATATGATATATCGTAGTCGTACAGGAGAAAGTGACCAACTAACAAAACGTAAAATGTTCAGGAGGGCCATTTAAGTCACTTTTGCCTGGCAATTAAATAAACATCAATGCAGTTAGTCATTTTTAACAAGTCAATATATTATACTTCCAAGTTTAAAATCCTTTGGGATTTTTTTCAGGGAAATATTAAGCTAGTAAGATATCAAATAGTCAATGATCACGTTTTTGTAAAAAATGCACTTGGTCACATTCTCCTGTATGACTAAGTTATGTATAAGAAGTCTTTATTTTAATTTTACAAAGAAGTCCATTGAGGTATATAGATGGGTGGGTATTTACAGCGTTTCCGACCTGTCATTGGTCAGTTGAAGTGATCATTTTATACGCTGTGTACCATTAACCATTTTACATATGATTGACAACCACATTGCTCAGTTCAACGTATTTATACATGGATGACATTTATGATTTATATATTTTTTATGGTATAAGTAAGCAGAGACCTTTATGATGATATTTTCATATGATTTGTAGTGTATGTATTCTATAGTCGTAATATTGCATACATACTTACAAGATAGCGGAGTATCGAATTTCAAAGATCATCTGTTTATTCTTCTATTTAGAAAAGACTTTTAACATAAAAAAAACAGCTCCATACAAAAAGGCAAATGAAAATTATTTCATCTGTTTCAAAAAAAATTTAAGCTTCATTTCAATGTTTTATAAATCATTTTCCTTAAGACGAATACTGTTTTTATTGTAATTTTTTCAAGTTCATTAAATTTAACAGTTTCCTAGATATTTCCTTGACGACATTGCATTCTCTTAATATTGATTATTATCTATTCTAAGAATGCGATATAATAACTTTTTTATGAGAAAAACTAAAGTAATTACAATTTATACTGAATTTTACGAATTTATATCCGTGTTTGAATTTTGGTTTTGATATGATTCAAAATAAATTGAAAAATCATATTAAATGTATTATTTAAAAAAAAACGTGCCATGAAATATAAATTTTCGCTGGATTTTATTTTCGAATTTTATGTTATAAATATTTCGGCATTTTCAATATTTCACAAATTTACAGTTTTTATTACTTTTTTCATAATTTGATAAATTTCAGTAACTAAACGAACCATCGAACTATAAAATACGTCCAGTTAAATTTTCGTGTCTGACTAATTTTCTTCAAATGTATTTCGGGAACGTGAAACGTATTTGGAAAGTCCCCTTTTTCATAAAGTTCGCCATTAAATAATAATAAATAAAAATACAATTGACATACAAAGTACGCACAAAATAATATACGACACTTGAAAGATTTTCTATATTTTTATAGGAGAAACATTTCGCTCACTCCTTTCAAGAACGTCATAATTCAAAAATCGCCAATTTTCAGTTGTGCATGTTTTCGGAATGCCCAGAAAATGAACTATATCCCAGCAAAAGAGGCATATTTTTAACTTAATATTTACCCGATACAGGGCAGAAAGTGTTGTTTTTGCATTTTGAAGAAAAGGTATTATTTAATTATTTTTTTAAATATACTAAACATTTTTCGAATGTAGAAAAAACCCACAGGTTTTACCTAAAAAGATATGTTGCATATTAAAAAGTTTAATTGTATTATATTTAAAAACTTTAAAAACGTTCTCCTGAAAAATCAAGTTTTTTGATTTATGACGTTCTTGAAAGGAGTGGGCGATTTGTCACTACTGTACAATTGTAGTGGAACTTGCAACTCTGATTAGAAACTAATAGGTTTTCACAAAGCTGGTGACTAATGTGCGATGGGCGCCATGAAATATTCACCAAGACTAATGGGTAAAAACATCCCTTTGTAACATATTATAAGTGGTCAATGGCCTACGCGTTTTGTTACATCACTTCCACTCTAGGCCATATTGTCTTTAAAAAGTAGGCATAAAGAAATAATAAACGAGTTAAGTGTGTTTGAACACTGGGGCTGATAGAAATCGGAATCAAATTTATGTTTACCGTTGTACATAGGTGTATCCATTATGTATTTCACGGAAAATACTTTGTCAGTTAGTACAGGGTGAATAATTGAACACCTATTGAATATTTCATAAACTTGGTCTCGTTTTGTATTTATCTTAATCGTTTTATTCACGACGCTTTGCAACACTCGAAAAACCATTACAAATCCATGAATATTTGAATAAAATGTTTCAAATAAATTGATCGGAATATGTTTTCCAAACGGCGGCTGTGATGGATGTCCCTCAAATCTCATGTGGGTTCCTACCATGTTATTCTCACTAAGAAAAAATGTAGTAATCGGCATGAATACACGAGGGAGTTCAGAAGTTTTACCAAAAATTTGAACCACTTACTGTTTTTTTCTTCTCTATTTTTAAATATTTATTACTTACCTAAGAAAAATTTCCTTTTTTATATTAAATGTTAAAATCAAACGCTGGTTTTTTGAGTCCACTAAATTGTATTTTATTGTTAAAAAACACAAAAATAATTTTTGTGACAATTGTTTCGCCTTGTTATGGCATTTTTTAGTTTAAAGAAAACTTTCTAACAATATATTGCGGATTAATTTATCTTTACAGTTTTATCAATATCTTTTTGAAAATGAGCATGAATAATGCTATGATGGTAGTGGTGGAAAGTATTGCTTGCATTCTGGTGTAGTGATTGTCCTGACCAATAAATGGGTACGTCTCGAAACCGGCAGATTAAAATCTCGTTATACAATACTAACATCACTGAAATTTCGTATAATTCCTATACATATTTATGTACCATATTAATTGACTGACGTGATTGAAGCGATTGATCGTTAATGTTTGATTTGTTTGTTCTCAGGGAGGCACCGGGTAGCGGGGAGCTTCGCCCCCGCCCATGGGGCCCCCAGCAGGCGGCCCCCTGCGCCTCCGCCCCCGGCCCCGGCCGCGCCCCCGCGCCCCCCACCCGAGGGGTCGCCCGCCGACATTCCGACCCGACCAAACTGAACATACATTTTCTACTCCGACTTTTACTATTTCCTCCGCCGACCCTTTTGAGAGATATTTTCGAATTTATTAATAAGACTATCTATTTTTATATGAAAACTTTAAAAATAAGATCGGTAGTGTCGCCGTAATTGCCTTAAACCGATCAACGCATGTGTCTTAATAGTTTTACGCGTAAAAAGTGGCCTTATTTAGAGAATATGTGATAGAAGTGCATTTAAATCGTCAATAAACGAACAATATAATAATCGAAAGCGCAATCATTGTTACAAGTGCCTAGTTTATTTATGTGTGTATAATATTTTATACTTGTGATTTATTTATATCGAACCAAAGTGCCCGATAGAATAATTAGCGTTTATACTCGTACGTGTAATTTTCCACGAGGTTTATGACATATTAAGTGAAGTGCATCCATACTCTAGTGTCGCAGAAGACAATCTGTTGCCGACATGGGAAAATCATCCAAGTCCAACAAAACACACGGTCAGGGTTAGTATCGATCTCCTTTCTTACTTATTATTAATACGAAACTTGACGATTCCTTGAAAACTCCGTCCTCGCGATAATGGTATGTTTATTACTTGCACTTAGTGATGAGAAACACTACAATGAAAAAAATGTAGCGTTCGAATACGTACGTACATATGATTGTAGTACTTGAAGTATGCATACTTATAGTGTAAATTCTTCTTCATGTATGTTCAGGTGAGGGTGCCTTTAATGTCCATACACAGGCATGTATGTATGTATACGTATGTGTGTATGTATGTGTGCGTGTATGGAATAACTTATGATATATAAGTATGTTTTATGTAACAGATTTTGAAAATTGTTACGTACATAAAATAAAAATAAAAATAAATGGGATCTCAAAAATTCGGAAAAAAACTCCTGATTGGGTATAGTCCAGATTTCGGAATAACTCTTTGGACACACTCAAAATATTGTAATTAAATTAACTGGTCAAATTTTAAGCTAAAATAAATTGAAAATCATGCTTTCAAGCTCAAGTATGTGAATATGATCCAGGATTCGGACCTCACATTCAAATGGAAAGAGTATCTGCTAAATAAAAGCTTTCCTCATCCCAACGTAGATGGCTGTTGTGAACTCGCACATACTGTGTTACGAGTTTGATCAATATATCTAGAAGTTTCAAAGATAAAAATAATAATAATTATAATGATAAAAATTATTTGAGTAGAGTTGGCGTCAATCATGGGTAGAAAAATAACTTGCACATAGCATAAGATATATTAAATAAGAAAAATGTAAAGCGCTCTAGAGACGATAAAGACGATTTTGTTAAAATGGCGCTGAGTAAATTAGTAAAATGTTATTATTATTACAAAGATACATTTCAATTGCAGTATACACATCTACAAATATGCTAAAATGCAGTTTGACACGGACAAGCGAACGCTACATCGGTGGCTAAAAAAAGTATGTTGGTCTAAATGCGTTGGTTGGGTTGGGTGGGGGGGGGGGGTGTATGTGTGTGTATTACATTTATAAAGTGTAGCACTACACTACGAACGTAGTGTTGGATCATAAGAGAAAAGTGCAGCGTACCTTTATGTAACGTAGCGCTACATCGTAGCACTACTCAAGGCGGGCTCATCACTACGTACAATGTTCAAGCGGAGAACCTTGGACTTGCATTGTCTCCCATTGGGCCAGGGAAAGGCAGGGTTAGAATAATATACAGACTGTAACAACTGTATATTCGAGCTGTTAGTCTCACGGATCATACGAATACATATTTAATGTGGATATATAAATTTTATATTAAATTATTTTTTGACATCTCACCATACATGAAGAAGAATATGGAAGTCTGGGCTTATGTTGAGATGTCAAAAAATAATTTTAAAATACCTCATAAATTGGAGATAATCCAGATTTGTAAACAAGTATTTGGACGCACTCAAAATTTTGTATGTACCTATATTTTTTTTTTGTTGGGAATTTTACAGGTCAGTTACATCAAGTAATACACATATACGAGTAGTAGTATTACAAAACAAATATTTTTACTATTCCAATTACAAAATTCCACATTTGTAAAAATATCTAAAAGAGGGACGGGAGGTAGGAAAAGGAGAAAGGTCAACATTCAAGCCGGTGACAAATTCTACGAAACGAGGGACATATCACGATATCAATATCGACTGTCAATGTTAAATAATTTCAGCGCTGACAATGTCGAGTTGAACATCGCCATATTCATCGTTATATTATATTATATTATATATTATATTATAACCTATTTTGATGGACGATAAATATCCCTATCTGCACCCAAATGGTGCATAGGAAACCATATCGGGTCGATGCGGTGTTAGCTTGGTACCTAATATGTAAATTATACGAAATGAAATATATAAGTAATTACTACCTTTCAACTAGTAATTCTACCTTTCATTAAAAAGAGCGCAGGGCGTTTGAACGATGGAACTAGACTGAATACAGTCTAAATGCAGTCTCTCTGACGAATATTCGGCAAAACAATGTATAATACATTTTCGTACGGTGAAATAAGGAAAGAATGCAGGGCTGAGATAAGCATTATCGATAAAATGAAGAAAGGTGTATTCGGGATGGTGATGGTACGTGAATCGAATCAGTGAAGAAAGAGCAATTAAACAATTTTATGAGGCGAATGTAGTTGGAAAGAAACCGAGGAAAACTTGGCATGGTCAGGTTAGAAGTGAAAAACTTCGTCGTGGTCAGTATAGGAATCGGAATAATCGGCGGGTATGTATGAGGAAATGCATGAATATGGAAGAGGTGAAGATTGTTTTCAAATACAGATTGTTGTGGCGTTCTATTCTTTCTGCCTACCCCTGCGGGGAAGCGGCGCGACGGTTGGTTAATTAGTTAGTTGGGAAATGATTATTGCACGTCCGGCTTTTCTTCTTGGCAAGGAGTTGAACAACAGCTGTTGTTATTTTACTAACGAATTATGTATTTCGAAAATGTTACAAGTCTCTATTTTGTTATGTGCGCGTAAAAAAATATCGTGTTCCTCATAAATTACGCGATTAATTAAAAAAAAAGAATACAAATAATTAGTAATTACTATGAAATGACACACGAAAAAATAAAGCTTCTCATTTTTCAATTCCTACAAGCGAGACATTTTTAAAAATTATTTATGTATTTAAACATATACAAGTCACATATATAATATTGCCGATGAGTAATTTCCATTACTAATTTTGGGACATAGTATTAAGGTTAACAACACTGAAGAACAAATAAGAAAAAAATATATAAAAATTTAAACAAAACTAACACAGGGCAAAAAGTAAAATATAAAGCAATAAAAGGTACAATAAATAGGCATATAGGAAAACGTTAACTTAGAATGTTGTTTAAAACAAATGAGAAAATATAACTAACACAAATTTGGAGGTCCTCACCAAAAAGTTAAATTTCCAATATTGCACAAAAATCCTTAAAATGCAAATCTGTTCTGTTTTCTGTTTTCTATCGAAATCTTTGCTACAAAATGTTAACAATCCTGTGTTAAACTAATATGAAATCCTTAAATCACACCAAAATTTAACAATATTACAAGCTGGAATTCCTGATTACTTAAAATCATTTATAATGAAAATATAACGTTTTGGTGAGGACCTCCACAAATATCTTTCCACGAAGTATTTTTTCAGTTCATTTATTTCGGATCCCCGACTGGGTTATATTTTATACGTATTTATTTGTCATTCTCCCGAAAATTAATATGTGTGGACCTGCAACATTTTCGTAATACACAATTCAAATGTGTACACCGCCCGTCAGCTGATGGTTGACTTCCTGTTTGACTGGCAAATCGCTGTATTATCGGCTAACGAAGTGCATCGTGTCAGTTCCCCGTGTCACCGCCTGGGGCGCCGCGGCGCCACTGTTCCCGACGCCATCTAGACAGTTTTCAGGAAAGCGTCCGGGCGCCGAATGTCCGACAATCGTTGTGTTTCAGGAACTTTTCTCGTTTCGTTAATTCGTCTCGAACACTCTGCAAAATTCGACGACGTGGAATATTTTAATCACGCTGCAAATCGCAGGATCACGATTAATTAATAACAAACGCTTGACAGTTCGCGTAAGACAGAATCCGTGGACTTTGGGTACAATAATCACTATGTGAAAATAATTAAATTGACAGCTTTTTCGTAGTGAATTTTTAGTGTTTCTGTTCAAAACATGGTGAGCTGGGCATTATCGTCGGTAGTTTATTCGTCATCGAAGTTTTTCCGCAATATTTCGTACGCGAATGCATCCCCAACAGCTGCGAGTAGTACAATTCAGCGCTGAGAGTTTCACTCGCCCGATATCGATTAACAGTTTAATGTCGGAGTGACAAATGAAATTTCTAGGAAATCTCGTATTTTCACGATTCCAAAGACGGCGATAGTGTATAAGTGCTTGTATTTAACTTATTATTTTTTTACGCTTTTTTCCCAGTAAACGTATATTTTATATTTTATAATAGATGACTGGTTCTGGTTGACGTTTTGCTAGTTTTTTTATTGAACGTATTTATATTTTTAGTATAGTAAAATTTGTTGTGATTTTACTTTCTTCTTCTTCTTTTTAATGGCTTTTCACCCTTCTTGAGTGTTCTAACCAGTGTCGAGTTATTGTGATTTTACTTTGATTTGACCGTGACGGTTTTGTGAAGTTGTCAACGCTAACTCAAAGGTCGCTGAGATTAAGTCCCGTATTGTTTTGTGAATTATTTTCTAAAAAAAGAAATGCGTACGCAGTGACTGCGGTAGGGGCGCTATTTCCGACGATAGGGAGGCGAGTCACGGAGAGTGGGCAGCGTGCAGTGTGCGGTGTGCAGCGCGCAGTGATGGCGCCCCCCGCGTGAAGATGGGGCGCGCGGGCGGCGGCTAGGCGGCCGGCCCGCCATGGAGCTGGAGGCGCTGGGCGGCGAGGGGCGGCGCGCCTCCGAGTCGGGCTCCGAGTCGGCCGACACGGAGGCCGAGGGGGCGCGCGGGCGGCCCAGCCTGCGCGAGTCGCTGCTGTCCGTGCTGGGCAAGCTGGTGGTGTGGCGCCGCTGCGAGCCCCGCCACCACGCGCACGCGCACGCCCACCCGCGCCCCAGCACCAGCACCGACTACTTCAAGTCCTTCTACGACTGCGGTACCCTTACCCCCTACGTACACCCTTATTAGTACTCACACCCTTATCACTACTCAATCAAAGGACATTTGAAGGCATCATTTCGAGGCATCATCTTGGGGTACATCGAAACACGTATCACAATAGAATTTGAGAAATATCGGTATTAGAAATAGTGGTTAATAATAATAAATTAGGATAGCTTATATAGCGCCATTTTCGTAAAATACTACCTCAAGGGCGCTTCACTGTGGATGAATTGGGGAAAATATTATGGTGGAAATGATTTAGAAAACAAATGTGTTTTTAGTTTTTTTCTAAAGATCATCTCATCCTCACTGTTTCTAACCATTGGTGGAAGAGCATTCCACGCCATCGGCTCCGCAACAGCAAAGGCACGTTCGCCAAATCTAGTGCGCTGGTTGCGAGCTGGTTCCAACCCTAATGTATGGAAGTGAATCATGTAGTTGCCAAAAGAAGAATGAAAGTTGGCTGAATATAGTCGAAATGTAATCTCTCGGACGAATGTGCGGCAGAAAGATGTATGATAGATGTTCGAATGTTGAAATAAGGAAGGAATGCAAGGCTCAGATTGATATTAACGAAAAAATTAAGAAAGGCGTGTTGAGATGGTTAAGACACCAAAAAAAAAACCTCCCATGAAACGTTCAACAGTGTTTATATAACGTTTTTTGACATCTCTACATAGGTAAAGAAGAATATGGAAGTTTGGGTATTTACAGGGCTTACGACCTGATATAGGCTGTTTACGTGATCACTCTACACATGTGTAACGTTCACTATTCTACTTGTGAATTACAACCACACTACTCCTACTCAAATTTTGGATGTCATACGTATATGATCAATCTCGTGACGTTCCATGATTGAGTTCACAACAGCCATCTATGATTGGATTTCGAAAGCTTTTATTTAGCAGAGCCCCTTTTATTTATATGTAAAACGTTCTCATTGTTCTTCTGCTTGGTGTAGGCCTTGTGGCCTGTTTTTACGAGGGATTAACCTTCTGCGATGTCGATTCCCAGCTGTCAATCCATCTCTTTGGTGGTCTGCCCGAGAGTTGTCTACCTTGGAGTTGGCCATGTAGTGCAATTTAAGGGGAGCCTGGATAGTTCTATTCTCCTTACATGCGCATACCATTATCTCCTTTGTTGCCTTCCCCACCTAATGACATCTTCAATCTCGCATATTTCTCTTATCCTGGTGTTTCTTATTCTTTCTCGTAGACTCTTGCCAGATATGCTCCTTATAGTTTTCATTTCTGACACTCTTAGCGCGTGTTTTGTTACTGCGGTGTCCATTCTGCATTCAATATGTCATGATGGGTCGCACATCGCTCACTCCTTTCAACAATGTCATATCGCTCACTCCTTTCAAGAACGTCATAAATAAAAAAACTTGATTTCTCAGGAGAATGATTTTAAAGTTTAAAAATATAATACAATGTATTAAAAATAAATATCAAGCCACTTATCGAACTTTTTACTGTGCAACAGATCTTTTTAGGTAAAACCTGAAGGTATTTTCTCCATTCGAAAAATATTTAGTATATTAAAAAAAATAATTAAACAATACCTTTTCTTCAAAATGCAAAAACAACATTTTCTGCCCTGCAGCGGGTAAATATTTAGTTAAAAATATGGCTCTTTTTCTGGGATATAGTACATTTTCTGGGCATTCCGAAAACATGCACAACTGAAAATTGACAATTTTTGATTTATGACGTTCTTGAAAGGAGTGAGCGACATATCAAAAAACATGATTTTGCAAGAGATCGTTTTTAATGTTTAAAAATATATTAAAATGTATTAAAAATAAATATCAAGCCACTAATTGATCTTCTTATTGTGCATCAGATCTTTTTAGGTAAAACCTGAATGTTTTTTCTCCATTTGAAAAATATTTTGGATATTTAAAAAAATAATGAAACAATACCTTTTCTTCAAAATGCAAAAACAACACTTTCTGCCTTGTAGCGGGTAAATATAAAGTTAAAAATATCCCGCTTTTGCTGGGATATAGTACATTTTCAGGGCATTCCGAAAACATGCACAAATGAAAATTGACGATTTTTGATATATGACGTTGTTGAAAGGAGTGAGCTACATAAGTTTTTATATATCTTAATTGTGCTGCCGATCTTTATGTAAGGGTTTTTCCATTTAGAATTTTTATGGCATTCTGAGATGACTGCAGCCTCGTCTATTTGTTGTTTGCTTATTTCTCATTGTTGTTATCTTTTAAAAAAATCTTTTTGATATTTAAAGATCAACTAATGTTCAGTAAAAACATTTTTTAATGCTATCAACAACCTAATTCAATGTTCTGCCATAAATAATATAAAAAGCTTTACATATTACATCTACCATATACTAAGTTTACAAATCGCTCACTCCTTTCAACAACGTCATATCAAAAACCGTCAATTTTCAGTTGTGCATGTTTTTGGAGCGCCATGAAAATGTACTGTATTCCAGCAAAAGAAGCATATTTTCAACTGAATGTTTACCCGCTACAGGGCCGAAATTGTTGTTTTTGAATTTTGAGGAAAGGGTATTGCTTAATTATTTTTTTTATTTTTCAAATGGAGAAAAAACCTTCAGGTTTTACTTTAAAAAATCTGTTGCACAGTAATAAGTTCAATAAGTGGCTTGATATTTATTTTTAATACATTTTATTATATTTTTAAACTTTAAAAGCGATCTCCTGAAAAATATATTTTTTTGATCTATGAATTTGTTGAAACGCGTGAGCGAAATGTGATCTTACAAATACATACCTAAATAAAATCTTAAATAATGACATACTGACAGAAGAATAACAAAATTTTGTATCGTAATATTATAAAATTTCAATAAATCTGTTAGAAATAAACACCGTTTCATAATTATTTTTTAACACATCGTTTTTTACTCTGTCTAATGGTGTGCATTTAGAAAGGCTAATAAATCAGGGATTATAAAAATTGCTATATTATCCTTGCTTATTTTGTATATTGCTATATGAACTTTAATATTTTGAACTAATTTTTTTATTCTTTTATTTTAACAGAAACAGAAAGAAGAATACGGGCTAATAACAGAGAATTCAACTCACAATTCCATTACGCTGTAAGTCAACTTTTTTTGTGTACTTCTGTAGTTTTTAACTAATTAAACGTGGATGCAAATATTTCCGTAACCCACGCTAGAGAACCATTTTTATAAATAATCAATTATTTTTCTAATCCACAGGTGTGAATACCTTGTAGTATGTTTATTACTGTTTTTAATTTAAGTTTCACTTAGTAAATACCACTATTTCGCAAATGATGCGGAATGCATCAAAACAGGTGTCACAGTAGATTTTAAGAATTATTGGTATTTACTAGGTAAAACTTAAATAAAAAAATATAAATATTACCACAAAGTGACTGCCGAATTGATTAATGAAAAAATATTTTCCACTTGATTCAACAAGGCAAGAGACTAATCATCTTGCCTTCATCTAATCGATGATCGAGTTAAAGCGACGTTATTCCTATGAGGTACCCCATGCACCGTTGTAATAAGAATGGTTCAAACAGGCCCGATTATTGATAATGGATAGATTTTACCACAAAGTGACTGCCGAATCAATTGACGAAATGTTTATTAATCAAAATAAAAATTAAAACACTAAAAATATCGTAGTCATACAGGAGAAAGTGACCAAGTGCATTTTTTACAAAAACGTGATCATTGACTATTTGATATCTTACTAGCTTAACCGTTTGATTGCCGATCGTCGATTTTCGTCGATTCGTGTTTTAACGAAGATTGCCGATCGTCGATTTCCGTCGATTGCGTCAGTCGTGCTCTGATTCGCGCGTACGTAGGGTGTGGTGCTGCGGCGTTGGTAAATATTATTCTAATATTATCTTAATAGTTGTAAGATCGTAGTAAACCGTTTAAATTTCAGATTCATTTATTATTTTTTTTATTTTAGTTAATTTAAAAAACATAATGTCGAGCGCGTCCTCTGAAATGTCTGATAGCGGGAGCGACGATTTCCACTCCTCTAATTCAAGTTCGAGTAAGAGTAGCTCTGGTGAGAGTGATGTCATATCCGTGTTTCCCAACCGCAGGATGCGAATTTCCAGTAATTCTTCTGATCGTGACCAAGAAATGGAGAGTAACACCAGAAATTACTCATTTACAAATGTACCTCCCGGAACCAATTTTTCTACCGAAAATTCTCATTTTTTCGAAACGCCTGGACTTCGGGATCCTCCTCCGCGTGATTCCAAACCTATATCATATTTTGATTTATTTTTTAATGTCATTCTGTTAACAACGATAAAAAATGAAACCAACAAATATGCCCAACAATTTCTTGAAAACTCTTCTGACACTTTACGAAACAAATCACGTGCAAAGGCTTGGAAACCGGTGTCTGTATTGGAATTGAAGGCTTTCATAGCGGTCATACTTGAAATGGGTATTACACGACGACCGTCAATTGTTTCCTACTGGAGTACAGATTCGAGGGGCATACCATGGTTCAAACAAATGTTCTCAAGAAACCGATTTCAGATAATTTTGAAATTTTTTCATCTAATTGATAATTCCACCTTGGCTCCATCCAATCATCCAGACTACGACCCCTGTGCAAAATTCAATATGATAGTTGTCCATGCCAATGAAGTTTTCCGACGCCATTATATCCCTAATCGCCAGCTCTCTATTGATGAGTCATTGGTAGGGACTCATTGCCACTCAAAAATCAAACAATATCTCCCCAACAAAAAACACCACAGATGGGGAATAAAGTTTTGGATGTTATGCGACTCCATAACCCATTATTGCTTGGCATTTTTTTGTTACCGAGGAGCAAAATTAGAGCAAGACAAGGATGATACAAAAAAATTTGGCCTTGGCCATGTTGTAGTAATGAATCTGTTAAAAATTGGTAACTACCTGGACAAAGGTTATCATATTTTTGTTGACAATTTTTTTACAAGCATTCAACTGGCTAAGACTTTATTGGAAAGAATTACGTATATTACAGGAACCATCCGTCGAAACAGGAAATATATACCACGTGAGGCACAAGTGTCTCAAGTTGGAAAACCTAATTATTATAAAAGTGACGACATTCTTCTCTGTTCATATCGAGATAAAAAAACCAAAAAACACCCGGTCATCCTAATTTCTACAAATAGTAATACGAGTGGCGTCACAGTGAAAAAATATAGGGGTTCATACGAAACGCAAACAGAAAAACCACAGATGATTCATGAGTACAATAAATACATGGGCGGAATAGATGAGTCTGATAAAATGTTGTATGTATATTTAGATGAAAGAAGAACATTGAAATATTGGAAAAAGGTAACATTTAACATTTTTGGAAGAATGGTTTTAAACGCATATATAATATATTCAATCAATAATGAAGGCAAAAAAATTTCAAGACACGAGTTCACATCAAAAATAATTGAATCGATTGAAAGGGAATGGTTACCTACAAAAAAAAAAAGCTGAAATTTCTTCAGCAATTTCATTCCATAAATCCAAACTGCAGAAGCTTCCAGGAAAGAATTTACGTCGCTGTGTGGTCTGTAGTAATAAAGATGGTGCTGGGCTGCGTAGATCAACGACTATTTGTGCTTATTGTAAGAAGGGTGTCCACACGGCGTGTGCAGGAAAGCACAGTTGTTGATTTTCTTTTGTTTTTCATTTTTGTCTTTCTTTTTTTCTAAATAAAATACTGTATTCATTTATACAAGCGTTTTATTTCAAATATTTCGACATTCTTTAATAAAACACCGAAAAAATCATCAAAATTCATGAAAATTCAAAGAATTTATGGGGTTTTAAAAAAATATATAGTTTCATAAAAAATGATGTTTTTTTGGTGGCATTTTACAAGAAACTGTATGCATTTTTTGGCACTCAAACGGTTAATATTGCCCTGAAAAACATCCCAAAGGATTTTAAACTTGGAAGTATAATATTTTCACTTGGTAAAAATGACTAACTGCATTGATGTTTATTTTCTTGCCAAGCAAAAGTGACTTAAATGGCCCTCCTGAACATTTTACGTTTTGGTAGTTAGTCACTTTCTCCTGTACGACTACGATATGTTACATATATTGTTTTTAAAAATAAAATTTTTTTCCAGAGTAACTACATAAAGACATCCAAGTATTCTCTGATCACATTCCTGCCTTTCAATCTGCTGGAGCAGTTCCAGAGGCTCGCCAACTTCTACTTTCTCTGCCTGCTCGTGCTGCAACTCATCCCCGCCATTTCCAGTCTCACCCCCATCACCACCGCCATCCCGCTCATAGGAGTACTCGCCCTCACTGCTGTCAAGGACGCCTACGATGACTTCGTAAGTTTTCATGTAATTTAAACATTTACTTATTACAAAATTGCTTAATTTTATATATTTCATTTATAAAATTAAGCAAATTTGTTGTAACCACTTTTTTATTATTAGTACACTTTAACCCACCGGTTTCGATAAGAACCTTGTCATCATCAGGGTTTATTAAATTCTAAAACATTAAAATACTTCAATTACTTCAAGCTTCTTCATTTACGTCATCTGTATCTGACAAAATATTTTCCATTTCTTACTTAGATAAGGAGCGCAGAAATACAATTTTATTTTTCGTAATTATTTACTCAGTTAATACCGCTTAATCTGTTTTTAAAACTTAAAATATTTATTCCACAAGAGATATTATTATTCAGTTTCACAATATCCATTTTTTTATTAAACTTTATAAAATTAAACAACTTTGTTTTAACCATTTTTTTATTATTAGTATACTTTAACCTACCAGTTTCGACAAGAACCTTGTCATCATCAGGGTTTATTAAATTTTAAAACATTAAAATACTCATAATTAATTACATTCCCTTACCAAAAACTTCCACACACTCCGTAAAAAATCCTAAATGTTTTTGGTAGATTAAAGTGTGCATTTCTCTCCGATCAAAATTAGTGAATGCAACATATATTTCATTTATAAAATTAAACAACCTTGTTTTAACCACTTTTTTATTATTAGTACACTTTATCCTACCGGTTTCAACAAGAACCTTCTCAACATCAGGGTTTATTAAATTCTAAAACATCAAAAACATTAAAATACTCATAATTAATTACATTCCCTTACCAAAAACTTCCACACACTCCGTAAAAAATCTTAAATGTTATTGGTAGGTTAAAGTTTACTAATAATAAAAAAGTGGTTAAAACAAAGTTTTTTAATTTTATAAAGTTTATAAAATGTGCCACAAAGTATCTGCGAAAAACATTCAAGAATTATATTTATTTCCCCGTACCCGGAATTTTCTGTTTCGTTCGTGACTTGTGTAAGTATTGGACATTGTTTAAAGTGAACTTTGATTTTGGCACCTTTTCGGCTAAATCTCATTTATGCTACCAACATTCAGTAGTCAACAAATAACTATAGGCTAAATAGTATGTCCAAGTTTAACCCAACATTTCGCAGCAGGCTTTAATGAAGATCAAGTCAAAGAAATACTGCTCTTGTATGTTTAAATCATTAGTCACTAATTAGTGGGATGTATATTATAAAAAAAACTATCAATCCATCATCCAAATATAGTACAGGATCGTCAATCCACACAATGATATTTGAAAAAATATATCAATAATCTGTACAGTTTTTTTTTTATATGAAACTTTTAATATGTTCAATAATTTTAAATTTAAAATAGTATTTTGACAGAATAGTGAACACAATCATATAAATGAATTGAGAAAAAAAAATGAAAAAGTAATTTTAATTTATTAAATTTATCCAATCATCCATATCACCATAGAATATAAATACATTAGATACTAAAGTGTATGATTTATATAAAAAAATATATTTAAAGGTTGAATTAGATGCTTTTAATATTATTTTAATACGAACGTTATCCTTTTTAATTATAGCAAAGGCATCAGAGCGACTCGCAGGTCAATAACAGGAGGTCAAAAGCCCTCCGGAATGGGAAGCTCATGGATGAGAGGTGGGCCACGGTCCAGGTCGGTGATGTTATTCGGATGGAAAATGATCAATTCGTGGCGGCAGACATCTTACTACTGTCCACCAGCGAGCCCAATGGGCTCTGCTACATAGAGACGGCCGAATTAGATGGGTAAGTCAAATTTTAATGTCTGACATTATAAAATGAGCTGACGATGAATGAAAGTATGTTAAAAAAAAAGTCTGAATGTATTGCTAAGAGGGAAAGATGTTATAGAATGGAAATTTACATAAATGATGAATGCCTGCAACAAGTGCAAGAATTTTTATATCACAAAGCAAGTTCTCAGGGGATGGAAAAGTGGACAAAGATATTGTGAGAACGGTGAATGCAGGAAATAGAATAAAAGCTGTGTTGGTTCAATAAATGTAGCTTTCGCAAATCTTACCTATATAAGATTGCTTCAATTGTAGTTTTCGCATGGTGTATGAAGGTTTTGGATGTAGCATGTTGCTTAACTCTGTAGAGCACAGTGGAATGAAAAGGGTCCCACCTTTTGATACACAATTATGCGAGGTGGGATGTTTTTTTACCACCTCAGTAAAATGACTTGAAGCACGAAGGTTTATATAGTTTTATCTCCCACTTATCTTAACAGTTAACTTTGTTTACTGATAAGAGTCGTATGCATATTTTGCAAAGCCAGGTGTCTTCGATTTATCAGTGCCCAATTATTTATCTGTAAAGCTTTTAATTTAATAAAAAACTCTTGGCTTCTTTTCCGTCTCAAATTCTCTACCACAAAGATTTAACACATTCAAACACTGCATTTGTGCATTTGAAGTTCACGAGAGCCTTCATATAAATCCAGTTGAATTGCAATATTTTTCACACATCCTGCAGATAACTTCACACTGTGCAATAGTACTGTGAGAGTTTTTAGCTAGGTGAGATAGTAGCGTACTTTCATTTGAATATGTATCTAGTGTTCCCTCACATTGAACTTAGTTTTACATTGTAGTGCTTCACACTGCGGAATCACTTATTAAAAGAAACATATTCAATAACCATACAAATCAAAAAGTTGTATATAAATGATATAATATAATTGTCTTTTTTTTCAACAGGGAGACCAATCTAAAATGCAGACAGTGTCTAGTAGAGACAGCGGAAATGGGCCAGGATGAATCATTAATTGGCACATTCGATGGTGAAATTATATGTGAAGTTCCAAACAATTTACTTAACAAATTTGATGGTAAGATTTTTTTTTTTTTAAGAATACTAAAAGTATCCCATAATTTTTCAATATGTCTCGCTTTGTTGTTTACGCTGTATCAAAGGTCATTTTAAATTATATTACTGTAGAAAATGACATTACATGGCCATTGTAATTAAATGTAATAGCCCTAGCTGATAAATGAAATACCAGGGCAGGAGTCCAGTGTCTAAAAATGATGTCTGAAATTCAAAACTCAGCTTATATTATAAATATACATTATGGAAATTTCAATATGACATTGCACATTTGCTGCATACTTGAGAATTGCACAAGAGGTGTTTAAAGTTGTAACCTGTTATATAAAATAGTAGGTGGCCTTAGAGATTTGAATGTAACTATGTTTCTTTTGCACTTAAATTAATTAAACATAACTTCACCAATTTCGCTTTTCTAATAAACGAAGAATACTCTCTTTTAAATAAAATTTCATCTTTTTCTTTTTATCCTTATCCGCCATTAATGGTGAATAGTGAATCAGATTTTTTATCTTGGTTTTTATTTACACGAAGGCAAGGTGATCACGGTTCAGGATGCTATCAAATAAGTATTTGATTGAAAAATCACTTATTTGTAACCGTCTGGAAATTGAACTGGGGACCTCCATCACAGTAGCCAAATACGCTAACTACTACACTATGGAGGCGGACAGTTGTCAGTTTTACTATGGTCTTAAATGTCCGCCTCCATAGTGTAATGGTCAAGATGCTCGGCTACCGTTCTGGAGGTCCCGGGTTCGATTCCCAGGGGGGGGTCAAATAAACGTAAGTGATTTTTTCACTCTTATATTTATTCAATATTACCCTGGACTAGTTCCTGAAGTGTAGTGAACCTTTATGTGTTAGTGATCATAATAACACTGCGTTTCATATAATACATGTGATCGTATATTATGATGCAGTGCCCTAGTCACCATTGGCGGATAAGGGTTTGAAAAAAAAATGTCTTGCATTGATTGTGCAAAAGCAGATGTATCGAGATTGGTGTGTCTTGACAGATGAGCTATGAATGTATCGTTGATAATACAATATTTTTTTAGGTGCCTTATCATGGCAGGGGAAGCGATATCCCCTGGACAACGACAAAATACTGCTGAGGGGATGTGTGCTGCGTAACACGTCCTGGTGTTACGGCGTGGTCATCTTTGCAGGGAAGGATACAAAACTAATGCAGAACAGTGGAAAAACCAAGTTCAAGAGAACCAGTATTGATAGGCTACTGAATTTTCTCATTATTGGAGTAAGTTCAACTTTTTAATTTACCTTTTTAATGTACCTATTATAAAATAAAACTAGAACAATTTTTGTTTGTTTCTCGGAAAATAACCCGAGAGTAGGGTGGTTAAACATGTAAAAAAAAGAAATTGAAATTGATGTTTTTTTTTTTCACAGATTGTGTTTTTTCTGCTGTCAATATGCTTCTTCTGCATGGTGGCCTGCGGGATATGGGAGTGGCTGTTTGGGCAGCGTTTCCAGGTGTACCTCCCCCGGGACACGCTTGTCCCCTCGGAGCCCATCGGGGGCTCCGTGGTCATCGCCTTTCTGGTCTTCTTCTCCTACGCCATAGTGATGAACACAGTAGTGCCCATATCGCTCTACGTCTCAGTCGAGGTACCTGCCATTCATATATTACGCTCTCTTGTTGGTTATAAAATCAATCATATTGTTTACTATAGTATAAGTCTAAAATGTCATTTTTTTTAACTATTCAATCGATTTTTGCAAGGGAATTTGTGAGATGTCATAAAAAATCATCAAAACTTATATTCAAGCAATAATTAATCAAAATTCACACTAAACAACTGTGTCGCCTACTTTCAAAATTTGCCAGAATTAATTGAAAATCTTTTTTAAGATTTTAAAATAAATTCTCTATCGGAATGTCAATTTTGGGTGTTATTGTTTAAAATATTTACATACTTGAAAACCCTGCTAAAAAATACTTAAAAACAGTGTTGTATTTCGAATTCCGCTATATTCATGGAACTTGCCTTCTGACCCATATCGGCCAGTCAGAGAGCGGGAATAGGTCAAAAATTAAAATGACGTCATTATCGGTTTGTCTCGTGTTTTTTTTAAATACCTAATTTTTTCTAAAAAAATTGGAAAATTCTCTATTTCATAATATTTTATCTGAAGATAGACATATCTTTTAAACATAAATGTTGCCTAAATAAATGACTTACATGGATCTGGCGGATTTTGAAAATAGGCGACACTACTGAGATATATGGGTAAAAACGTCATTTATATGTACACCAACCAAATTCTTTTTATCTGCATTAACCTGTCCGGGAATGAGTGACAAAACTGTATCAGTGGAGAGTGAGTTTTTGAGTTTAAAAAAAATATATATATTTCTTCTTCTTTTTCTTACTCTTTATTTTGGACTTTGTCCTGTCTATCTTCGGTCCGCTCCTGTGAGGTGGAAGACCAGCTATCTCTCCAATTTAATTTTGTTTTTAATAATTCTTTATCATGTTAAATGCTATAAGCAGCATATTTCCTTGAATTTTTTATTGACCAGCAAATATGTTTATATAAAAATTATCAATGTTTCACAGCATCATTACGATGACGTCACACAAACTTTGATTCAAGTAAAATGTAGTGAGTAAAACAGAAAAATATTGTAAAGTGTGCTTTTAGTGTTTAAATACAACCACAGATGGCTTTGGTTGCAAGCCCGGCCGTTCATGTACTCACCCATACTCCTTTGAGGAATGTTTCGTTTGGACGACTATAATATGGCCGTATATTATAAGGCCACACTCCCGGAAAGGTTAAATTATAATGATATTATTTTCAATTTTCCATTGCAGGTAATAAGATTTGCCCAAAGTTTTCTTATCAACTGGGATGAGAAGATGTATTATGAGAAAACAGGCACTGCTGCGAAGGCCAGAACTACGACACTCAATGAAGAATTAGGTATTATTTTCTCTAGTTTACTTAATATTGATATTTTACATCCTCATTGTTCCTAACACATTCTCTCATTGAGATCTCAAATCTGCAAGTAAAAATGTCTTGATTTTTTAAATAAGATACATGTTTCAAGTTTTTTAGGCTTGAATGATTACTACTTTATATATTATTAGTACCAATTTGCTAGTTTTAAAACATCAATTCTCCCTGCTTATAAATTAGAAAAATGTGATTTTTTTATTGAAATCAGTTTTTAATGTCATTAGAAGCAACTCATTTTTTCATGTTAGTAACATTCAGGGCATTATTTTGTTTTACGCTATATGTGGGTAATAAACATTTTATATGAAATATATATTTACAAATTATGTTTATGTTTTATGCAAACATTTTTTTATTATTTTTAATATATTTTTATTTTAGGACAAATTCAGTACATTTTTTCGGATAAAACTGGAACGTTGACTCAGAATATCATGACATTCAACAAATGTTCGATAGCGGGCCGATGTTACGGAGACGTTATCGATGAAAGCACAGGTGAAATAGTTGATCTCATGGAGGTATGTTTTTTTCAACATAAATATTTTTTCTTGTCTAGTTCAAAATCTCCATAATTTTTTTACTCTCACATAGTTTTTGCATAATATTCAATAAATTATAATACTATTTTAGTACCGCAAGTAGGCATTAGAAGCATTTGAAATTGTTTTAAGTTATCCAAAGGCCGACTGAGAGAAATGTACATACAAAATTATTTATTTATATTATTACATATCTGCATGCATTATCTTGTAAACATTAGCTCACCGTGCACTCCATGTTCCTTAGATAAAGATGTGTGCATTTTGAATAGACTGTTTTCTGTAGACGGATTTTGCGAGGTTTCCTATTCTGCGAGATGCATGTTGACCGGATGGTTTGAACTGTTTTTGTTTAAAGGTGTCTGGAGATCATATTATTTAAAAAATAAAAACTGTCATTTTATTCATAATACGATATGTCAATTAGAGTAGGCACAGTATATATAACCTTACTCTCCAGCTCTAGAGTGACCATTATATATAATATTATTTATATTTGTATTCAATTAAGTGAATATTATCTCATCTAATTTTGTGTGACGTAAAAATCAAAACTACATACATAATTAACTGATACCCTCTGTGTATTATACACAAAGTGTTTCAGTGTCGTAAAAGGGCAATGTTACATTGCAGACAGTCTACTTCAGGTTTAGAAGATAATATAATGAGTTTTTAATAAATTGATGATAGTGTTAAAAAGGTTTTACATATAGAATATTTAAATGTTCCCGATTATATTATTTTTCATTAAAATAAAAACAAAAATTTCAGGTCTTTATTTGTTTTTTCGTACTATCATTTAATATGTTGTGGTAATATTATTGATATAAATATAATCATTAACTATTATACAAAAGAATATTCATTGTCAAAAATTACTCCCTAAATATAAAATTCAGAAAAGGTGTAGATTTAAACACACATGACTTTGTGAAATGTGTTAGTTCTTTGGTTAATAGGAAGCATGATTTTGATTTTTTTGTTGAATGTCCACCCCTTTTGAAGTATACATACATATGTATACATATTTTTTTAATGCACAATGTGCACACAGCTTATGGAAACTGAAGAATTTGCAATACCAAGACTATCATACTTGCGTAAAATGCATTCATTTGTTGTCGTGTTCTATGTATTATCATATGCGGATAATATATAAGAAAGGGAAAAAGAAATCATAAATTTAATCCGCAACTCGGTTAATGAAGGGCTGTTTTAGGTCTTACATTTTGTTTTTGTTGAAAAATAATACCAATCGATTTCCCAATCTGCTCTAATTTGATTCCTACTTCTAGAACTACATATGTATTTAGTGCCCTTTTAGTTCTAGTTGTAAATATCACAAAAATTAAACATTTACCCATCAAATATGTACATAAGTACAAACCTCGAGTGCGTTAGCCATTGCTATTGTTCTCTTCTTTCTCTCACGTCCTTCACTTTGAACTCCACTGTCTAAATCCAACCAAATGTATTCCGCTCCTAAATCCAAGAATCTGAAGCACCTTGACCTCATATGATATCCATATCAATATGGTGATCAAATATGGTACCCTATGATCACCTGGGTGCGGATTGGGTCAATGAAGCATATAACTCGAATGTATGCTTGACTTAGAAATTTGCATTTTGCATTTGATTAAAAATGAATATAAAACCTTTCTTGATCGTGTTGTTACGATGTATTATTATTTCATACTTATTTCCTCATCTTTTCTCTCTTACCTGCAAACGAACCTTTAACATAAAGGGTTATAGCTTTACAAAATATATATATGAAATTGTACATATGATAGATGACGCACGTAGTAGAAAATGGTATAGCAGATTCCGATGTTTCCAGTCATGCATCCCGGGGTAAGAGTAGCGGAGTGCATGGTTTTACCCCGTCACCTTTTCTCTTTTCATTTCTGTCACGCACCTCGCGTACGCATCCGCCAGCGAGAACAGGAGCGAGAGCAGGCGGGCCGGGCGCGCCTGGGCGTGCGCTACACGGGGGCGCGCGGGGCCGCGGGGGGCGCGGGGGGCTGCCAGACCAGCCTGGCAGGGGGCGCGGGCGGGTGCCACGCCAGCCTGGCCGCCCTGCTGGACACGGAGCAGCCCCAGGGCCGGAGCACCCCGGGCCCGCACTCAAACAGACCCCAAACGCCTAACGCACCAAACACTCACTCCACCACTGGCAATGTATGCAACCCATCTTTTGTTTTCTACATAATTACATTAATCTCTACATCTTCTTCAATATTGTGTTTTCTCGTAACCCATTGATGGTACAGATTTATCTAAATATAGGGGCATTCGCTTATTGTGATCACAGATCATTTTATTTATTGGTTTCAGTATTCACTTTGTGGTAAGGCATTAAATTGTAAATGAAAACACTTGTTTTTTTACCACTTGTTTTTTTCTTATTTATTACCCTACCAACCTCTTTATATATCTGAATAATTTTTTTGCTATTTAGTATTACTAATCACCTGTCGATGAAAGCAACTGTAGCTTTCAAAACTAGTTGTTAAAAATAAATATAATATGTACTCAAGTGGTGTTTTTATTTACAATTCAATCAAAGATAATGTTACCATAATCAATCGGTCCCTGAACCTTACGTACAAAATTATCAAAAAATAATCCACCTAATGTTCTTAAATTCAGTTCTTTTTATCAATGCCGGTGGCTATACATTGAAACTAATATGGTCATCATTCTAAGAGTTGTGAATGATAAATAGATATGAATCTTTCAAGATGGAAAACTAGCCAGGGACTATATATGTATCACTTGCAAAGCGAGGTATGTGTGAGCTTATAAATTTGTGATCATATATGATAAATGAACTCTACCAAAATTACATATATTCATCAATGGGTTACGTGTTAAATAGTCGAGCTACATTATCTAGAGATCTGTTGTATTAACTAAACTAATGCAGCTTTAAATGGAATCTCTTCCGCTTTACTATCTATCTACTTTGCCACTTATTCAACTTCAGTAAAGCTTTATTTTGCCTATCCGGTTTTATACCTTTAATTTGTAATTATGTTTTTGTACATACATGTATAACCTCTGGAACTGTTATATGTATGTTTAACAATAAACCATAGATTTATTCCTATATAACTGTTCATAGTAATAAAATGTGCTTTTAATATATGTTTTGTTTTACAGAATAAAATACGCGGGTGGTTGACTATATCATTTTTAATCTTTTTTTGTATCACTTTCCCAAATTATTATCGAATGTTGCATGTGTTTAATCGAATGAATATAGTTTAGATATTTTTAATTTTTAGTTGCCTGTCATCTATTAGCTATAAATAGGTTTTGCTTTACACTTTAGTTAAACTTTATGTTACAGTAGTGCCGTGGATAACAAATTGTAATAATTATTCGTTAGTCAAATTGCGAGTATTGAAGTTGCAATACAAAGGATCTTGATTAAAACTTTGTGTCACCGTGAATTAATCACCAAATTGGTACCTGTCTGTCGTTACAATAACCTTGCAAAAAATATATTAGTTAGTCAAGGTATTACCACATTTACCTGCATGTTCTAACGTTAAAATATCTTATTTTTTAGGAAAAATTTGGCTTTTTTAAGAACACTTTAGAGGAATTTTCTCTTACTGTTAACAAAAAACCATCAAATATGTGTTGTGATTTTATTTTTTTAAGTTTACATGTATTCCTTATTACTTCTTTTATGAGTACAATATTTTATATTATTTTATGAGTATAATATTTAATCTAAGTTTGAGTTACTCAGTTTAGCCATTACAGTTACCTGTATTAAATTCATACTTATTATTTAAACACTTCATTTACCAAATATAAAATTTCAAAATGCCGACATTTGGAAATATGATATATTTGAATGAATGTACATAAATTTTTCTTCCTGCACACTCATACGTTGTAAAAAAAATTAAATTGAATGAAACGGCAAATTGTTTAGAACTTTGCATAATTCTATGATCTTCATTTTGTTTGGTATACTTTTTCAGGCCGCAGAACCAATTGACTTTTCGTTCAATCCAAACTATGAACAAGATTTCAAATTTTATGATAAGACTCTACTGGATTCAGTGCGACGGGGCGACCCAGAATCTCATATATTTTTTAGACTGTTAGCTTTATGTCACACTGTCATGCCGGATGAGAAAAATGGGAGACTGGAGTATCAGGTACTTACTATAAATATCAATTGAGAACCATTTTTAAAGTATACTTCATTATAAATTTGTATATTGGTTAATATTTACATTTTTAATTATTCTTTTAGGCTCAATCGCCTGACGAATCAGCTCTCGTGTCCGCTGCTAGAAATTTTGGTTTTGTATTTAAAGAAAGATCTCCTAATAGTATTACTATTGAAGTTATGGGCGAAACAGAGGTAAATCTCAATTTCAATTACCTGCATTACATTTAATACAAAGCGACTCTGCTACAAATCATTTCACCGGCTCGTATCTCTATCAGTTATAAAGGGTGCCCGTTTAATTTCAGGTTTACGAACTGTTATGTATTTTGGATTTTAATAATGTAAGAAAGAGAATGTCTGTGATTCTGCGGAAAGATGGACAGCTTAGATTATACTCAAAAGGTGCTGATAATGTAATTTATGAAAGGCTGAAATCCAACCAAGATGATATAAAGGGTAGAACATTAGATCATTTAAATGTAAGTATACATTATTTTCATTGATTGATTCGGCAGTCACTTTGTAGTAATATCGATCCATGTTTTAATTTTTACTTGGTAAATACTACTTTATCATAACACGTGTAAGCATCAAAATAGCGGTATTTATCAAGTAAAACTTAAATTAAACATACATCATTTTATTGTGTTAATAAAACCAACCCACTTTCATTAAAAAAATTAAGACAAAAAAGAATTTTCGACTGGATTATCTTGTTTGCCGTGACTGTACCGTGGCGTTTTTCTTTGTAGAAATTTGCGGGGGAAGGATTAAGAACATTAGTGCTGGCATGGAGACCACTGGATGAAGCGTACTTCTCGGATTGGAAGCATCGTCACCAGCAAGCGGCCCTCGCCATCCAGGACAGAGATGATCAGCTCGATGCCATTTACGAAGAAATAGAGCGAGATCTTACACTCATAGGTAATGTAATACTCGGACTTTTCCATGTTCGTAGATGATTTTTTAAAATATTTATTTTGCTTGTGAAATTTTATAGAGTAACATAATAAAATGAAAAAAATTGTTTACTGATGTTGTTTTCTAGTAAAATGTTTATAAAAACCTTGCATTGATATAAGTTTATACACCCAATTTATATGTTTTTCAGTGTGACAATGCTATGGAAACGTCTCTTCCATTCAGTTAAAAAAATATGTATATACATAAAAGTTGCTGAAATAACTGAAAATGCATAGAGAAGGAGAGATCATTTTATGTGGTTTTTCATTTATATAAATATTTTTTTAAATTTTTATATTGTCCCCTTAATCCATAACATGTTTAAATCCATCTGGGCTTACATTACAGGAAAGAGTAAAAACGTATGAATTCTAAACATACACATTTAAATTATACATAATTTCATTTCAACAAATTTTCACATCATAAAATATGTCAACGTACTTGTTATTTTTATCATAGTTACATACTTATAATAATGTTTATTTTTAGGCGTTACCGCCATTGAAGACAAATTACAAGATGGAGTTCCGCAAACGATAGCTAATTTAGGAATGGCCGGTATTAAAATTTGGGTACTGACTGGAGACAAACAAGGTAACAAACCCAATATAATTGAAAAAGATGTAATATATGTATTTTATTTCAACAAATTTTTAAAACTTTTATTTCAATTTGCAGAGACGGCAATAAATATTGGATACTCGTGTCAATTGCTGACAGATGATATGGCAGAAGTTTTTATAGTTGACGGAATAACGCATCAGGAGGTCGAACAGCAACTGGACAAATTTAGAGAGTCCATACGGGTCGTTAATACTTACCAACCTCAAGGTAATTCATATTACTATATTTTGTGATGAATGATAAGGAGAGTGATACATATTATTTACATTTTAAAAGTTCTCAATGAAAAAAAAAATTGTATCTAATTTTTTAAATATGTAATTTGTGAATAAAAAGTTTATGGTTAAAAAAAAGGTACATTTATGAAATTACTATGTTTCGATCCATTTAATATTACCTAGTCTTAATTTGATCCGTTAATACGTCCACTTCAGCACGCCCGGCTACCGTACTAGAGGTCCCGGGTTTGCTTCCCAAGGGGGGTCAAATAAATATAAGTGATTATTTTACTCTAATACTTATTCAAAATTACCCTGGACTGGTACCTAAAGCGGGGGGCTGATCACCTTTCCTTCATGTGTTAATGATCAAGATAACACTGCGTTTATATGATGCAGTGCCCTATGGACCATCGGAAGCAGTTAAGGGTTAAATTTTTTTTAAATCAATTACTTTCGAATCTTTGCTGTGCGGCATTCGAATGAGGAAAACGGGTAAAATAATCTAATCTAAATTTTTTTTGGATTTGGACCATTCAATGTACAAAACGAATGAGCTCTTTTTGATGATGGTTTTTTCATGAAAGATTTTATGAAGGTTCACGATAAAGACGCGTTTGATCATATGCAGGTCCCGTGTCTTCGGCCACCAACCACGTCGGGAACATGACAGAGAACGGGAACGGAATATCTGCTCACAGCGCCGGCAGCCCTGTGCGGGCCTCCTCGGCCTCGCGCGACGCCAGCGTCAAAGTCACCACGGCCCCCGCCATTTCCATTGTCACTTTTAGGTGGGATACTAATAATCACCAACAGTCTTCAAGGTAGAGAGACAAAGAGCTCATTTTATCCCTTTTTTTATTTGTTCCTCGTTTCATTTTTTTCTGCTCCTTGCTGTGTAGGCTTTTGATTGTTTTTTTTATTTGTTTACGAGTTTGTCCTTTGGCATTCTTATGTTAAACTTACGATTCGGTGCCTTCTATATTGAATACAAGCCTAGACCCGAGCTTAGCAACATTGCTTCAGCTATTATCGCTATATCAGTTTATTCAGTAAAATTATACATGAATTTTTTTAAACTTGTATGTTTTGGTATATTTATCAGAATATAATTCTTATGTGTCGTACAAGGTAACGAAATTAATTAGGGTGTAATATTTCTTTAAATTTTTTTTATTTATTTTTACATTGATCATAACGTACAATAATTATTGTTTCTTTTAAAAAAAAATAATACATTGGCATTTATAATCGATGAAAAATATCATAAATTTTGGTTGGTTGGAAGCTATTGCATTTTGGCAACAAGCCTGCCAATGTACTTATTTTTTTTCTGTACATGAAGTTTAAATAAAATTAAAATAAATAAAGGAACCATTTACATGCGCATTTATACTGGCAAAAAACCATGTAAAACTTTTTTTTGTTGTTGAGAAAGTCCAATATTTTAAGTTATTAAACTTTGTATTTTATTTAAAACAAAAAAAAAAAATTTTAATGATTATGTTCAGATTGAAATAAAAGCTAGGTTTTAGATTATTTTTCTTATCAATTATAAACATAATATGATAATCGATATGTACCTTATTTTGAGTTTCAATATGCGTTGAAAGTAAACTGAGCTTACTCAAAATTGTCTTAAATCGAGTTATATATACTTATATTATCTTTCAAATCCTTTGATGTAGCTATAATGGTTGTCAAGCAGCATCGCCAGTTCTTTATGTAATATTGTTATCATCATAGATATATTGTAGGCGTTACAAAATGTCATTGTGCAGTTGTATCTCGTTTATTTTTTTGCAATGAAGAATATTATAAATATCGCGCAGAATATTTATGAAGTTTTCAATTCAATCACATTCTTAAGATAACTAAATTTATAACACAGAGTAGCCAAATCAATATTGTAGTACGGTTTTGTTGATGTCTAGGAGGCACTGCTAGGATTCATATCAGACTTAAATTGTTTTCTTATAATCAATAATTGAATGTGTCAATTAAAAATTGAATTGTACAATTTCTCATACTATAACTGACATCAAATTTTTACTTAATACATAACTTTTGTTAAAGTCACAGCGAAATAACTTGCATTGTTTTGATTGTCACTTAATATCTAGTCCCTGTTTATGATAATATTCTCTATTTATGTATTCTTTCATCCCTGTGAATGTTTGTAGTTAATTCCAATCATGTCTATCATCCTTCCTTCTTCTGTAATTTAAACTTCTTCTACCTGTCTCCTTAGTTTATGCTCTTTCTCTCTCTAACCTACCGATCACTATATTAGTAACCTTTAGTGACTTGATTTTAATGATAACACTAACTTATTGTCCCCACAAATAGAAAAAAAAATCTTTCAGTTGTTTTTTTTCTTCTTAATGAACATTTTGCTAGCAAATAAGTAGACGGTATTTTAAGTATGTCTGAAACTTTGTACACAAGTACTGGATTTAACACTTGAAAGATTGTTGTCGAGATTTTTCGTAGATATCTGAACAAGGACAAAAATAAGGGAATATGGAAGTTGGGCCATTTACAGAGCTCCAGAGCTCACGGCTTATCATTCATTATTCTGCCCTCACTGAACATACTTATTACTTTTTGAAACTAATATTTATATATTCCAGGCAACAAGGAATGTTGCGCATGCGAGATAATTGTGCTCAATATATAATGTGATCCCACTTCTTTTATGTAAGAGTATCTTATATAAATACTCTCCTTATCATTCATCGTTCACTTTATGTAATACCACTTTTAAGTAGTATTACACAAAGTGAATGATGAATGATAAGGAGAGCGTTATATTACCATACCGCAAAATTAACAATGCTTTTAATATATAAAATATAGTCTCCTATATTCACTTTTGATAACTCACATACTGGAACATTTTTGATCTAATCATATTGAAGAAGTGCGATAGCATTGTGGTTGGGACGTTTACTCTCAAAGAATTGGGAAAGTATTAAGTTGGGACTGCTACTTGAGGATCGGAAATTGATGATCAGGAATTATGTATTATCTACTGGTCTATTCTAGCCAGAGATTGACAAAGAAAAAAGAGGACAAAAGAATGTTCTCAGAACTTGTAAAGAATTACTGCGGGTACTGGAGCGCTATTGAACTGAAGGATTTAGCTTTCATTTTCTCTCAATGAGAGACATGAATTTTACTGTTACAGGAGTCATTACTGAATGTGTTTAGTCAATTACAGGTTGTAAGTTCTGTAAATGCTTAGACTACCATAACCCTTTTAAAATCTTTTCTCTGTTGAGATGTCTATAAAAGTCACGATGTAGGATAGTGTTTACTTAGCATTTCCATTGTCTAATAAAGTTTTAATTGAGAACTGCGTAATTGGCATATATATTAAAACGCACTTTATAAAGTCAATCTTTTCGTGGATCTTTTAAATTTTATACATTTTACAAAGTATGGCGGTTAGCATGTTTGACTAAGATGTCCTGACAATAATAATGTTTGGGTTGAAACAAATATTATTGTAGCAAAAAAAGCCAAAAAATACCCAAGACATGCCATATGATTAAAACGTAATTCACAGAAAATATTATAATGAAAAGAGATTAGTTGAAAATAAAATATTTAATTTTTATTAAATAATGCTATTGAATATCTCATACATTTGTATTTTTTTTCAATTATAAAAATTATGTAAATACCTAAAAATAATTATATACTTATGTACCCTATGGACTTCTAATTCTGAAAATTTCAGTTTTGGTCCCATGGTTAGTCACGGACTCTGCGTCAAAGTTTATTGGTTTGATTCCTCTTTTCAAACACAAGCAGCTTAGGCTTATTAGAAAAAATATTGAATTAAAATAACTGTATGCCGTAAAACAGAATTATTTTTATTTTATTTTGTTCACTTCTATGATGATTTTTAGAATTTATGAAATATAAATATTGCCGGTGACATTGTAAGGAAATGAAACTCTTTCGTTATAGTAGTTCGACTAAACATAGTCCATAAAAATATTATTGCATTTTTTTTTTGATATTTTGAATTTTGAACTATATTTTTTTTATACTAGTTTGGTTGCTGGTACATTTCCAATTTTTTTTGTGGTGATTTTGCAAAAAAATACATGACGTTTGATGTTTTGTTTGCACTACTTATTGCCCTATACATATTTTACGCTTAGCTTGTGTGGCCTAAACATGGAAGCTTTTGTTACTTGACATAAGGTTTTGGCACAGATTTTCCAATGTATTTGTTAAAATAAAATAAAATTTTCAGTAAGCAATTATTAATAAAGAATTTATAAATTATAATTCTACTTGCGATAAAGAAACTAGCAAGTTACAAGGTAAAACATTCATCTCTAGAATGTTTTTTTTCTTATTTAATTAGAGTATGTATTTCGATGCTGAAAATCAAAAAGCTTTAAAGTGTTGCTTGCACTTTTTTAAGCTTTAGAGCTTTTATTAGATTAGATTATTTTTTCAATTGTAATAAATTATTTAGTAAATAAAAATATAGAAGAAGTAATTTTATTAGGAAGAGGTAAAAAGTTACCAAAGTGTTTGTACAATATTTATGAAATAAAAATTAACTTAATTAGTTTTTAAACTTTGGATGGCCTAGGCACAATATAATCATATAATCTAATGAAAACTATGTAATCATATGATTTTATACATTAACATCACTTTAGCCGCTTTTTTTTCAGCATTGATATAGAATTCTACAATTTTTCTTTTGGATTTCTGTCATTAACATTTTCAAAAATGCTTATCTGACTACAAAATAAATCAATAAAAATTATTGTTAATAATTAATCTTGCAAAATTCATCAGACTAATATTGACTAATGAATTACACGTATGATAAGATTTTTGTTTGTTTTATATAATATAAATATTGTATTTGGTTTAATGTCTTTTGGAATGTTTTATGCATTAGTACGGACTATAATTACTCCGGAGCGAATACGGAAAATGGCGATCCGGCAGTGGAAGAGGGAAATGGTTTCGCCATTGTGGTTAATGGCCATTCCTTAGTGCACTGTCTACATCCTCAATTAGAGCAAAGGTAAATATAAATAATATTGAAAGGGTTCTGCGTGTCGTCGTACTTCAGCTTCACATATCAGCCCATGAATTCATCTCATGTACTGAGCAATGATTGAATACTAACATATAGGGTTTTTATTCCGCGTAACTCGGTGGATTGACTTTCCGGCACCTTTTTTTACGGATAAATTAAATTTAAATTTTTTAAAAACCAATTAGACAAACAATATTTGCGCTTACGTAATTAAAATCTTTATTTATACAATTCGTCAAAATGATAAAATATGGTATAGTAAAGTACTATTTTGTTATAGTAAAAAACTTGACATGAAGTCAGTTTCGGGACCTTTTTTGTTTAAAAAAAAGCCCTGCTAATATAAATAATTTATTAGTTTTTCTTCTTCATTGCTCAACACCTGTGTTCTTCCGGGATATTAGGCACTCTATTAATTTTATCTGTCTAATCAATATGAATAATCGCTCTCCATTCATGTAATCAACAATTAATATGACACCGCATCAATACGAAACAGTGTCCTATGTACCATTGGCTGGAGATATAAGTGAAAAGAAGAAGATTTTCCCTCCAAACAATGTAATGCAGAATATTTATGATTAAACCGGACCAATTTTTCCTAATCTTTATCACACTAGTTATTTCCATTTGTTGTTTCAGTATTTTAGGGTTCGTATTTAGAGAACTTACCGTATTATCAAATAATGAGTAAAATGGACTGGACTCAGAATATTTACTAAAACTATGCCGTTTATACTTTACTTGCATTAAATAATTCACATAGAATATGAGATAACATGGATTTATGGCAAATTTGATGTATTTTCAGATTCCTTGATTTGACAATGCTCTGTCGGTCAGTAATATGCTGCAGAGTGACCCCTTTACAAAAGGCAATGGTGGTAGAGATGATTAAGAAAAATAAAAAAGCAGTTACGTTAGCGATAGGAGATGGCGCCAACGATGTCTCCATGATCAAAGGTATGCGATAATTATTGTCTTTTAATTTATGATTTCCGATACCAAATATTGTCTGAGATGGTGTAGAAAAACTCAACCTTAATGAATAAACATTATATGTATTTTGTATATTTAAAGCATTGTTAACTCTGTAGTATGGTAATATGTATATATAACACTTTCCTTATCATTCTTCATTCACTTTGTGTAATACGTACCACTTAAAAACACTACTTCATGACTTCTGGATTCTGGATTACGCAGGTTTTATAGATCCTCACATTACTCTCTTTCAGCATGTATTTGTTTCTCCATACAAAATTTTTTAAGCATCCAGCTGTAGAGCAGAGGCCTTATTTGCTTGCTCTCTTACTTCATTATAGAGGTTATTGCTGCTGGACACTTCGACACCCAAATACTTATCTTATCCATTACATTATTCTCAGATGATTTTGTGACAATTGACATGTAATTTTGTTCTTCCAGCCGCGCATATTGGTGTTGGAATATCGGGGCAAGAGGGCCTCCAGGCGGTGCTGGCCAGCGACTACTCCATCGCCCAGTTTCGCTTCCTGGAGCGCCTCCTCCTGGTCCACGGAAGGTGGTCCTACTACCGCATGTGCAAATTCCTCAGCTACTTCTTCTACAAGAATTTCGCATTTACACTGTGCCACTTTTGGTTTGCCTTTTTTTGCGGCTTTAGTGCGCAGGTATGCTAAATTTTCTCTTAAATGTAATGTAATTAAATCATGGATAATTATTAGGTAGGTAAGACTGGGGTTTGAAGTTTTATTTGTCTTAATCTTGAAGTAAAAGGGGTCAGCTTATATGTACTTTACAATTATTTATTGCTATATAAATTATTTTCTTTTCCGGAAAATAACATCCAAAAAGTAGGGGTTGTAAATATAACACTCTCCTTATTATTCATTGTTCACTTTGTGTAATACCACTTTAAAAAACACTACTTCAAGACTACCAGTTTCGGAATAACATTCCATTATCAGGTCAAATGTAGACTAAAGTGAAATTGATACAGTCTGCTATTACATAAAACTAAAATTTGAACAATTTTGCTCGACAGAGATGGTTACTGCGTAAAGTGCATAGGCTGGGGAAAAGAAATGCCCTATTTCTTGGACCCATATGCCTGTAGACCTCAGTCTTCCCTACCAATTTCAAATATAACATTTATATGAACACTGATGTATTCTTAAGATAATTAAGTTGTAAAATATTTAATCAGTTAAAAGTTAAAAATTTCTATTACATCAGTTCTCTTATCCAGAAAATATTTAAGTAAGATCTTCTTTACTCGCTTTCAGACTGTGTTCGATCCCATGTTCATATCCGTTTACAATCTATTCTACACCTCGTTGCCGGTGTTGGCGCTCGGGGTGTTTGAACAAGATGTATCGGACAAGAATTCCATATTGTATCCTAAACTCTACACTCCGGGACTCACGAGTTCTCTGTTCAACAAGACTGAATTCATGAAAAGTGCATTACACGGATGTTACACATCGTTGGTCCTTTTCTTGCTGCCATATGGTGAGTTTGTCACTTGTTCATTCATAGTATGTTTTAAGCTCCATGTGGACACAGTATTATATCGCTTACTGGTGTTTACCATTCTTAACAAGAAACAAATAAGGATCCTAACCAGGACATTGCAAACTGAGGAAGCACATCTCAAAAATTGGACTACATGACTCCCTAATCTGCAGATTTTGTATGGAGGATAACGAAACACCGATCCACATTCTCTATAACTGTGACGCACTGCTCAAAACCGAGAAGGTGAAGCTCCTACCACCAAGATAGGTCATGAGCTACATGACTCACGTAGGTCTTGAGAGAGAAGATAATACAAAGGAAAGTTACAATACACCTAATATGGTTGCTGTGACATAAGGGATGCAAGATCCCTTGACCTCATAAAAATAAAAATAATACTGTAGTAAATGTTTGTACAATACAATATTTTAGTGTATAAATATATATATTTTATTTTAGGTACCTACAAGGATGGTTTAGCTCCAGACGGTCTAATATTATCGGATCATATGTTACTTGGGAGCGTTGTTGCCACCATTCTAGTTTTAGATAATACAACACAGGTACTTATAAGTAATAATTCACCCTATTTTAATTTTATTCAAATTCACAATTTATAACTATGTTTTTTTTTTAGATCGCTTTAGACACAACATATTGGACTATATTCAATCACATAACAATATGGGGATCATTGCTGTCATATTTTGTGCTTGATTATTTTTATAATTACGTTATCGGAGGACCCTATGTTGGGTCGCTGACTGTCGCAATGGGACAAGCGACCTTTTGGTTTACCAGCGTATTAACTGTGAGTATTTTTGAAATCTCTTGAAATTGAAATTATGTCATTTATTTATTAGAACATTCAAATAACTGCTCAGGCCTTTTCAAACTAATACTCGGTAAAAGTAACAGTAGTGGCTGGTCTTCTTCTTCTCTTAGTGTCATGTCAGGTCCCCCTGACGTCAACTGTCACTTGAGAGCAATTGTCCTTGTCTTGGGCACCTCTAAACAATGGCTTGACGGTCCTGATCCCCGTCCAATCTCGTATATTCCCGAGCCAGGAGATCTGTCTTCTGCCCACACCTTGTCCGACCCTCTATTATGCCTTTTATGATTAGGTGCAATAGCTCGTACTTGTCTCCTCTCAGCACATACCCCAGATAAGACACCTTCCGGGCCTTGATATTAGTCAGCAACTGTCTCCCTACTCTTGCTCTATGGAGCACATTTGCAATGCTGACCATAACGTTCCATGGCATGCGCAGCATTCTAGCCGATGTAGCCACGTTTCGAATTTCTCTAGTCGGCTCATAGTGCTGACTTTGAGGGTCCACGATTAAACTCCTTACGGAAGAATTGACCAGACATAACACCTAACTATTCTCTGACGAATATTTAGCTTGTGGCTGTCGTTACATAATATATTTCTTATCTTATCTATTAAAATCTGTAGTAACTGGTGAAAGAAGTAAATAAATACTAATGTAATTTCATTTTCTATCAACAACATTTGATGTTGATTCCTTTTTCGGAATAGGGAATATCAAACAATACGTCGGTTTCACAATATTTCAGATTTATAACTTGACGAATGTGTCTGTAGGTAATATTCCTGATGGTGCCCGTGTTGGCACGGCGCATGTACGGAGTGGAGGCGCGGCCAGGGCTGTCGGCACGTCTGCGCGTGCGCCAGCGTGCAGCGCGCGTGCGGCAGCGCCACTCCTCCGACCCGCTGCGCGCGCCCTCGGCCCGCCGCGCGCGCCGCTCTCTGCGCTCCGGGTATGCCTTTGCGCACCAGGAGGGCTTCGGCCGCCTCATCACCTCCGGCAAGATCATGCGCAAGCTGCCCAACGCCGACTTCAGCTTCCCCTCGCTGGGCGGCAAGTTTACGGCAACGCGCCCTGCGCCCCCGCCTGCCTCCTCGCCGCCGCCACCTGCCCGCGCCCCCTGCCAGGACTCCGACACCATCAACTTGTAATTCTATACCGCGCTACATCCCTAGACAAGGCTATTTTTATATTCATTATTATCTATGACTTTGCTTACTTTGCTTTAGAATTTAAACAATGAACCTTACCATCAGTGTTTTTCTTTCTTTTTCAAAGAAATAACCCGCAAAGCTTCTATTTTAGAAGCATGTCTGCAGGTAGGATAGTAAGGATATGGAAGGGTATATGTGAAAAATACACCACAAACGCCCAGACCAATTGAAAATAAATATTTCTTGAATTCATTTTACAATTGGCGGAAATCGAACCCGCGACACCAGTTTCGCAGTCGACCGTCTACCCAACTACGCCACAGCGGTTGTCAAATTGTGTTATACAATACTAGGTTAAGTGTCAATTTTGTGTTTTATTTTCTTAACTTCATATTTAGCCCTTCGGTTCATATTTCACATTCAAACTTTATTTATTGCTTGAAAATCTGATCAATAAATTTTCGATGTTGCTTTAGTCTTCATAACTCGTATGCAGCTTTAGTTGTAACCTGTGTAGCGCAACATAAAATGTAACCTCGTAAACCTCTCCAAAATTGTACTTAATACTGGATGAAATATTATTTTCTTATAGTGTTTTCCAACAAGTGTATTGGAATACATTTATGATTGTTATAATTATAATTATTCCAGTAATTTGTGATAATTAAGGATTGTTATTTAACAACAGAACACTATGGCACTTAACCGGTTATAATAAAATTGTATTGTATTACACTGCCCAGTTTTAATAAAACTTTTGTTTTGAAGAAATTTTCATGTATTACATTTTTTTGGGGGATATTTAGCATTTTTACAAATGTGATACTTTAATTTCTTTAACATTTCATTGAAAATCCTTTTCCGTTTTGACTTTTGTAAGTCAGTCATAAATATAAGACCTTTAATTTCCAAATCTTTCATTGTTTTTTATTTTAAATTACAGATGAGGAATATTTTAAAAATAAACCAAAATCATACGGTTTTTATTATTATTTTTTTTTAAAGTTTCATTACACTTATTTTTTTTTTAAATATTCTAGACAGAATTTGATATTGGGCGCTTTATACTACATATACAGTTACAGAGACACGTTATTTTGTATTTTGTTTTTTCATTTTTAATCTTCATACAAATATTAGTGATTCTTATTACTATATTACAGTAATGAAATGTCAATGATAGAGGAATTATCATCAATAAATAGAACATACCACAAGTAAATTGTTTAAATGTGTGCCGTTAAATATTATACAATAATAATTATTACATATTCAGAGTTTCCTCTTCTCTCTGAGATCAAGCTGCTTTGTACTAATAATTTGTCGACAATCAACTTTACGTTATACTTTATTGACAAGTTTTTAATACCTTAATTTAAATAACAATGTTGACTAACAACATATTTGTTATTAAGTAATAGATAGAAAAAACAGTGTACTACTTGTCCGTATGAAGAACAACATTGTAAGGGCGATTGTCCACTACCTGGAATTTAACCGTCCGGCAGTCCGGTTTTGAAAAATGAAAGCAGCGAAGTTTAGCGTGATCGAATTTACGCGCAACGTGTCCACGCACTGATCAAGAGCACCGATCCGAAAAAATATGGACAAAAGCACATGCCGATCCAAGCCAATCGTTGTTTTAAAACGCTAACTGACGTGCCGGACGGTAACATTCCGTGTAGTGGACAAAACGCCCTAACTGTAAAGCTGGTGGAAATATAATTTAATTTACTGAAATTGTTAGAAGTTACAAAATATTCTATTTATTTAAAGTTGTATCTATTTTTGTAATGTGAAAACGAAGAAACATTGAAGATTTATTAAATCAACAATTATATACATATATAGGGAGGTATTATATTTGTTTTTTATTTTTATGTATTGTTATACGTCAATGATGTATTAAAACTTGCAACTGTTAGTATTTCATTGTTGACTTCAATATTAAGCATTTTTTCCACAATTTTATGCCTTTTTAACACATATAATATAAACTATACATAACAATGTGAAACTTTTAACTTCTCGAATTTATTAAAGTAGTATATTTTGTTACGTATTTAAGTTCAACACCAAAGATATTGTTATAGCAAGTCGATGGGGTCATTTTGAATAATATTTTTTCAATACTTAGGGATCAGATGTTGACACTAAGAGTGAGCAATTTTCAATTAGCAGCGCTGTACTCACTTTAATTTTTTACAATAAATATTTTCTTTTATATCCGTCTCGATACTGATGTTATTCTATTTTGTTGTAAATAAGTTAAGCCATAAATGTAGGTATTTGTATTTCAATAGTGAACAAATGTAACCCACTGCAACAGTTATTCTATATAATTTTGTGCATTACAGTACTTATAAGCCAGTATGTTTATTTAGATTAACTTTTATTCCGTCTTGAGAAGAGCAGGTATACATATTCCAGAAGGCAGAGGAAGTGCGGAAGTTTGTCCATATTGCGTATCCAACTGAGACAACTTGTGAATGTAATATGCTTGGTACATTTCTACAATATTACACGTTGAAGTACTACCATATCTTTATATGGTTAGCAGAAACCTAACTCAAATTGTGATATTAAGTATTTATAATACCTAAAATAAGATAATGTAAGGAGAAATGTTTACCCCAAAAGGTTTTCAGTAGACGGCCCGGGCGTGTACTACTATTATATTATTTTCTAGTTTTTATTTATATGCCAAGCATTAATTTTTTTAATAAATATTTAAAAATAATAAAAAATCGATTAATCTAAGACATAAAAAACAGGACATTAAAAAAGTCCATTTGTTCCAAATATATTTTATTTTGAGTCAGATATAGCACTCTCGATTTACCAGGATAGATGGTAAATAATTTTCCCGGATAATCAGTTTCCTGGTTGATTTAAGAATTTTGAAAAATTTAATTTAAAACTGTTAAACAGTGTAATTTTTCCTAAAGGAATAAGACAATAATATTTGATGCATTCGATCGTGTCTTTGTTCATCATGAAAAGTGAAATGTTTTTGTTTTTTAATTTTGGAAAACACTTTTATCAGTAATTTTTGAAATACAAATCATCCCAGATTTTCTACTGCCTTGTTCTTTCGATTCCGATAAATCTGAGAGTCTGCTGTATTATTATTTTTAGTACATTTGTTAGCGTCATTTCCATCGGCAAGTTGAATAATCCGATCTATAGAAGGTTGTGCATTGTTCCAGAGTCCTCGTAATACCCTACTTTTTTTTTTTAACGTTAAAAATATTAATTTAATCGTCATATTGATTTTTTTGATAGTTTATATTTTTAATTTTGTATTTTAAAACTTTTAAATGTTTCATATTTTGAGTCTACCTACTCGGGTTAATTTTTGTTGTTGTTGAGCTTTCTATTAATGAGGCAAACGCATTTCAGTATTATTTATTTACTTTCACATTCTAACTTTGTAAAAAATGTATTTTGTGTTTTATCTCAATTTGGAAAATTTAGCATTTAGTGTTAAGTATGGTGCCTCAAAATTTTGCAACTTAGATTGATATTATTCATTCTTCTTCTTATAATTTTTATGCAAAATTAAAATGGTTACGATAAGAAAAGACTGTCTGGAAACGAGCAGAAACGCCTGCTGTATCAAACTTTAAATGTGTCAACATAATATACAATGAAAACTCGATTAAACACAAAATTCATCCTTTGTACCGAATCTAAATTTAGTAGAAATATTCACCTTTGTACATGTCCACCTTCAAGTTACTTAGTTAATAATGTTACCACATTATGCAGAGTCATGATTCATTTGAATAATATAACTATTTTTGTATTATAGATGTAAATATAGACATGGCAAATTAAATGAGGATTTGAAATATCAACCTTTCCTATTATTTTTAAGTTTACTTTTGTTTTTAAATACTTGGTTCAGTAATGAAAGAAATATGTGAGCGGGTAATATCATTGAGACCACCAAGTGTTGGAAAGCTTTAAGACATTATTAAGATGGCAAAAGGAATTGTAAATGTAAGAATAACAAATTACATATATTTTTAGTAGATTTTGAATCAGAAAATAGACATTTTTGTATGTAGTGGCATTTTCTATTCTAAGCGATTCTTAATACTTTGGAAAACAAATCCTGATTTAAGTTGACCATGATTTCTATAAAATATTAATGCATAAATGTTAATAATAGTTTTTATTATTTCATAAGTGTTGTTCATTTTGTAATATTCAAATAATATGTATGGAAAGTATATTAGAGTTATTGGAAATTATCAGGATATATTTGTATAAAATATTTTGCCTTAAAACAATATTTCTGTTTTAATATTACACTCTGCGTGAAAAAATATTTAAGCAAAATAAAATTTTAGATAATTTTACCGCACTGTGCTCACGCGCAGTTCAGAAAATACAAAATTTACATTACAAAACAAACAGACTTTCAAAATATTATTTGTTTAAAGATTTTTTCAACAAAATCAGAGCGTAGTACTAACATGATAATTGTGAAATTCATGTAAAGTGTAATTTGAATAATTTTCAATGATTAAAATTGAACGTCACAGTTGACCATGTGATATTTTTTATAAATGCTGTTTTATTTACACAAAAATTATACTTGAATATACATTTTGTATACGAAATTTGTACCTAAAACTGCAACCTTTTGGCGAGTGATGCCCCTTCTACATTATCTAGCAATTTTCTTTTAAGGGATGGTTTCTCTACATTTTCTTTACTGATGGTCGAAGGAAGAGGAAGTTTGATACCGATAGTAGGTGCAGGCTTATTACTGAAACAAAAAAAAACACTTATATAAAAAGTTACCTTCCACAAAAGCCTTTTAAACAAAATTTTACTAGATAATATAATGGTAAGGACTGTTTTCGTCGTAACGTAACATTCGCAGAGAGCATTCGAACATCGGATGAAGTACTCGGAACGAGCTCGGCTCCCTGTACTGACTACGAATGCTCGCATCGTAACGTGTTACGTTAGGTCAGTCCCCACCATAAGAGAATTTCGATCAGAGTGATTTTCTAAATTATTGATTTTTACAATTTATATAATTACAAAGAGAATTTCAAAATAAATATGTATTGTTAGATATTAGCTTACCTAAAGTATGGCATCTGCAGTGCTTGTGAACAATCGCATCTCTTTGGTGGATACAAACACAGAAGACTAGAAATAAGGTCCAACATGTCATCAGAGGCAGCTGTGAATATATGCTTGAATGGTGTCGGAGGAAATACTTTAAATTGAATATAATCTGGTAAACCAACCAGCCCCTGAAAAACCACCACAGAATTTTGATGTACAATATAGTCAATTCAAAGTAGTAGCTACATATGCATGTAATATTATCTTACAAACAAATCGAGCGGATAGAAAAAAATAATTATTCAAGTAATAAATATTTTTAAAAAAAACTTTAAATAGTAAAAAAGACTAGGAAACAGTACAGGTTATGGGCTAGTAGTTAAGACTTTTTCAAATACAAAAAAAATTGTTTCAATTGTCTCAATTTTGACTATCACAAATTAGACTTGACCTGACTCCTAGTGTCTTGTGTGATGAGAACAAACAGTAAAAAATCTGAACAAAGCTTTATATGTATAACTTAATTTTTGAGAGGTTGTATGTAATACAAAGATGCTTGTAAAAAGGGTCAAATTGTACCGGCCAATTTTCTTCAGTTGGTGTTCCCATAACTTGAAATATCCTGGTGAGTTGATCGAGGTCTGATTCTCCAGGTAGAAATGGAACTCGGAGTAATAATTCAGCTAAAATACAACCAACTGCCCACATGTCCACTCCTGTGTTGTACTGCCGAGCTCCAAACAACAGTTCCGGTGACCTGGTGGTTTAAACATTATCATAGTAAGCACATTACATAAAAAAATTAACTGCTTGTGAAATTAGCAAACCTCTTTAATACACGGGTTGGACCATATATGGAAATTTAAATATTGCACTACAGATAGAATAATAACTACATAAAAATTACAACACTTAAAGGTGATCGCATTGATCTATTGCACGTAATCATAAAAGGCAAAATAGAGGGTCGACGAGGTGAGGGCAGAAGACAGATCTCCTGGCTCCGGAATATACGAGATTAAACGGGGATCAGGACTGTCGAGGCGCTGTTTAGAGCTGCCCAAGACAAAGACAATTACTCTCAGTTGACATCAGGGGGACCTGACATGACACGAACAGAAGAAGAAAGGAGATTGAAATGTAATACATGGATATGAATATATTTCTTTTAACATAAGCCCGAATGATATTTTTTTAAAAAATGGATCCAAATAAATATATAACAAAATTTGTAGATACATTATTCGTCAATATTCTACATACATATTATAGAAAAGCCATAAATTTTTATTTTAAAGTTCTTCATTCAACTTTTTTGAAAGAAACTGGATTTTAAAAAGAGGACATCAATTTATTCTAAAAAATACAAAACAATCTAGTTTGTTGTAATTTTTTTTGGATACCAAGCGGCTTGTATTTGAAAATAGGAATCAAGTTGTGAGTTGAATTGAACATAAAAACTCAGAAACCACAACACCACAACCTGACTATACGCAGTCATGCTGGTATTACTGAAAAGTAAATTTATTTAAAAACTGACAACAATAATTTGTTTTATTACCTGTACCACCTGGTTACAACTTGGTGAGTGTTAATTCTTGAGGGGGAACCAAAAAATTTTGCTAACCCGAAATCACCAATTTTTAAAACTCCGGCACTATTGACTAAAAGATTATTTGGCTTCAAATCTCTATGCAGAATCCAAGCATTATGGAGATATTCTAGACCTGCAAACAAAACGTTGGTCAACCAATTATAATGCATTGTCCAGATTTTTTTTTTCAATATAGGCTTTTCTTTGTGAGCAAACTGCAAACTAACTAACTAACTAACCATCATGCCGCTTTCACGCTTTCGGCAAAGAGAATAGAACGCCACAACAATCTGTCTTTGCAAACATCCTTCGCCTCTTCCACGTTCATGCAACTCCTCATACATACCTGCCGATTATTTCGACTCCTAACCTGACCGCTTTGTTAAAACTGCATTAAATCCCCATTAAACTGCAAAAACTGGTCAAATTGGTCTATGTGATTTGGACAGATGATTTATATGCCTGCGGACCGCTGGCTGTACTTATGGTTTAGATCTTAACACAGAGATTGGTACATAATATTAATATGAAAACATTATATAATTTTTTTTTTTCCGACTTTGAGGCCGGCGCAGTTGGTGAAAATACCTTTCTCGTCCTTAAGCATCAATCGACCAAACGGGTAGAAATACCTTTTCGAATTCTAGTACCGAATTTTACCGTCCGACAAGTCAGTTAGCGTTTTAAAATGATGATTGGCTTGGATTGCCTTGTACTTAAGTCCATCTTTCTTCGGATTGGTTCTCTTGATCGGTACTTGAACCCGTTGCGCGTAAATTCGATCACGCTAAACTGTCGTAGTCACTTTCATTTTTAAAACCGGACTACCGGATGGTAAAATTCCAGGTAGTGGACAATCGCCCTAAGTGTGTTAAGATAATAAGTTTTGAATGTTTAATAAACCCTGCAAGTTTTGTAATCTTGTTTCAATTGTAGGCAAGACTCATGGCTTTTATTATTTCTCATTCATTAACATGATTAAAAATTTATAAATATTTAGTGATATTGATTCTTTTATTTTTACTAAGTTATTTCTGGCATCGTAAGAGAGTGCAATAAAAGGGGCAACTTTTTTTTCAATTTTGTTGAATACTAACTTCAAACAGTCGGCTGGCCACACAAGAGATTTGTAATAAGTTGCATATCTACTTTTGAGTTTGATAATTTAAAGATTACAAGAAAGAAAGAAAAAGAAACCTTGCAATATTGTAATAAGCAATAATTTAAGCAAATTTCATTATCAAATTAGATATTTACCTTGTAAAGTTTGAATCATGTACGCTTTTACATTTGAAGGTGTTAATACTATGGAGGTATCTTTAATAATCACTTCCAGATCAGTATCCATGAAATCAAACACAAGAGACACATTTGATTTATGTCCAAAAACATCTGTTGAAAAAATAAATATAATTGTAGAATAAACTAAATAAAGATAAGATATTTGACAAAATTATTAAATGAGGAGAGACAAAGTGGAAAGATACCTAAAAGACCGATGAGATTTTCATGGCTTAATTCCTGTAATAATTTGATTTCTCTTAAAGCAGTCCTATTAATACCATCTTTAGCTTCTAACCGACTTCCCAGTTTGATTTTTTTCACAGCCACTATAACGTCTGTCCTTGTATCTCTTGCTTTGTAAACTGTAGCAAACTGTAATCACAATGAATTAAATTAAATAAATGAAACAAATATAAAAACACCATTATTAACATTTTTTATTTTATTTTTAAATAAACCATTCTGTGCCGGCGCTATTGTAATTATGTAAATGTTATTTTAACATATTAAACACTAAATATTAACGAAGTATTCACAATAAAATTTATAATCAGCAGTTGAGAAAGTTTACAAGTTTTGGATAAAATAAAATTAACCCACCTGTCCTTCGCCTAAAAAATCTATTTTTTCGTAGTGAAGCACACGATCTTCCATTTTATTGGAAGTAGAGAAATTTTAACAAAAGACAGTTCAAGTACGGTGAAAATTCGAGATACAACAAACTTTTCAATGAAAACAAACGTGCGATCGTTTCTTTTTCAAAGCTACCGACAGCTGTCAGATGCACCACAGAATTTCTCAAAGATATAAAAATGTTTGCAAAATCTTCAACGCATTTTCCATAGACAATGATTTGATTAAACTCATAGAGCCTTCGATCACATGGGTACCTACTTTCCGGTTTAAAAAAAAAAACGCTACTTACACTTAGAGCGTTTATCCACTACACGAAATTGTACCATCCAATAGTCCGGTTTTTTTTAAACAAAAGCGACTACGACAGTTTAGCGTGTTCGAATTTACACGCAGTAATTACGCACCAATCCCAAGAAAGACGGCCAAAAGCACAAGCCAAACATCTGTCAGCCAAACATCATGCTAACCAGACTGCCGGACGGTAAAATTCTGTGTAGTGCACAAGCGCTCTTACAGTAAAATTGGATTTAAACTTCATACAAATGGGCGTTTTCCAGGATCCACGCACTTAGGAGAATTATAAAAGATGAAAGCGGTTGTTCGACTTTAAAAAACTACATAAGTTTTAGTATTTGGGTTTACAAAATACATACCTGCGCTAGTTTACTGGGACCAAAATTAGCAGTCCTCAAAAAGCTATCATATATCAGATGTATTCCTTGACCTGGCCATTGGAAACAAATATTCTATTTACAAAAAAAATGAACAGATGAATATTTTGAATAATAAAAATGGGATATATTTATAAAAAAGGATAAACATTGTGATAAACAAAACTATATTTCATGTTAGCCACAAAAATGTTTTTATAATCCGTCTGCTTTCCATTTTATTTCTTGTATAACCGGTGCGATCCTAATGTGAGGTTCTGAAAAAAGTAAAGAATAAAGAATCAACTTAAAAAGTTACAATTATGTATTACAATACACATTGTTATGTATGCATATATATAATATGAAAAGAAGATAAATACCGAGAGTAGACTGAGGATCTGGTTCGTCACTATTGGTATCTTGAGTATTTACTGCCTTAGGACTTGATAATTCTATTGTCCATATCTCGGAAAAGCTTTTAGTCATGTTTTTAAGCAATAAATCCAGGGAATTCTAATAAATAAAACAATAATGCCGATTAAAATACACAAGGTTTTGTACAGTAATTTTTGTATGATCATTTAAAGGCTAAATCAGTATTCGCATGGAAATGGAGGTGCATATGACCCTAAATATTTTGAGGCAAAGAATAGCTACCTGCAATTCGAGAACTTCATCGTCCTTATCCAGCCATTGCAGAACAAAGTTGAGATTAGCCACGTCTTGTCTGAGACCAAAAGCCATATTGACAAGAGTGTGAAGGGCACGTATTAATGCAATATCTTCGAAGCGTGATCCTTCTTTCAATGATATTAATTTACGTTCGTGTTTTCGTCTGTTTTTGCTTGAACGGAAACTCCTTCTACAAAAAAAAAGATTATAATAAACATAGTCTAATATGAAATATTAAAGAACAAATAAATGTATATTTACCCTGATGTCCTCGTTGTATTAGAAGGAGCTAAACTGCTGGTATCGGAGAATAAGTCGCAGTCTTCTGGTAAATCTTCTTCATTTTCTCCAACTTCCGCCTTCATTTGTCGAACAAGTAGCAATCTTGCTTTTTGCTTTAAGAATTGTTGGTTATGCTGGCTGATTGTAGATTTCAGTGAAGCGTATTGCTCTAAAACAGCTTGTTGAAGTGTGTTCTCTAAAAAATCATACAAAATATTATACTTTGTCATGGTATAAGATATCCATTAATGTGTGTACATATGTACCAGAGTATTCACCTATTAAATCGGAACGGTTAAATTGTTTACACAAAGTGAGAGATTGTCTGTAAAGTCCACCCTCTAAAGAACACGTGAGCAAATCTTCCACTGAAGCATCTCTCGAATAAAATAGTAAATCCAAGGCATCGGAATACCGCTTTGCATCTTTTAATTTTACAATAAGTTTGCTGAAATAAATAAAATGTAGTAACATTATAATAAATACGATATAATCTTTGTATTATGGATATAAATTAAATAGAACTTTTTAATATATATTAAAATATGATCTATTATTTTACAACTCTAATAATAATTGTATACGTATGTATAATTCTACAAAGTTAATGCCAATTCGATAAATAAATAAATTCATATTTCAATCTTTATTTAAAAAGTAAAGGAATTTTTGCCTCCTACTAAATGTAGGGAAAAAACATATTGAATAAATCAAAAATGTAAGTAAAAGTGTTAACCTTTTGATTTCGGCCGATTTATCATCAGAAATGTTTATGTCTTCGACTATATGTAGTGCAGCCCGCCAATCCACAGCTTCGATAAAACAATCTATGGCTTTTTGAAAATTTTTGCTCCGTTTGAACATAATACCAGCCTCAGAATAATTTTTCCGTCTGACCAAAAAGTTAGCATACTCTTCTGCACACAGTAGATATTTGGGGTCGTTTTTATCAATGTTGCGCAATGCTGTTTTATACAGGTTATGTTGTTTAACATATGATATGAGTTCCTCTTGTTTTTCGTTACCACAAGCGATAAGATTAATCAAGGCTTCCTCGTAACGCTTCAAATCATTATTAATAGAAAATCTTTTATAATTTTCATCCATTGCCTTCAGCCCATTTAAGTATGGTACATATTCCTTTGGATCTTTTTGAGATTTGCTGGCCACATACATTACAAGATCGAAATCATATAATCCCAAGGCGATATCATAAAGATGATTCACATTTACCAAATATAATAAATACTTTAAAGCTTCATCTGCAGATACTAGACTTTTTCCATCCAATGTCTCCGGACATAATTTTACAGCTTTTACTAACATTAATGATTTTTCCAAATCTTTTACTGAATTTGTTTTTACATAAGTCGTAAGTATTGGTAATAGATTCTTATTACATTTATTATGCTTGTGAAGTTCTTCTCTCATTAATTTACAAACAGTTATTACCTTCCCTTCGACGACGCCACTTACATTGGTTTTACGGCTATAAGAACTAGAATACATTGTTTGAGTCACGTCGAGATTATCTAACTCAGATATAAACAAACTCAACCACGATGGGTTATTTATTTCAGTAATAAGTAGACTTATATTCTCCAAGAACTTTTCAGGATTGTGGTCATAAATTAAGTTTAAATTTATCCTCTGCTTTCTCATTAAATCAAATGCTTTCAAATACCGACACTTGTCTAGGAAATTCTGAATTAATTTAAGTGAAAGTGCTCGTGGCTGAATAGCTTCTATATTTCCTCGAGGAAGTTGTAAAATAGTTCTCGAATCGCAAGAAACAGCCGTTACTAATCTAGACCCTCTTTCGAGTTTGCGCTGCGAAACTGTAGCGTTAAAACTGTTCCCAGATTTATTTTCAAAATTTAAACCTACGTGCAAGATATTCATTAAATCTGGCGATAAGGGACAACATAATAATTGATGCTGCAACGTAGTGAGGATGAGAAAATCAGAATGTACGAAAAATGAATTCACATTATTAGCGATTTCTTTATCATTAATGTAAAATCGATGTCGATGAGTCAATCCAAAAACGAATACTGCCGAACTATTTCCGGACAAAACGCATACTTCGAATTCATAACAGTATTCCGGAAAAGCAAAAGGGTAATCAGAAACACCCTCTTCTAAGGAAAATAACAACAAGTTCCCAGAAGAACTTTGCAATATTGCCGTGTTTGTGTTAGGAATGGGTGCTAAACCGATGATCTGGTCTGCTATCGGAATAGTATTCAAAGTGTCTACGGCTAGATTATCATTTATTAATAGTGTCATGATTAGCAAATCCGAAGAAGAGTTATTAGAACGCACACATAAGATGGATTCTTCCGAGAGCCATAAAAACTGACAAAATGCAGAAAGACCTTCAATTTTTTGATCTACTATTGCGGATCCCAACAGTTTGACTCCAGAATGTCCAGAACCATTTGAAATATATAAATTAATCGTACCATCTTCCAAAAATGTGATAAAACTGTTGGAGTCGATCAATTTACTTGATGAATGCAGTGTAGCATTTGGTCCGAAAATAACATGATTAATATTTTTTTCACAATTTACAGTAAATCCCGACATTGGGGGCGGTACCACAGCCCTTCTAAATGATGTTAATAAAATGTTTTTTCCATCAATCACTCCCACAAAGGCTTCATCATTTTCAGATTTTCCAATACTTCTGTCTACAGACCATACCCATTTGTACTGAGCGTATATTCCACAAGTTAGGAAAACGTGAAGAACCTTTTCATTTCCAACACTGCCAGTTTCATCCCAAGCCAGTGCCGAAACATTGCCGTCTGGATAGAATGGCAATGATTGCTTCAAGTACCAATGGTAATTGTTAACTGTGTACATCAAGATGAAAGATTTTAGAGACATATTTTCGACACACCATACGCATAAAATTTCCGAGTCTGCACTCCAACTTAATTTCTTTACAGCGATGTCAATTTTTTTAAAAGGCAATATAAATTCTCCGTGCTTTAAACCATTTTTCTCAAAAAAAGCTACGACATATTTGTTAGGGTATTGTTGAGTTGTCGCAATGAGATTTCCTGAAGGTCTCCAAACAAAGTTACATTCTATTCCGAGTTGCTTCTCACTGGTGAATTTCAGAACCGCTTCTCTGTCGAAAACTTTGAAAACGTAAACAGAATTTAAGTGAAATCCAACCGCAAACAAAGCGCCATCACCTCTCCAAGTTATTAAAACTTCATCACTTGTATTATCATCACGATCTGTAACAAAATTAAATAATATTTAGACATTGGTTGAATAGAATATACATCTCTTTAAGAGATCAAATGGCACAACACCTCTTCGAAAATAAGAATACATTTCCACGTTATAGACTTGGTATTCCAACTTTATAATAATCAACGGAAATTATTGCCATAACAATGTAATTTGTAAAAAAAAACTAACCTTCTTTGAAAAGTAATTAATAGTGTACATGGCAATGCTTCGAATCGCCAGAAGGGTTAACATGATCATTAATTATGTGAAAGTGTGGTCATCTTTCTTCTTAAAATGTGAGTAATATTATATCACCTTACTTTTATAAACTACAAACATTATCCATATAACAATCTTCAGTGTTAGGTAAGAAGGCAGGGCGATCAGTTTTGCACACCAGATTATTGTATCCAGGAATACTATATATTTTAAAGGATATAGATAACTCAAGTGAGAAGCTAAAGGTGAACTACATTACTCCTATACGAGAAAGGAAATGGAAAAGGTATATTAGGTAGGGAAGGCATAGCACCAATGGCTAGAGCACTCGGCGCTGAATATCCATACATGTACAACCTTTTTTAATATGGATACATGTAAAATGTGTATGGGTATATTTATGTGTGTGTATTTGTATCCCTTGAGGATAAAAATGATCATACTAAATATAAATATATGTATGATTAATTGTATGTATTAATATGTATTAATTATAATGTATTGTATGTATTAATTGTACGACACATATTCGTCAACAATAAGTTCATGCTAAATTAGATTTTGCTACATAAAACATTTAGTTTCATTAATTGATTCGGCAGTCACTTTGTGGTAAAATCTATCCATTTTCAATTAAAGTTTTACTTAGTAAATACCACTATTTCTTAAAATCTACTGTTACACGTGTTTCGATGCATTTCCTTTTGTCTATGTTCCCACTGATAAGAAATAAAAAATTAAAATTAAAATTAAATAAATAAATAAAAATAAGAAACAGCTCCTACCCCCTCTTCAACCTTCAACGTCCCAAGGACCCAACTCTAAAATTTAGAATTAGCTTCACATACGGTGTTTGAAAATGATGTGGAATGCATCGAAACACGTGTCACAGTAGATTTTAAGAAATAGTGGTATTTACTAAGTAAAACATTGATTAAAATTAAAACATTAAAATTAGATTTAAAAAAAAAATACTTTCACAGTAAAAATTAATGTAGTTTTAGCGTCTATAGAAAACATTAAGACCAGTCGAGCAATAACTGCTGATAAACTATTGATACATATATCGCCCACTCCTTTCAAGAACGTCATAAATCAAAAACCTTGATTTTTCAGGAGAACGTTTTTAAAGTTTAAAAATATAATACAATGTATTAAAAATAAATATCAAGCCATTTATTGAACTTTTTACTGTGCAACAGATCTTTGTAGGTAAAACCTGAAGGTTTTTTGTACATTAAAAAAATATTTAGTATATTTAAAAAAATTATTAAATAAAACCTTTTCTTTAAAATGCAAAAACAACACTTTCTGCCCTGTATCGGGTAAATATTAAGTTAAAAATATGCCTCTTTTGCTGGGATATAGTACATTTTCTGGGCATTCCGAAAACATGCACAACTAAAAATTGACGATTTTTGATTTATGACGTTCTTGAAAGGAGTTAGCGATATATCACACCTCGTATTGGATAATGATCTGCAGAAATGTTGGGTGACTCAGTTTTATATACACTCATTGAGTGAAACAAGTTATACAAATAGATTTTATATTCGTATGAGTTACCGTAAAAAAATATATATTTACCACAGTCTGTAATAACTGTCTTCATTTTTGCGGCCTCTTTTCCCTCCGACCCGTGAAATTGGGTTTCCTTTTTGCCCCACCCTACTGTCATAAACTCTCCATCACCAAACTGTTCCTCTACGAGAGAAACTGAGTTTATCACATCCAACCTGCAGTCGGTCAACTTAACCTGGAGGTCGGATGTTACAAATACTAAAAGTTCATTTTCAGGACTCACTCGCATTGCCTGTGAAAATAAAACAATAATGATGACATAATGAACGGAAAAAATAAACAAATTAAAAATTAAATTCTTTTCCAAATGTCCAACCTTAATGCCCTTTTCAAAAATATTAGTTATATCCAATACTTCCAAAGATATCATATCGAGTCTTATTACATCTCCTGTATTAACTGCGCATATGAGAATACCTTCTATTGAAAAGTAAGCAAAGTTTACAATTTGCGCATTGGGATCCGGAATAATGTTTTGCAAATCTAATAACATTTTTTTTTCTCCTGTAACCGTGCTGATTTTAAAAACTTTTAGGTTATCGGAAACGATGATTTCGTCAGCATCATCCGACGGGGGTTCTATAATGCTAACCGAATTAACATCGGGTTTGTTATGCCATTTATGGCACAAGAGCTTCAAGTTCCTCATGGTGATAAAGAGTGAGAACAAATTTTATTTTGTTACACAAAACAGAAAACGCACGCTGTTTGACACATGACACATGCCAAACCAATGACAGGCATAGAAAATCCATAGACAATTGTTTATATCATAGACAATTACTTTATAATCAAATATTAGTACGTACCCAGTTTGTGGTATTAGGGGAAAGTGAGCTCATACCCCCTATAGTGAAAGTGTTAGATAACGCCTTATCTTTATAACAAACTCTTACCTTTACCTTTGTAAACAAGCAAAATTATTTCTGAATTCTCACATCTTACAGTAAACGCAAATTTAAAAAAAAACAACAATTTATTTTAATTTTTATATAGCTCCGTAAAACAACAGATAATAGTTGAAATACATCGATCAACAGCTACGTCTATCGGAATAACTTATTTTTATAAATAATACCTAATGAGGAAGATATTTCTGGTATATAAAGATATTTCTTCAAGAGAGATTCTGTGATAAAAAAAAATTAAACACATTTTCTGATTCCTTTTTGTACATTTTATTATGAATTTCGTATATATTTGGTGTAGATTACCCGTCTATTCCAGTTTTTGTGACTATAGGGCGAAAGTATATCAGTTTAGATTTGCTTTACAGCTTTCTTCTATTTAAAATATAAAAAATATTTTTTTACCTTTATATGTATATAGATTCAGGCTTCATTTTATTGATATTTTATAGGCGGCGTATTGTCCGTATCGCTTTCAGTATATTTTTTTCTTGTGGCTTTTATTACACTCTTAAAATTCGGCAGTGGGTAGTGAGCATGATAAAATACAATGGTATGAGACATAAACATGTTTATTTATTACAACATAGAGATATAATTTTTAAAAATTCATAATAATATAAGACATAAAAATGCATATTAAACATCTGATGTTCAATCTAATTGCTTTTTCCAAAGATATATCCACTTTTTGAGGCCTTCATTTTAATCAGATTTTTATTTTTTTTGTTGGTTTTTGTCACTTCTCCTTCAGCAACAAAATTCAATAGATAAAAAAGCTACAACAGGTAGAGGTTGTACACATGACAAACTTTTTTTTCAAGTGAAAAGGTTTTTCATTATTAAATTATGGTAATTTCATTATAATTACAGTAAAATTGCTTTGGAATGAATGAGACTGGACAGTAAGCAGAGAAGTTTCAAAGCTATTCCAATAAGCATAAGACAGATAATTTTTCGCCATGATGATCACCAACATTCGGGACTAGACAAAGCACAAAGAGAAGAAGAAATATTTTATTCTTCATCTGTATCACTCAAAGCCCAAATCTGAAAACAAAATATAAAGATATATCAACCGCTCCTAAGTATATACTATTGTTAAGTCGCAACATGCATTTTACAGGAGAAGGATTTAATTTTTTTTTGTTTGTACTGAGTTCCGTACATGTTTGAACCAGTCTGAGCCTCTTCTCCCCGAATGTACAAATTCATTTTGCATTTCGTGAGGTAGCCGAAATACCATTAAATAAAGATGCATTCGTAAAGTGACATATGTATTTGAATCTGTCTGACCCTTAAATTACAAAAATATCCTCATATTTCAAGTAATTTCTTGGCTATGCCAATGATACAAAAACATACAGTTTTAATATTAGGTAATCCCGTCATTTAGTCGAGTTTTGAATTTGGACTGAGAAATTTAGTTTCTCCTTGGATTGACTAGTTAAACCTTGGAGCCCGTAAACTTCAGTCTTTAACTTTAATGTAACTATAAATCTAATTTACCTCAGCATTATCTGCATCTGTGTGTAGGTCTGTTAATCCAGTCACATCCTCAAGGTACTTAGCACTACCAAACACCTGTAGTAGAAATTCTATATTCTGGGTTTTATACAAATTTAAGACGTGGGAAGAACAGGCAATGCACTGCTTAAACTTTCCACAGGAAGGTAAAACTTGTTGATATGATGACAAAAACCCTCTGATGGAATGTGGAATGTAACCGAGAATACTTTCATCATCTGCATTATCATCATTTGAATTGTTTTCATTAGAGTTGTAGTAGGCCGGTGCATTTATTCTGAAAATAAATACAAAAAAAGTTAAGAGTTAAACAAGAATAAGAAATACATAGGTAGAATAAAGTAGTACAAAAAGCAATGCATTCGCAAAAAGTAGGTCCTAATATTTAGGGATCACTTTTTGTGACCATTGTGCTAACTCAACCTCAGCAAATTCCAAGAGATGACTGCAAATTTTTGATTAATTAATAAAACACACTTACTTTTTCTTATGCTGCGTAATTGCAATAGTCATTTCCACAGCCAAAGCTCCGGCAATGTTGGCCACTCCTGGTCGGGTGACAGTACACTGCTGGTCCAATGTTCTATCCTTCTGGGACTAAAAAAATAGTCAACATCAGAAGAAAAAAAATTGCACAAGAGACATGAAGTGATTATTTTGATAATACACAATAAAATAAAATTATAATGAATTCAATTAATCATAAGTAATACTTATGAATTTTAGTATATGTATTACTATTTTAGTATGAGGAAACTTATGGGTTATTTATTTTTTTATTAATATATAATGCATTGCATATAAAATATATTGCTTAGGTAATTAAATAATAACTTAATTATGAAATATGATGGACTTATTAAACTATAAATTGATTCCGTTCAATAAAAAAAAAATAACTAAAAGTTTGTAGATAATTGGGTTCCTACTCGCCAGGATGAGATGGAATCTGTAGGTAGGGGAATAAGTGGGGACAGAGTTTTAAAATAATGTTGGCATTTGGTCATTTATTGGGCAAAAAAACTTATGGGTTGACAAACTAAAAAATTGCTGTATGTTTCACCTGCTACAAATCCATCATTGTAGCATATTTTTTTTATCTTCCAACTTAGTCCCATTTAAGTTATCTTTCACAGAATGCACTGCTAAAAATGATGATTGAACTTTTTACCACTTTCAATAAATGAAAAATAATTTGTGTAATAAAAAAATAAACAGGAGTTTAAAGTGTTAGTTTTGCATTTATAAACTGATTTTTTAAGGTTGATATAAAAGTATGTACTGACATTTCCAGGAGCTGTGACATCATTGCAAAAATAACATCCGAGCATATTTCCTGGTATGGAATGATTTTTAATATTCGGAGTTGGTACAGGTTTGGAACATTCTCCTTGAGATCCTTCATCCACGCACATGGCAGAATCTTCCGTATTATCTGCAGGAATACCGTGCCTCATAACAAGGTAACTATCAAAACCTAATGCCGCATTGATGACAATCTAAAAAGAAACATTTTGCATATTATATATTTCTAAAGCACATATGAATGTATTTATATTTTATTAAGTTAAGCAAGAACAAATGAATTGAAGATGTCTATTAAATAACTTGTAAAATACATTTTTATAAAATCACCAAAAAACGTTTTATAATTATAACAAGATTTTTTTTATCAATTTTAGGTATGTATATTAGAAAGTTATTTAACAGTCCTTTTAACACATTGTTTCCAGAAAACGCTTATAAGTGTGTTTTACATACTGTTGGTAAAGAGCAGGTGACGCTTATAAGTGTTCTATTTTATTACTTTTGGTAGAGAGCGGGAGACACCAAAAAACATTATATAGATCGGAATTGGGTGTGCGGTTACTTGTGATTATTATACTGAGGGTCGGGTGGCAAATGGGGTATAATTAGGGTCAGGGTTGATGAAAAAATTGCCTGACAAAATGTGTTAAAATCAAAATATATGAAGATTGTTACAATTAATAAATATTAACAGTTAAAAAAATAACTGGTTGCTCCAGGATTTGAATGAGCATTATTCTAATGTCAGGTGTTCTGTATACATAATTTATTTCATAATGCTTTGGATGAAATTGATTAGTACAATCAATCGATCTTTATGATAAAAATAAAAATAAAAATATGTGTAATAAAAAAGTGTAAAAATGAACAAGTGTTGCCAAAATACCTTTCCAAAATGAGCTGCTAATAAAGTTGGAAGCCATCGAGCTTCTCGTGAATCCAACAACAGAAATATAACATCATGAGAAGCAATGAGGTCTGTTAATTTGGCTATATCAGCTAAGGTTTGTTTCTTCAGCAGCTCACCAACCGGATGTCCTGGCATAGGAATGTGCATCGCAACGCCTACGGAGTGCTACAAAGATTCAATCAATGTTTTTTTTTAAATATTTTCTCATTTTTTTATTTTAAATATGCTTCTTACCTTATGTTTTTCTCATTTATTTCTTTTAAATATGCTTCTTGCGCCTATTTATTATACCTGTTTATTGCTTTTATATTTTGCCATGTATTAGTATTAGTTTTGGTTATTAAAAAAAATCTTTTTTGTTACTTTATTATTTGTGTTCCAGTCTTGTTGACCATAATCCCATATCCCAAAATGAGAAATAGAAATTACTATTGGGAATATTTTTGTATGTAATATGTTTTTTTTTTAATAAATAAAAAATAATACTTGGCAGCCTATAAAATTTACATAAAACATTTGAAACAGTAGTTTGACATAATTTTGTAACTTGCACAATCAATAAGAAAATAATGAAAATTTTAGAAATACAAGAGGTCTTTTCTCAGATTGGTGAAATAAAACTGAAATAGAGTCTTGAATTTTCCACCTCAATCTTGTAGATTAGTTTAGTTTCGCTTTTAATTATTACTTCTTTTTTTTTTATTTCATGACTTTTTATTGTTATTACTCTATTTTTACAAACAAATTTATATTCTTTCTTTATATATCGCTCACTCCTTTCAACAACGTCATATCACAAATAGTCAATTTTTAGTTGTGCATGTTTTTGGAATGTCCAGAAAATGTACTATATCCCAGCAAAAGCGACATATTTTTAACTTAATATTTACCCGCTACAGACCAGAAACTGTTGTTTGCATTTTGAAGAAAAGGTATTGTTTAATTATTTTTTTAAATATTCTAAATATTTTTCAAATGGAGAAAAAACATTCAGGTTTTGACTAAAAAGACCTGTTGCACAGTAAAAAGTTCAAAAAGTGGATTGATCTTTAATACTTTTCATTATATTTTTAAACATTAAAAACGATCTCCTGAAAAATCATGTTTTTTGATATATGACATTGTTGAAAGGAGTGAGCGATATGTATTTAACCTGTGCTTTTACTTGTTTCTTTAAGTTTGTTATGTTCTTACCTAATTGATGAAAAACATTGAAATGATTTGTATTGCACTGTACTTCATTTCATTTATGTGCTTGTTTGTGAACCATAAATTAATAAATAAATAATTGAAAAGATAATCGTACTTACAACTCCGACAAAAACTTTTTTTAAATTGTCCGCTGCGGCCATTGCTTTTGGTTTTCCTCCATTTAAACAGTCTTCATGGGTATAAAGATTCTGTCGTACAGGGTTAGAATATGACACTTTCCCATTGTCAACAAATGTTATATGTCTCACTCCCCATGCCTAAGGGAATAAAAAAATAAAATAAAAAATTCTGTGTTCCGACCTTATCTGCATTTAGTGGTGCTTGTGGTACCACATTGGATTGACACCGTGTTAACTTGATCATCAATTATATAAAGGTAAGGCGAACAGTCCTGTGCTTTCGATTCCTGGATCAAGAAGTGGAATACAATGATGGGTGCAGATGATGTAAGTGAAGGAGCTTAGATTGAAGAATCTTACTGCTTTATGGGAAAAGAAATGGGGGAGGAAAAGTAGAAATTATCAATAAGGCAAAAGACGATAATATTTTGAATATTGATAAAACTAAACTAAAGTGATAGTCCATTCTAAGCACTGTAAACATCTGTAAACTTTCTACTATTGAAAAGGGTGGTAAAGTTCTCAGAATGCAGCATGGTTGAGATAGTGATTATTGATCAGTTCTGTAGTAATTATTATGGTGTCTCATTATGGTTAGCTCATTAAGCCGGGCTTAAAATAAAAAGTGATTTTTACACTCCATTTATTTAAAATAACCCTGGACTAGCGCAAAAACTGGTTAGAAGATTAGGCTACCATGCGAGTTTGATTCCTAGGGGATCAAAATAAATAACGTTAAATATTTATTCACTTTAATATTACCCCAGACAGGTACCTGAAGTGCAGGAGTGATAATATTGTCTTCTAAAATAACATTGCATCAATTTGATTTACTGCCTATGCACCATTGGGTAAGGGTCAGTAGTAGTAGTAGTAGTAGTAGTACATAAAGCGCAGGAGTGATCGCCTTATCTTTATGTAACTAATGATTTAATAATGCTGTATCAATCAAATGCAGACCATATGTGCAGTGGATAAATATGAGAAGGTCCAAGTATTTATTTTAAGATTATTTATACCATACCAAAAGATTTCTAGCCACGCAACATCCTAAAGTCCCGGCACCAAGAAGCAGACATTTCGTTTCTTTTATTACGTCAAGATCCAAATCAGGTAATAATCTCCATTTCATCAGTTTTAAATTCAAGTCAACTGACGATTCCGCCAACCTTAGAAGTAAAAAACAAAACAGTTCTCAATAAAAGGTCCCTCTAGTTTATTGCAAGTAAGAAAAATATAGAAATTTGTACATACATTATTGGATTCATAAATGATGCCATGTTGACGAAACGAGGGCCGAATTTACCCTTTTCATTTCTTTCCCATCCAACCCAATCTTTCCCCCACTCCCCATCCAACTCCTAAAATTGTGTAAAAAAGTGTAGTCTACAATATTCAAAACTAATGTGTTTCAAAGTATAGTTAAATTGATTATAGTGTCTTAGCGAGGACCACAATCATATTGATATTATATAATTGAGTGATACTATGACCAAATAAATGAAAAGTATGAAAAAATATTGACTTATGACTATATCGTAGTCATACAGGAGAAAGTGACCATGTACATTTTTTTAACAAAAATGTGATCATTGACTATTCGGTATTTTACTAGCTTAATATTGCCCTGAAAAAAATCCTAAAGGATATTAAACTTGGTATATTGATATATATTGATTTGTTGAAAATGACTAACTGCATTGATGTTTATTTTCTTGCCAAGATAAAGGGACTTAGATGGCTCTCCTGAACATTTTACGTTTTGGTAGTTGGTTACTTTCTCCTGTACGACTACAATATATATTAAATATAAAAATGTCTTTAAAAAAACTGCAATGCTAAAAATATTGTAGAAAATGGTCAGAGTACCCTAGTTTTTTTTCTCTAAAGTGTCTATAACTTCTCTCTCTTTTCTTTGTTTATATTACTAACTATTGTAAAAAAAGTATTAATCGTGCTTTTCATTAAAAGGAATCAATGTATCAACTGAACAATAAAAAACTTGAATTTACTGTACGAAAATATTATATTATGTGACTCTTAGATCCGTGACTCTCAACTTAGGTGATATTGCTCTCCAGAAGAGAATTGAAAAAACTTGGATGAATCAAGAGTTAAAAGTGGTTTAGGATTATCAGCCAAGCTAAATGAACATAAATCTTTATTTGAAATTTGCGGGAAATCAATTTTTCAATTACAGTTTTGTAGTTAAGCATCTATCTAACTTCATTATAGTTGTCAACAAATTGTTTGGGGGGAAAAGCTTAAGAGTGTCTTTTACATACTATTGGTAGAGAGCGGGAGATGCTTTTAAGCGTTCGATTTGGTTACTTTTGGTAGAGACCTAGAGACGCCAAAAAATACTGTACAGATCGGAACTAGGTCTGTGCTTACTTGTGATTAGTATACTGAGGGTCGGGGGGCTGACTGTCTGAGTATTATTAGGGTTGAAGTTGATGAAAAAACCGATTGACAACAATACGTTCATTAAAAATGATTTAAAACATTGACTCTTTGTAAATAAAGTTATTTTTATGAAAATATATTTATAAGGATAGCTTACCTGCGGAAAGAAGATTTTGTACACCAAGCTGTCATCAATACATCCATTTTGTTTTATACGAAGGGAAACAAATGAAATATGCTTTCCTCTTATGCTGCGGCAATGGAATGCTAACAAAGCGATAAGATTTCTTAGTGACCATCCGGGATATTCATTGTTGCTGCAGTCAATAAAACCGAAGCAAATATTTCCAACATCAACATGGCTCAAAAAATCCCTTTGGGTTCCTCTGTTTATAAATGAAGTGAGAGGCAGTGACGTGGCTATATTATCATTCAAGTTAATACCGAAGTAAGGCTTTTGCTCAACATTTAGAAGGTAGAACGACTCCATCAAAGATTGAAGCTGAGTTTCGCTAAACTTAGTTTTTAATGAAACTGGGTCCTCGGCGAGGTAAACCAAAGGATGACTTGGCGAAGGAAACGAAAACCAGTAGAAAAATTGGTATTTCTTCAAGTCCTGAAAATACATTAATGGTAATGTAAAACAATTTAAAAACATAAAGTAGAAGAAACAAAGGATGATACTGTCAAATTCATGTTTTCTTTCTGATCCTAATCGGCATCCAGTGGTGCATAGGGCACTACATCAGATTGATAATTTGATTTTTAATTATATGTAGGCAGGGCTTTTTTTCATGTAACGCAGTGGAACGGTGTTCCGGCACTTTTTTTCATGGATATATATTTTTTTTAATTTTCAAAATCAATTAGACGAAACAATGTTTGTGTATACGTAATAACAACATAAAGACGTCACATTATTTTCCCTCTCCAAGCACAAGAGCTCAGTCTCATTTTTGGAGAGAACTTCGTCTTAATTTTAAGATTATTAGAAATGTTTAGAAAATTAATTTAAATTGTAAAAAACTCTGTAACCATATTAAATAAATTAAAAAATATCTATCACATTATATTAAGTAAAAATAAACAAAATACCTATTTAATCATTTAATTAATTACAAATTAAAGCATTTAATGCTTCGAAAGGTATTATTTTTTGACATCTCATCAAAGATGAAGAAGAAATGGAAGTCTGGGCATTTACGGGGCTGACGACCGTCATAGGCTGGTTTAAGTGATCACTTTACACACGTGTAACATTCACCAATTCTACCCATTATTGACAACCACACTACTCAAATTCTTTAAAAGGTATACTTACTGCAAACGAGATGATTAAAAATCTGGACAGAAGGTTTGGGTTTTCGATACACTTGCCATCTTGAATATTTTTCCATAGCATGGCACCCTCATCTCTTAGGAGCTCAACTTTATCACAATTTTTGAAGTCATCTATTGTGTTTTTGTTCAACAATGAACCATAAGATAATACACCAAGTTTTTGTCTATCCGGTGTGCTAAATAAAAAATCACAAATAATAGAAATTTTCTTTTTTTAGTGTTTCAAAAATAAAGTACAACATGATAAATACCTGTTAAAAGCTGATGAGTTCAGTTCAAATAAACTACCAATATTAGACTGATAACAAAAACCTCCATAAATAGGTTTCGTTCTTTCTTCCAATTTATCAATATCTAATTTTATTTGTGCAAGTTTGTACCAAAAATTGGGATCAACAAATGATGAAAATGGATGATATTGCATTATCCTTTGATCCATGGTAAGCACTGTTTAGTTAGAGTATTTTTTAATAAATTATATGAAACAAAGCGGCGAATATATAACTCTTTAAAAATATTGTCAAACAAATATTGTTTTTATATATTGACAGTAGTTTTTGACAGTCCGGCGACGGTTCATAAATGCATAGATAAAAATAATGGAAAACATCGTTGGAGGTAGTAACACCTTCAGCCAAAGATTATATATGCCTTCAGCTATGTTCATAGTGAACATGAACAAAAATATAAACCCACTCGACTGGAATTATTTCCACTCCGCCTCCATCTTGGTGTTGGTCTAACTCAGTAACTAGGAAACTTATATGAAATTTCTTGGGAGCCTAATCTGTTTGCAATTCTAGAACAAATTAATTATTAATTTAGACCTTTATTAAATTACTGGTTTATTATATAAAACTTGATTTCACACTAAATAAGAATTTTATTAAAAAAAATTAGGCATTCAAATTAAAACTATTTATTGCCAATAAAGTCTTTGCATATTCTGTGAATGTTTGATCAAGTTTGGTTTGTATATCATTATTTTTAGCACATTTCCAAATTCTCGTCAGTAAGGTTTTTCGTTTTGCTTTTAGTAAGATTCATACTTCAAAAAGATTGTTCGTGTAAATACGTAGAGTCGAAAAGCCTTCCCGTGGATATTTGTGCCAGAGCCGCACTTAAAAGGTCAAAGAGCTGCATGCGGGTCCGAAACTATATTTTGCTGACCCATGCTCTAACTCCTTCAGTAATCGAACGGCGAATACAAAATGAAAAACATTTTATTTGTGGACGTCTGTGGTATTTGACATTACTGTGTGTCCTTTTTGTTTGATTAGCAAATTAGTAAAAAGGGAGTAATCCATAGTAAAAATAAAAGCAGCTCAACGTTCTGATTTGAGTTAGATTTACGAGTGATCCGTGTCTGCACAAAAGTGGGTAAGTACCCAACTTTAGAAGAATACTGTTCCGAGCAGTTTTATCATATTGCAACACAGTAGTTGTCATTTTTCGAGAATCTGCTTCGTGGTAGTATTTGCATCTGTCAATTATCTTGATAGCTCGTAATTCTATGATAAGTGTCGGTTTAAATAGATTTTACGCGTGAACCAAGAGTCGTATGAACTCACAATTTTGGTGAATAATTTATTGTGAAAAAACTCCGCAAAATACAGAAATATGCCGGGTTTTGATGACAATCCGTTTGCGGAGCCTACCATAGACAATCCCTTTGCCGTAAGTTTTTGTCGTTCCGCACTAAATAATGTTTCATACATCCCCTTAATCTTGTAAACATAATCATCGATCTGCTATAAATATACTTTCGAATATAATGAATTAATGTTTCCCTTCGTTTTTCCCAGGATCCGTCCGTACAGCAGGTCACAAGTAATACAAACATTGCACAGAGAGGCCTGGAAGACTACAGCCCGTTTGGAAACCAAGATAACAGAAATGTTCCCGGGGTAAATAGGCCGTCTATTTCTTACTATTTTATTCAATTTCAGTAAAATTCATATGAATAAAAGCTGCGTAGCTTAACATATGTTACTCGTAATTTGTAGATAAAATTCAGGAATGACTCATTATTTTGTAGATATAACAGTACAATACAGTATAAATGATAGTTTGCGTTCCAAATGAATAATTTTAGACTATTATGGTTCTTAAATATGCTTGAAACTGATTTCCACCTATCAAATCCTCCAATTTTTATTTTTATAAATCTTTTCTTGTTTATTCCCCTATTCATACATATGGTGCAAAACCCTCGACATAGGATTAATAGAGTTTTATCTTTGTCCCAAATCACATGGGAGTGTAATTAATGCCGTATTTTAGGTACTAGTCATTGAATATTGATCAGGTGAAAAAAATGCACATTTTTTATTGATTCCTCTGGGAATTGAATTTGAAACCTTGTGCGCCATAATCAAACATACTAACCACTGAACTACGAAGATAGAAATCAAGTGCAAATCTTAACACCATGTAATGGTATGGTTATAAATGGCACTTTATAATAATATTGAATAAGGTCCTTTCTTTGTTTTTTTAGAAAATATTTAAGGGGGAACTTGCAGAATTCAAATTCAGAATGCAGAGGTCGGTCGGCGGCTTTCGCGCATGTTTAAAAAATATATATATCCGAATAAGATTTTTTTAAACTCTTTACGAACAAAACCATATATTTATTTAGCACGGAATGGTGGAGAAAAACCGCGCGTATCGTGTTAAATCAAATTACAACACATGTTACCCGGGGTAAAGAAAATTAAGTTGCGATTTATCGTATATTGGACCCTAATAAAAAATCAGTTATTTTTATCATAATATAAAATGATCAATAACAATTTATGATAGACATTATAAAAATTTATTTTGTTTAGATATTGTGTAGTAAAGTTATTTTATGAAATGAAATTGTGATTAGTGCTGATAAAATTTTTCTGCTGTATGCTTCTGTCATCTAGATTAATGGTCGGCACACTCATTCTTGAAAAGAGCCAAATATCAGCAGTACAATGATTCATATTTCTTTTTAGTCAAATTTATTAACAGAAAACCTGTTTTTATGTCAGTTAAAACTGATTACATTGAATATAACTAATATATTTATCATTTACCATATACGGAGAAAAAAAATTGGCTTCTGCGGATTTGTCTAGTTATAGACATATCGCTCACTCCTTTCAAGAACGTCATAAATCAAAAATTGTCAATTTTTAGTTGTGCATGTTTTCAAAATGTCCAGAAAATGTACTATATCCCAGCAAAAGCGGCATATTTTCAACTTAATATTTACCCACTACAGGGCAGAAAGTGTTGTTTTTGCATTTCGAAGAAAAGGTATTGTTTAATTATTTTTTTAAATATACTAAATATTTTTCAAATGGAGAAAAAACAATCAGGTTTTACCTAAAAGATCTGTTGTACAGTAAAAAGTTCAAAAAGTGGCTGGATATTTATTTTTGACACATTGTATTATATTTTTAAACCTTAAAAACGTTCTCCCGAAAAATCAAGTTTTTTGATTTATGAAGTTCTTGAAAGGAGTGAGCGATATAGTCTATACCTAGGCAAAGTACGAGCTTAAAAAATGGGCCTTTGCAGATTTGGCCCCAAAATGAAAAAGAAATACCTCAAACTGATACGGTGCTAGTAGTAGATTAAAATGGAGTTTTGGGCTAGAAATATTATGTGAAATTAGAAATATATGTCCGCCTCCGTAGTGTAATGGACAGCACGCTCGGCTACCGTTCTGGAGGTCCCGGGTTCGATTCCCAAGGGGGGTAAAATAAATATAAGTGATTTTTTCACTGTAATATTTATTCAATATTACCATGGACTGGTACCTGAGGCGGAGGGCTGATCACCTTTCCTTCATGTGTAAACGATCAAGATAACACTGCGTTTATACAACACAGTGCCCTATGCACCATTGGGGTGCAGATAAGGGTTTTATTTATTATTTATTAATATTAGATGAACCTTTGCATATCTAAGATCAGTCGTCAAAAAATCGTCCCAGTTTAAGTATTCGATAAAAACTGATTTTTTTTATTATTTATTGTCTTCCAATAATGCATTGTTTCACTATCGGAAATTTAAAGAAATATGCCCTTCTAATTAAAATCTTTATCAAAACAGTTAATCAACATTAAATCAGTCTAAGAGTTAATTGTTATTTATATTCAATCTTGAGATTTTTGGTTTCATAATTGGGTTTAAAAAAGTAGATTTAGAAAGATTTTAAAAAGGTTCAGTATTATTTGAGAGGTTAACCTGTTAACCGGGCAGTCCGCTGTCCAATTACGCAACTTGTAACGGGCGCGAATACTGATTCACTCCGTGTCTTAAATTCATGTTGAGACATGTATGGATGACTAATACCTTTGTTGTTCGAAAAATATACGTCTATATATATAATATAATAAACATATATTTCAAGGACATATTCATATGTCCGATATTGTTTACGTTTGACGTATTTATGCGTCCCGCCCGGTTAACAGGTTAATAAAGGATTTTTTTTGTATGCACTTGAGGAATGCAAAATACATGCATTATAATTTTTAAAAATTTGCACAGAGCGGACAGCAAAACCAACCTGCCATCATGCGAGCCGTATCCCCCCCTCCGGCGCAGCAAGGAGCACAACAACCACCTCAGAGCTTCTCCACTGCAGATTTTCAGGTAACTATTATAATATAATTTGTATTTGAAGCACTAACTTTGTGATTTTCCATTTTATAATTAAAATGTAACTTTGTTTTAAAATCACTATAAATATTTTATTATAACTTAATTATAATGTCTACCGGTTTGAAGCTAACCGCTTCTTTATCAAGACTGATTAATACTAAAACACTATCTACTAAACAATATTCAAAATATTTTGACGGTTAGGGAACGAAGCTTAGGTAGATCTCAAGTGGATTTATTTATTTTATTTATTGGCAGTCACAGTCAAAAGGGATCAGGGATGATGAGTGATTGGAAACATATTTAATAACGGACTTTTAGCAAAATCATTTACTTGTGTATTTATTAGTTGTAAGTTATTATTAATTGCCTTTTTAATTTTTAATATTTCTAAGTAATCTAATTTAAGTCCTCTATTGCATGTGTGCAATATATTTAGACCTTTATTTTGATCAAATGAGTGATTATTTTCTATTAACTATTATAATATTACCCTCTCGTAGAGTGACATAAGGTATTAATGAACTTTATTGTTCTAGCAAAATTACCTTAAATTACTCTCTAAAGTAATAAATCCTAATATGTATATTTTAGTTTTTCTTTGCAAACTTTCCAAAGTCATAAATCCTTGATGAACTATATAATGAAACATGAAAAACATTTTTTTATAGATTTGGCGTTTAATTTGTAGAACTACATTTTAATTTATGCATTAAATATTAAATATTAAATTAAAAATTAAACACTGATTTTTAGAGTCTACTAAATTGTATTTTATTATTAATAACACATAAAAATATACTTACCGATAAACTTTATTTGTATGTGTTTTTAATACAATTTAGAAGACTGTAAAAATCAGTGTTTCATTTCAAAATATGAATAGCACATTTTATCCCCGTTTGGCCAAAAGTTCACAAATTGTGTTCAAAAGTAGCAATATCTATTATTTACATAAGAAAATATTGAATATGTTTATTTTTTGTTTGCATTACGGGATCAGGAACTTAAGGTGAGAATTTTTTTCATATTGTCTTTTAATTTCATATTTTTTTATTGTTGTTATTTTACTGACCAGAGAAAAATTAATGTGTGCTCAATTGTCCTTCTTACTATTGATCACTGTGGTCCTCTTGATCTGTCTCTACAGCGCTTTTATCTGTCTCCACCAATCGCAATCCTGGATATTGTTTAGCTTGATGAGCAGCAGGGCTCCGACCATGACTCAGATTTGGTCTTTCTGTACCGCTAGACTAAGCCATCTGTCTGCACTACATCCCCAGTAATCTCTAATTTCTCCGGGTCGTCTGCTTCTCTTTTAGCACAAGTTCAATAGGTGGTTGAAAGACATAGCTTCTTAGCAATAAGCCCGCCAATGTGCATTTATTTTGTACAAGCAGTTTAATAAACAAAGAAATAAAGTAATGAATTATTTTTCAAAATTTTGTGGTCTTTTTTTATGCGAAGTTTCTATAGAAAAGTCCCATTTGTTTGTCTCCTGAAAACGCAATTACTTTTTCACTATACATTGTCGTGGATCATTATGTTGATTGAAGAAAAATAATTATATTTATTTAAAAAAAAAAATTGTTTCTGTTTCACTTTGTTTCAAATGATATTATTAATATTACATATATGGCATGACTGTATTTATTTGATTAATTCAAACGTTTTTAATTGAACACAAATAGTCATTTTCATACTTTGTTTATCTTGCAGTGAATATTTAATAAATATCTTATCTTTTTTCTTATCGCGTAAACAATACAGTCTACTTAATTTGTGGTGTAAATACCTTATTGCATTTAAATACGAAAATAGAGAATTACAACAAATAATTGATATTTTTGTCATATTCTTGATAAAATTTTATTGCTTATTTTTCACATGTATTCTGCTAGACAGCCACTAGGTATAGTTATAACTTGTAATAAGAGAGGAACTCATAAAGATCTCTGCAAATAAGTATATAGCGACTTAAGTGTTTGGTTTCGCGTTTTACCATGATTATATCTCGAATACATATTGATGCTTTTAAAAAAAAAAAAATCCTTATCCGCACCCCAATGGTGCATAGGGCACTGCGTCATATAAACGCAGTGTTATCTTGATCGTTTACACATGAAGGAAAGGTGATCAGCCCTCCGCTTCAGGTACCATCCCAGGGTAATATTGAATAAATATTACAATGAAAAAATCACTATTGATGCTTTTACTGCATTCAAAATTGAATAGGCACTGTGGTGTAATAGGGTAGACGCTCAACTGCGAAACTGGTATCGCAAGTTTGATTCCAGACAGTTGCAAAATATATCTAAGAAAATTTTTATTTCAATAGGTATGGGAGTTTGCGATGCATTTCTCCTGCATCTTTATTTCCCATTCTTTTTTCCAACTGAGTGTTTGCAAATAGATTATTTGTTAATACTCGGAATTTTTTTAATCTGTATTATTATTAAAATAAGCTAAATAATAAAAAGGTAACTATTTCTAAGATACTATTTAGTGTAATATTATATTATTTGGTTATGTGGTGAAAATATGCTAGTTATATATCCTTTGCACATATTGGGATGGGCTATTAAGGCACTGAGTCGCAGGCATCCGGGAGAGGCTGATGAAGAGCGCCAACCTCATCATAAAGCTGCTTGTGGAGCACAGGTGGGGGATGGTCATGTGGTAGCACTGGAGCACATTGCGAGCTGATCTTTTAACTACATCTCTCCAAAAAAAATTGCCGCTATTTCTTTTTGTAGTTAATTTTTTAAATTTCATTATAAAATACTACAGTTGTAACACATATCGCTCACTCCTTTCAAGAACGTCATAAATAAAAAAACTTGATTTTTCAGGAGAACGTTTTTAAAGTTTAAAAATATAACACAATGTATTAAAAATAAATATCAAGCCACTTTTTGAACTTTTTACTGTGCAACAGATCTTTTTAGGTAAAACCTGAAGGTTTTTTCTCCATTTAAAATTTTTTAGTATATTTAGAAAAAAAAATAAAACAATACCTTTTCTTCAAAATACAAAAACAACACTTTTATCCTTGTAGCTAATATATATAATAATATAAAATATGCCTCTTTTACTGGGATATAGTACATTTTCTGGGCATTCCGAAAACATGCACAATTGAAAATTGTCGATTTTTGATTTATGACGTTCTTGAAAGGAGTGAGCGATATGTGGCTGACTCAGTATTGCACCCATCACTTAGTCAAGCTGGAATAAAAAATAAAAATATATCCATACATATATTCTGGTATACACATACATATGGTGTTTGCAGAGGCGGCAGGAGGAGTTGGAGCGCAAGGCGGAGGCGCTGGCCCGCATGGAGGAGCAGCTGAGGCAGGGGGGCGGCGGCGGGGCGGGGCGTAGGAACAACTGGCCCCCGCTGCCCGCCGCCTGCCCCCTGCAGCCCTGCTTCTACCAGGACATCAACGTGGACATCCCGCTCGACTTCCAGCGCGTCGTGCGCCACACCTATTACTTGTGGCTCTGTGAGTTCTCCTCATTATTTTACCGGATGTTTCTAATAATCTCATTGCGCAAGGCAGTGTCACTGACCTACGTTAAATAACTTATCATTAATCTCGCAAAGGCAAAGCCATCAGTCCCGCTCTTCAGGTTGTTACCTGTGTTACTGTTTATAATTCAGGGCAATATTCAATAAATATTATTGTGTTAAATTACATGAGTCATCTGGTGATCAATGTATTTGTCTTTCTATCGTCGATTTTTATTTCTTACTTGTAAAGGAATAACCCGTAAAGCCTTTATTTTTAGAGGCTTGTCTGCAGGTAGGATAGAAATGATAGGGAAGGTAAATGTGAAAAATACATCATAAACACCCAGACCAATTGAAAACAAATCTTTCTTGGATTAATTTTGATGCCAGAGACGCCAGTTTCGCAGTCGAGCGTCTACCCAACTTCGCCACGGCGCTTATCTGTTTAAACAGTGAAATTAACAGGTTTTACAATTTGATTAACAGTTGCCAAATTTTTACCAGAAATGAGCACAACATGGTTGTCAAATGCACAAAACTGCCTAACTGAAATTTACAATGTTTTGCTGGGAGAGGGTCTATATAGACACACCAGCAAAACCTACTTGCCTATAATCTAGTAATAATTATTTGAATTTTCGCTAGTCTGGTTTGTTTGATAATAATTGACACATTTTTTTACAGTCCACTCGCTGGTGATGATGATGAACATACTGGGTGGGCTAGCGCTGCTGATCCACCTGGGCGAGTTCAACACCTTTGGGCTGGCCATCCTGTACTTCATTCTATTCACCCCGTTCAGTTTTGTGTGCTGGTACCGCCCCCTGTACAAAGCCTTCCGCAGCGACTCCTCCTTCAGCTTCATGGTGTACTTCTTTGTGTTCTTCTTCCAATTCATGGTCACCGTCATCCAAGCCATCGGTCTGCCCGGAAGCGGCACATGGTGAGTCTTAGACTTTGTATTATGTATATTATTTTTTGACCCTTTAACACGTTGCATGCCTACTACACGGATCCGTGTATCATGCGTCTAGCGCATGGTGCCCACTACACGGATCTGTGATTGCGCACATTAACATACAGACGCGTCAGTCTATTGCGTACACTGCTGGCGAGAGTTGGATACACAGATCCGTAAGATAGGTATAAATGGGCAAACATACCACAAAAAATTACAAAAAATGAATTTAATAAATACGCTTCTTGAAAAAAGAAAAAAAACCTGTCAGTTTTTCAAGAAATCACATTTTTTAAAGGCAGTGAACGTGTGAGCTGCTAAAACTGTATTATTAATATGTTGTATGTAATACAACGCACAACAACAATAATTCCGCCTCTGTAGTGTAATGGTCAGCACACCCATTACCGTACTGGAGGTCCCGGGTTCGATTCCCAGGGTGGGAGTCAAATAAATATAAGTGATTTTTTCACTTTAATTTTATTCAATATCACCCTGGACTGGTACCTAAGTGGAGGGCTGATAACCCTTCTTTCATGTGTTAACGATCAAGATAACACTTTGTTTATATGATGCAGTGCCCTATGCACCATCGGGTGCGGATAAGGGTTTGAAGAAGAAGAAGAAGAAGTATGTAATACACACAATGTCAGGCATTAAAATCTGTTTGTACGTATATTTATGGTAATAATTATGGATATGTTTTGTTTTTATTTTTTTAGTGGATTGATTGTTGCCTTAAAAGCGTTCGATAGTAGCGCTAGTGGAGTTACTCTAGGAATATTCCTTCTATTGATAGCTCTCGGATACATTTTCGCTGCTCTTGCTGATATTTTACTGATTTCAAAGGTATGGAAAATTTATTTTAAAATATTGATCTAATAAAAATAAAAGAAAATCAAACACATTTTACAGTGGTATAATGTTGTTTTAAATCACTCTACATCTTATTATGTATAACTTAATTATCATGTCAACCAGTTTCGAAGCAAACAACTTTGCTAATCATCTAATCACACATCGCTCACTCCTTTCAAGAACGTCATAAATCGAAAATCGTCAATTTTCAGTTGAGCATATTTTCGGAATGCCCAGAAAATGTACTATATCCCAGAAAAAGAGGCATATTTTTAACTTAATAATTACCCGCAACATGGCAGAAAGTGTTGTTTTTGCATTTTGAATAAAAAGTATTGTTTAATTATTTTTTGAAATAAACTAAATATTTTTCAAATGGAGAAAAAATCTTCAGGTTTTACCTAAAAAGATCTGTTGCGTAGTAAAAAGTTCAATAAGTGGCTAGATATTTATTTTTAAAACATTGTATTATATTTTTAATCTTTAAAAACGGTCTCCTGAAAAATCAAGTTTTTTGATTTATGACGTTCTTGAAAGGAGTGGGCGACATGATAAAAACGAAATGTAAAACATGCATGCAAAAAATTATTTAAGAGTATTAGATATTTCAAAAATAATATGTAATACATATTTTACCTTTAGTAAATATCCAATTGAATAATTTTTTTAATACACCTTTATCAAAAAAATATTTTAATTTTTTGATGATTCCTGATCCCTTCGTCCGTAATAGTCGATAAAATCAAAAATATAGTCTCTCCAGATTTTTAGTTCCTGAGCTTTTCTTACTGCTATATATTAGTATTTATGAAAGGCGATTTTTTTTCACAATTAATTAGTCTTGAGTAAGAAGCTTGGTACAGCTCCCATGTTGACATTTTAATAGATATACATACATAAAGTGATTTGGAACATAGATATTTTATATGTTATTGAATAGTGTCTTAAAGTTAGCACTTTTACAACAACAAAAAAGTTACATGTACATGTAAATATTTTATTTTATAGGTTCACCGTATTTACCGCAGTACGGGTGCTTCGTTTGCTAAAGCTCAGCAAGAGTTTAGTTCAGAGATAATGGGCAATCAACACGTACAACAGGCTGCAGCCAATGCCGCTACTGCTGCTATTAATTCTCAAATCAATTCCAGCAGATATTAGATCCAACGTCGTGAGATTACAACGAAAACCTATGTTAAATGTGTATCACAAATACTTGACCATCTCATTTTATCTCGGAACAATCCTTTGCTTGTAAACTGTTTTAACCCCTACAAACCTGGTGGATTACAATGTACATTAAGTTTGAACCCAAAGCCTGATGCTCACAGTCATATTTAGAGAAAACATTTGTTACATCATTAAGTTTAACATTTATTTTCCTATTAAAGCATACTTTTTCCCATTGACAAATTGCCAAAAGATGTGGCGGCGCGGCCAATAAAAACGGCGTAAAACAGCAATGGCGGGTCGTTTATTTTTATATTCTTAATAAACAACATCATTAGCTACAACTTGCCAATTGGATGTTGATTTTTTAAATTATATTATTGTATTCATTTATAATTTGCCACAAATATGCTCATATATATTTACGTAATTTATATATGATAAAAACTTGAATCGGTTAATAGTATGACTTCTTTGAAATCAATAGTATTTTCCTTAGTTAATTAATTCAGGTCTGAAAGGGTTGATCACCAAGGATTTATCTGGAAATTGTAATGGGGGATGTAATTTAAAAATAATATTAAAAAAAACTAACATCAACCAATGTAAATAAAATTTCTTGCAAACAAAGTTAATCCTTATATTAAAATATATCTTAATTTTAAAAGTAGCAATAAGTTGATTTGTGTTTATGTCATTATGTGAGTAATTGTTTATTGTTATTCCTCTTGTTAAAACATTTCATTACTACATTGACTGTAAATGATTGATTTTGCTTCAATTAATAATGATAAGAATGGCTTTACTATACATATTCTAATGTTTAATCACTAATATTTAGAAAAATAAAACTTTAATTTTTTTATAGTTGTTGGAGCTTCTCTAGTATCGAAATAGCTTTTAAACACATTTATTCCTTTCTATGTCGCGCTAAATTATACAAGTATGTATGTCAATGTTAGGTATGTGATTGTATTTATATATCTTCCCCTTCTAAGCAGGACTCGTCAACTAACAAATGTTATGTTCACTTTTTTCAGCTCAAAACACCAATGAATATTTGTTTGTTTCTATCAATACTGTACAAGAATGTCTTTTACAATAAGTTCATATTTTGAGCGAAAATATTTGTATCCCTTTGCTGTCTGTAGAGTAACGGGGCTTGTGCACTACCCGGAATTTCACCGTCCGGCAGTCCGGTTTTGAAAAATATAAGCGACTACTACAGTTTACGTGATCGAATTTACGCGCAACTTGTTCACGCACCGACTTGAAGAAAGATGGACAAAAGCACAAGCCAATCCAATCCAATCATCGTTTTAAAACGCTAACTGAAGTACCGGATGGTAAAATTTCATGTAGTGCACAAATGCCTTAAGGGTACCAGAGTGATTGTTAGTTGCTGACTTTAGCTTAGATTGGGATGATATTTTGTTGCTAATCGTTTATGTCATAAATAAGCAGAATTTGTGTCTACTTTCGAGAAACCTTGATGAATTTCCTTTTGGATATTTGAATGGCATTATGCAAAAAGAGACCAGTCCATAATAAACTCTGGGATATGGTGGTACATACTTAGTGATTCTGTCAAAAGTTTAATCTTGTAATGAAAAGTCCATGAAAGTGAAATGGATCCGTACTCTGTATCCTAGCCTCATCAATTTACAATCATATTCTCTAGTGTATTATCAGCACACAGAATCCATGTGACAAAAAACCTTAAATCAACACAAGTTCATCCATTATGTTTCAAAAACCAATCAATGTATCTACTTCCATAAATATTTTAGTCTATACATACTACCTTACCTGTCATGAATTTGTCACAGTAACATTATGTTGCATACATACATTTATCTTTAAAAACTTTTCAACATTACAAATGATGATGGTATGATCATTGATTTATTACTTTTTATCCTGATTTTTTTCGATTCTCGACCAATATTAGATACGAAGAGTGAACGAACAATCCTTGGTTGTTTTTCAGTTTGTTAAATTTTATTTTTGAGCAAAATTTAAGAAATTTGTAGACTGTTTCTTTTCTGCATAATGTCAGCCATTTGCATGAATCATATCATTATTCTAAGAGTATCTGTTATAATGTTTCCAGGATTGTTGAGGAATCGTTACATAGAGATTTATCCTTGTATTTTTAGAAATTCATTATGTTTCTGACATTATTTTCTTTCTTTTTTCAGCCACAATTGAATATTGAAAGTGTCTACTAAATAATGATACATTTAAAGTAATGGTTTAACCTCATCTCTCTGTTGTAGTGATAATAAGATTTAAATGCATATCTTTGGCGAAAATTGAAGAATGATCTCCATGAAAAATGATGACTACGCATTAGACCAAAGAACAAGTCATGAAATTTGACAAAACAGGTCAATTTGATATTTTATCAGTGAAATGTGTCTTATAAATGCATAAAGCAAATATAGTCAGGTTGTGGTTCCGTGGTTAGCATCACGGACTCGGAGTTCGAAGGTTTTACCTGACTCTACCATAACTTCCCTATTTTATTTTATCTTTTCAAATGATTTTTAATCAATAGATATTTCTCATTTTCTTTATGTAGACAAAAAGTCCTTAAAAAATTATTCACCTGCACACGCACTTAACAGAAATTGGCATTATATTTATATGAAGTATGCCTAAGCGATTGGTACTTAAAGAGCATTTTTTCCTACCATTCAATATTTAAAAGTAGTGTGTGAATGTTCTTTTATAATATATAATTAACACTTTATAATTTGCTTCTTAATGAATATATTGTTCATTCAGATATTTAGGTTCGATATAATACTTACCAAAATAAAGTCCTTAATTGTATGAAAAATTAAGCCTTAAACATATTTTTACTATGAATAATATTGTTGTGAACATAGAAAATATATCTTGTCATAATGGTACACTCTTTCGGTGATTCGAATCGGAAAACTGAGAAAGAACAAAATTCCAAGAGTAGATTTTGAGATAACTGTTTTCGTTATATGTATTATTGTTAGTTTAATTTACCTTTATTTAAATATCTAAAGTCATATTTAAAAAAATCCAATTAAAATGTATGAACATCATTTTTATTACTATCCCAGAATCTGCTTCGATGGATAATGTTGACAATGGATCTAATCATTGTTTCTCTATATTCTGATTCATTTAATTTTAACCATATCTTTTTTTTTAATCATAAAATATCTTGCATTTTAATTAATCATCATTAGATCAGTTGAATTGAATATTACAAATATAGTGTTATATTGTATAAATAATTCTTGGTAGTGAGATGCAGGAACTGACATTTCTGAGTTTGAAAAACAGAGATTTGTTTTCATATTTTCTTATTTTGCTGTAGTTGTAGGATAGTTATTTATTTTTTTATAATTTTTTAATCATTTATTTAGTTGCCAACAAGCAAATTTTCCTATCTCCAAAAATAAATAATCTATCCACATTGTTTTATTTCCTTCTTGTACATACATGTGTATATGAAATTGGTTATTGTTTGATATATTGAATAAAATGAATGATCATTCCATCCATGTTATAAAAACCAAAAGACACAAAATGTATATTCTCTCATGCCTATAAATAAATTGCAAGACTAATATTTTCTCAGTTTATTAATGAATTTACCTATGCAATCCGAAGGGAACAAACAAACTAAAATGTACAAATATTGAAAACCACAGTAGCATTGCCAAGTTGGCAATACTGATGTTGGCAAGGGTTTTTTGGAGTTCACGATCTTTTAGTAAGAGTGTTCCAACAGGATCTCAGGAAAATATGGCGACTCTTATGTTGGTACATATTTTCTAGCCGTATTTCCTTGCCTGAATGTGTAAGGCACATCACAATATGAAAGTATTATCCATCATTATGTCACCATGAAACACCACTTGCGCAAATGGAGGTTTTTACCAAACTGTAAAAAATTTCGATGTTTTGTACACACTGCCACTTAAATCCCCATCTTTGAATCCACCTTTTGAGAATAAAAAGTCATGGAATGATGTAATATTTATTATTAAAAAAAAAAAATCGACTATATAAACAACATTTAATTATTCTAGTTTAAAACAATACCAGTAACCTGAAGAAGAATATACTGTTATTAGTATTTTGAAGACCCTTATTTATTTACTTATTTAATACACACTTCGTGAGGCAAAGTAATGGTAAAAAAGGTGGATAAATTAATGTTACATATCGCTCACTCTTTTCAACAACGTCATATATCAAAAATCATCAATTTTAAGTTGTGCATGTTTTCGGAATGCCCAGAAAATTTACTATATCCCAGCAAAAGTGGCATATTTTTAACTTAATATGTATTTACTTAATGTTTACGCTACAGGGCAGAAAGTGTTGTCTGTTGCACAGTAAAAAGTTCAATAAGTGGCTTGATATTTATTTTTAATACAATTTATTATATTTTTAAACTTATGACGTTGTTGAAAGGAGTGAGCGATATGACAAAAATTTGAACAAATTATTTTGGGGCCTTTAAATTCATTTTGTTTTTTGCTTTATTTTTTAAAATATGTAGTAAAAAATATACATATGAAAAGATCTTCTGGTGCGCTGAGAAAAGCAACTTTTTCTGACCTTCACACGGTTGTTGTGCTACACTAAGGCAGATTGTGCACTAAACGGAAGTTTACCGTCCGGCAGTCCAGTTTTTAAAAATAATAGCGACTACGACAGTTTAGCATGATCGAATTTACGCGCAACGTGTTCACGCACTGATCCAAAGAAAGATGGACAAAAGCATAAGCCAATCATCGTTTTATCACGCTAACTGAAGTGCCAGACGGTAATATTATGTGAAGTGCACAAACGCCCAAACTGTATGAAAAGAAAATTAATTTTTTGTTTTGTTTTTTTAACCTGTTAACCGAAGAGTTCACTTTTTAACTACGCAACATACAACGGGCGCGAACTCTTTCACTAGGACATGTCAGTACATAACGCCTGTTGGACGTGTATTCATATATTTTATTCATGCTTAAAATAAATGAAAAGACTATGAAATATATATATTTTTTCATTTATTTATATATAAATCACAAAGGAAAATACAAAATTCCTAACAAATAGAAAATAATTCATGTCGAACATGTTGTGATGACTAAAATTACCTTTGTTGTTGGAAAATATAGGTCCCGCCCATTCCGAAGCGCAACATATATTTACAGGACGTATTCATATGTCTAACCCGTACCCGATATTGTTTACGTTTAACGTATTTATACGTCCCGCCCGGTTAACAGGTTAATTACACTTGACTGAGAGCATATCGCTCACTCCTTTCAACGTCATATATAAAAAATTGTCAATTTTCAGTAATGCATGTTTTCGGAATGCCCAGAAAATGTACTATATTCCAGCAAAAGCCGCATATTTTTAACTTAATATTTACCCGCTACAGGGCAGAAAGTGTTGTTTTTGCATTTTGAAAAAAAGGTATTGTTTACTTATTTTTTTAAATATACTAAATATTTTTCAAATGAAGGAAAAACATTCAGGTTTTACCTTAAAAGATCTGTTGCACAGAAAAAAGTTCTAAGTGGCTTGTTATTTATTTTTAATACATTTTGTTATATTTTTAAAGTTTAAAAACGATGTCCTGAAAAATCAAGTTTTTTAAATATAATATGACGTTGTTGAAAGGAGTGAGCTATATGTCAAACTACAAATCCGTGAATGTTGGCATATTAATGCTCACAGTAAAACAACCATCGTTTGACATTAAAAATTGTGAAATAAGAATCATTGCTGTCCGGGCTGTGAGCCCATTCTGTCGGGGTCCTGGCTGGGGTAGTGCAGGCCCACGGGCGGCGGGGGGGGCCTCCAGCCGCCCCAGGCGAGCGGGGCACCCAGGGCCCCGGGCATGGGGATGGAGTGCACGGGGTGCAGGTTAAAGAAATCGTCCGAGGGCGCGGGGCCGGGCAGTGCGGGGTGGGGGGGCAGGGGCAGGGCGCCCGGCAGCCCCGGCACAGGCTCCAGGGCCCGGCCCGCCTGCTCCGGCTTGTCGCTTCCCTGTCGGCCTGGAAAATGAAATACATTGATTATACTGTGTAATATATTCATTTTCATTTCATTGTGTAATATATTCATTTTCATTTCATTTTTCAGCGGAGAGCTGATCACCTTTCCTTCGTGGGCTAACGATCAAGGTAACACTGTGTTTATATGATGCAGTGCCCTATGCACCATTAGGGTGCGGATAAGGGTTCGAATGAAAAAATGAGACTGAATGACTAAGTGGTGGGTGCAATACTTAGTAAGCCATGTATGTTTTACAACATTTTTTTATAAAATGAAATTAAAATTACAATAATAAAGAAATAAAAAAATAAATAAAAGAAACCGCGAAAGAAAAACAATTAAAAATAAAGTAATTTTTTTTCTCTTTTTTTTCAATGATCAGTACGCTTGGCTACCGTGCTGTCAAAATAAATAGCAATAAATAATTATATAAAATACTGTTTTTTCACTGAAATATTTATTTCATATTACCCTGGAATGGTACTTCCAAAGATGGAAAAGGTAAAATTTCAAAGACAGTTGTGAAAATGCACATGAGTATGCAATATTTGTCTATCCCTACAACCACAAAGATTTGAATATAAAATAACAATACAGTGAAAATGCTTGCAATGAAATCTTTATATGAAAAATTACTTTGAAAATTTCATATTTGCATTTAAAAAAAATCCACATGTTTTTCAACCCGTTATGCGTCTGTTATATGGATAAGCAGTTTGGTTTCTATATTACCTTGTGACCTTCCCCACTTGATGGTAAGTCTCCGCCCGTGAATAACCAGCTTGTTGAAGGTCTTCTCGGCAGCTAATTCAGCAGCCGATCTCGTTGTAAACTGCACAAAGGCGCACTGAGTCCGAGGGACCAACGTCATAGTTCTGTAAATATAAATATTAACATAAAATTTAAAATTGGATTTTCACAAGACGTCTATCTATCTTGCTAAGGCACTATAAAAAATATAAATACAGTGAAACCTCTATCTATCGTTTTTAAAGGGACCTATTGAAATTGACTATGAATGCGGGAAAACAATGAAAGCGGGATTAAGAAGTTTATACATAAGGAGATGCTATAGAGTGAAGATACCATCCTTCCAATCTGAATAACCCAATGGTTATTCAGATGTACCAATGTAGGTTGAAATTCTAAGAGAAATACAATATTAAAATGTAAATAAATTTGTTTTAATAAATGTATGTGTTCAATTATTTAAAAAAAAAAAACAAACTTGAACAGAACCATAAAAATATTAAAGTTTATTGTTTATTTTAAATTAATATGTGATTGACATTTGTTTTTTTTTACTGTTTTATTTCTGTAAGTCAACAGTATATTTTCATCTTTGCAAATAATATTTTTTTTTCAGCATTGAAAGTGTGTAGAAGAAAGTTTTCAATCTTTCAAAGAGTGTGCATGCTTCTGAAAATAAAGATACAGGCAGCAGCTCCTCTTCATCAATATCGACCTCTCCTGCTGTATCTGTCAACCTTGTGTCACATAGGCTTTTGATAGTTTCTATCCCACACGTTGGAATATTGTCATCAAATGTAACAAAATTAAGAATGTAAAAAAAAACAGCCAAAATATGTCAAATATGCAGCGTAATTCAAACGATGAATGCGGTAAAATTGTGATCAAAAAACGAAAAACGATATCCGAGAAAACGATTATTTGAGGAACGATAGATAGAGGTTTCACTGTATTTGTGAATTTTGCATCTACACATTTTCGAGGAATTATATTTACCGCCATGTATTATGTTTCTCCAAATTTTGAATCTAGATAAAAAAGATACACCTAGTGAAACATTATTTTTAAGTTTAAGACCCAAGAAAATGACTTAAAGATATTTCTACATGAACAAAAGAGGAGAGAATAGTTGATTGGTGTTCAGTGATACTTTAGCCTTAACACTTTGTTTGCGGGAAACGCTTAAAAACGTATTTTACATACTGTTGGTAGAGAGTAGGGGGACACTTATATTTGATTACTTTTGTTAGAGCGCGAAAGATGCCAAAAAACATTGTACAGATAGGAATTCAGTTCGCGGTTACTTGTGATTAGTATACTGAGGGTCAGGTGGCAGGCTGTCTGAGTATGAAAAAACCGCCAGCAAACAATGTGTTAAGATAAAAGTATCACTGAATAGCAATTAATTCAACTGACGGATTCTTCAGTTCTTTGGATACGTTGCGCGTACCGATGAGGGATAGCCTGGAACGACTGGTTGTGATCGGTAGCTTGGAGGGGAACAGAGGGAGAGGAAGATCCCCACACGATGGACTGATCAAGTTAAGGCAGCAGCACGCACCTCAGTGGTTGGGTTATAAGGGATAACCTCTGATTATCCCTTGACTGCGCTACGTGCAGCGTCATTGCTTCCACAAGGGTAATGAGGACTAAGATGGAGAAGACATTGACTGCGCTGCACGTAGCGCAGTCAAAGGATAACCGGAGAAGAGTCATTGCTTCCACAAGGGTAATGAGGACTAAGATGGAGAAGACATTGGAGCAACTTACCGAATTTCGCCAAATTGGTAGAAATGAGATCTGAGTGTTTCCTCGGTGATGCCATCGGACAGGTTACCGATGTAGAGGGTGGAGATGGTCTTATCTTCGGGAGGGGGGAGTGCTGGCATGGTCGCAGCACGTCGCATCAGCTTCTCGGCGACTGGATCATTGACACCGTAGTACCTATTTAAAACATTTAGGTCATAAAAGTCACGGTAGAGATCACTCAATAGTTAAATTAGAAGAATTAAATGTATAGAAAAAAATTATCATAGAATGAAATTATTATATATTAGAAGAGAATTTATTATTTTAGCTGGTTTTAAAATAAAACATGTTTCAGTTATATTTTTTTCAGATTATATGATTTTAAAAAAATATATACATAAATATATTTACATATTGTTTGCAACGTTTACGAAGAAAAAAAAAATGTTATGTGCAGGGTGTCCGGTGGCAGAATTAGGATTTCAAATTTAAATAAAAAATAAACTGCAAAGGATGCATATTTTTTCAAAAACTATTACAAAGAAGAAAAGTGCGGATTTAATTTCTTACAAATTATTTTTGTAGACCATCACGTCGGACACACTGGGAACTCTACAGAATTGATTTTAAAAAGTATACTATATTGAATAAAATATTAATTTTATTATAATATCATTCTGTCCGCTTCTGTAGTGTAATGGTCAGCACGCTCGGCTGCCGTTCTGGAGGTCCCGGGTTCGATTCCCAAAGGGGGTAAAATAAATATAAGTGATTTTTTTACTGTAATATTTATTTAATATTACCCTAGACTGGTACCTGAAGCGGAGGGCTGATCACCTTTCCTTCATGTGTAAACGATAAGATAACACTGCGTTTATATGACGCAGTGCCCTATGCACCATTGGGGTGCGGATAAGGGTTTTATTATTATTATTATTATAATATCATTTATATAATATTTATTCAATATTACCCTGGACTGGTACCTGAAGCGGAGGGTTTGTCACCTTTCCTTCATGTGTAAAACGATCAAGATAACACTGCATTTATATAATGCAGTGCCCTATGCACCATCGAATAAGGTTTTCGACTTTGACTATACTACATGAATAATGGATTTGTATTCAATTTTGGCTGTATGGTAAATGTACCCTTTAGAGTAGGATATTTCACACTGTCCATTTAAAGTTATTAATTGTTTTAAAGAATAGATTTCTGAAAAAAGAAACCTGTCTTTGATGTTCTGATCGGCGAGAGGATCGTCGGGGTCCGTGGGCCGCTCGTGGCGATACGGGCACTCCTCCCCGCGGCGACACTCGCCCTTCACCCAGAAGGAGCACACGTGCGGCCGGTTCCTCTTGTAGTACGGAGCCGTGCGGGCCAGCTTCAGCAGCAGCTCTCCGGCCGCTTGCGACCTGCCGGCCCCGCTGGCACTCTGCGACGGGTCCCACGAGGACATCTTGGGAGATCGAGCAACGATAAGTATATCTGGATAGGTCATACTATAGTGGGGATACTTTGATAGGACGTCCAATCGTGAGGACAGGTCATTTAATATTAAGAGAAAGACGTTTAGACATATCATTTAAAAGCAAAGACATTCGAGCTGGAATCATAAACACAACTAAACATTTCTTCTTCATCTTTTAGGACTAATTCCTGTCATTCTCCGGTCCGCTCCTGGGAGGTGGAAGACCAGCTATTCCTCCATCGTTTAAGTGGTCTTCCTGGGGGTCTGATCCCGCTTATGCTGCTATCCGCTGCTATCCTCACCACTCGATCCGAACTCGCTCTTCCCACATGATTTCTCCAGAAACGTCTTCTTTCTCTTCCCCATCGCACAACATCTTCAACATCGCAGATTTTTTTAATTTCAGAGTTTCTAACTCTGTCGCGAAGGGTTAGGCCTGCAATGGGTCATAGTGTCTTCATTTCGGGTGTCGTAAGAAGGCTTTTGGTTAACATTTCTATCCATCTAAAGAGGAAAACATTTGATGGATGTGTACTTCCAGTGCTCATCAATGGATTTGAGATATTTATCATAACAAAACGAATCATATATAAACTCCGGGTAACACAAAGAGTAATGGAGACAAGGATGCTAAACATATCCTTTAGGGACCGACACAAATGTTTGGTTATCCCTTATGGGAAAAGTCCAAGGTAAACAGATGTGGCTCAAATGAAGTGGAACTAGGCAGGTAATATGGCACGTATGTCTGAGGGTAGATGGACGAAAAAGGTACTTGACTGGAGGCCTAGAACAGAATGCAGAAGCGTGGGTAGGCCCCAGACAAGATGGTCCGATGACATTAAAAAGGGGCAGGCATGCACTGGAAGAGAGACGCGTCCAACAGACAACTGTGGAAGTCCAAGACGGAGCCTTTGTTCTATACTGGACAAAAGAAGAATGCTGAATTTACTTGAATTGACTTCTTACTTTCTCAGTTACTTACTTTAAAGTTATTCGGAAATAACATAATAGCAATACGGCTGTCCAAACTCAGAACACAGTAAGGGACATTTTTTTGTAGTACGTTTTTTTTTGCATTTTTGGACCAAGTAGATTCTACTTAGTCCAAAAATGCAAAAAAAACCTACTACAAAAAAATGTCCCTTACTGTGTTTTAAGTTTGGACAGCCGAATACACTTTCATAAAATGGGTAAGTCATTCAATTAATTCATCGTTCATTAAATAGTGAGAGAATTGAGGCTGGCCATTGAATAATTTGAATGATCATTTTCTTCACGTAGATTGAATTCATGGTCCCATGCACCTTTTATAGGGGAGATATTTATTAAACATTTACCTGATTATCCATATTCTGGATGTAATACTCTTTATTGACGTCACTCCGCGGTAGCTCGTCTTGTATTTTCAAGGCGGCATCTCGCACTTGAATAGGCAACCCGTATTCCAAGTCCAGGAGGCAGGTTTGGCACACATTCTTCAACCGGGAGCAAGTTTGGCACACTTCCGTCTTTTTAAAACGCATTCTCGCGCCGGGACACCATCGGAACACGGTGAACGGCCGGGAACATATTTTACATTCCTTCCCATAGCGTTCCTTGGTCTGGAAAAATAATAAAACGACATTTTTTAAATAACGAATTAGTCAGGTTATAATTTTTCAAAAGTATTTATTTAAAAATAACTAACCATACGCAAATACGGGTTGTCTCCAAGGCACGTCTGACATAAAATCGGAAATTCCTGAAAAATAACCAAACATACATGAGATGAGTAAAACCAAAAAAAAGTTTTTCGTAAAACTAACATATGAAAAAGACATTAAAAAATTATCACAAAAGTGTTTTATTTAAGAGTTACTCACGGCATCCTCCCAATTTTGACGATTATAAGTATTAGTCGTTTTAGACGTCGCCATGACAGATGGAAGGAGAAACAATACTTGTTTATGGTAAATGCGGTCATAGACGGATATACTGAAAGCTACCAACTTAACATTTATTATTATTATCATATATATTTTAAACAAAGGTAGGTACTTATTTAGAAAAAATATTCGGGGTTTATAATACTGTCAGGATTTGAGTTTGATAATTGAAAAAATGATTTAATCACTATATAGATGTTAACTTATGCCAAGAAACAATACTAGCAATAAACAATTGTTGAAATAATAGGAAAGAAGGGTAAAACAAATTTATGAGGCGAATGTAATTGGAAAAAAGAGCAGAGGAAGACCAAGAAAAACATGGCATGATCAGGTATGCCAAATACTTGAAAGTGATCAGGTGAGAAGTCGTAATAATCGGCGGGTATGTACAAGGAGATGCATGAACGTAGAAAAGGCGAAGAATGTTTGCAAAGACAGAGTGGTGTGGCACTCTATTCTCTCTGCCTACCCCTGCGGGGAAGCGGCGTGGTGGTTAGTTAGTTAGTTTAAATAATACAGGCAGGTGTATGTTGTTTAAATAAAGAGTAAGCTTTATGTAGGAGCATGAGCAGCTGTAAGCATAAGTATTGGCGCTAATTACATTACATATTATAATACATATAAATCCGCTACACAAATACATTTGAATAAATAAAATAGTTTCATTTAATTATATTCAAGCATTATATAAATAATACTTTATTTTATGAAATTTTACTTATGGTACAAAATCAAAATAAGAATTCTTATAAATATAAGTTCTTTTTTAACACATTATAATGAGATTCTGTAATTTGATTATTCATCCTGGTGGAAAAGAAAAGATAAGCAGTAAAATATTAATACTTTATTACGATACTTGATAAATAATATCAATTACAAAATATTATAGATAATCAATCATCAAAGATATTCCTATATTATCATTTGATGTGTGATGATGATATATTACTGATCGAAGTTATCCTTTGGAAGTAACAATAATAATAAATTTATAGATTTTACCTTTTTAATTTTCACTGTTACCAAATTTATGAAGAATTTTCCACTTTTTATAGTAATTATAAAGGTGACATTTATTTGGAAATAAAAGAGGTATCAAAATGGGCACCACTTAAATCAAGGAGTATGGTAGAAAGTAAGGATTTTTTTGCGGTTTGCTGTACACACATATCAGAAATTGAATTTAATAAAGTATCATTTTTGAGGAAAAAAATATAAAACACATGTAATTGCTAAAATCGCTATGTATTTATTAAACTCTGTCAAAATTAAATTAAACAGTAAACTCAATAAAATGATACAGAATCTATCAACCTTTTTAATGTCGTTACTGTGTCGGTTTGTGGTCCCTTGGTTAGTGTCGTGGACTCTTGAATCAGAGTTTCTCGGTTCAATCCCACTCTACCACAATTTGATACCTATTTCTAATAATGAGCCGCTTAGGCTTACAAAAATAGTATGAAATTGAAGTATTTTTGTATATGATAAAAACACAAATATCTATATTTTTTAATAAAAAAAAAATTAAATAATAAAACTTTGCACTATAACCTTTTAAGTTTTACTTTACTAGTATAGCAGATAATAAATATATATATATATATATATATATATATATATATATATATATATATATATATATATATATATATATATATATATATATATATATATATATATTTATATTTATATATATATATATATATATATATATATATATATATATATATATATATATATATATATATATAAATTGTCATAAATACCGATTGCGACCCCCAGGTTAAAAAACAATGCATTAACATATCACCTACCGACCAACCATATCTATGTGGCAGGCGCTTTTTATCACATATCTTTTGAATTTGAGTGAATGTGACTGTGTTAAATTGAATATTTGCACATCAGATTCTTTGCAAACCAAAGGAAATATAATAATAAATAGGTACTTAGCGGATATAACAAATGATAACAAATTACAAAATTAAAAAAAAAAACAGTGGCAAAAGACATTAAGAAAGATTGTAATCAACACTTCACAAATAAGATTATTATGATGTTTGAATGATTACTACCCACTTAAAATTTTTATGAAAGAGATAATTTTTGGTGACAACAGGAATAATTTCTTAGATTAGTGTAACCATTTTTTTTAATCTTTATCTTTTGGAAGAATTATATGTTTTAGAATGAGGATGTTGACTTTATTCCCAGTTAAAAAAATAAGAAATGGAAAGCCAATTCAAAAAAACCTTCCATTTTAATAAAAACAAAAGGGCTTGTTTTTAATCTTATGGGATTAAAAAAAAAATGTTTAGTAAAGAGTATAAAAACACCAACAAAAGATTAGCTCTAGAACTTTTTACACAATAAAATGTAGTTCTTTAAACATTTAAAAATACCTACAACAAAATACTTATCAATTTAAAAAAAATCAATACCTAAATCAATTTAAGATCAATAAAAATAAGTTTTCCTTTTTTCTTGTATCTCGTCATAGACCACTTCAACTTTTTAAAAATCTTATAGTCCTTTTGCTCACTTAACCACAACTGTCTTTGATAATACCAGCTGGATGCCCTGGATTCAATTCCAAGGGAGGGGGGAAATAAGTAAAAGTGATTTTTACTCCAGTATTTATTTGGTATCACCCTGGTCTTTAAAACAAGAGAGATCATCTTACCTTCATGTAATAAACAATTAATTAACTGCTTCAAAACAATGGAGTGTCCAATGCATCGTTGGGTAAGAAGAAGAAGAATGTGTAAGAAACGTTAGTAAATTTTCAATAGTATTATGTAAAGTTGAGGACAGAACTTTATTTTTATTTTATACACATTTTATTTTAAACATTGCATTTGTTTTTAAATTAAATTCAAGTAGTTTAATTTAATTTAAATTACAAATATTAAAAAAAAAAATACAGAGTAAAAAATAATTTCATGGTCACCTGAATTAAAGCATTAAAAGATTTTAATGATAATAACTCAGTTATTAAAATATCATGATTAAAAAAATATATTAGTTGGGTGATTACCTTTAAAGTATATGGTGCACATTGGCACCCACAAAACATGGCTTGCAAAAGCTTTTTTTTAATAGGTAAATTAAATTATAAAAACATTTATTTTTATTTATAAGGAATAGTTAAATTTTATGTTTAAGCTTTCCATTTTTCACAAGTGATTTGGGTTTGGAGAGCTCTCTTATTTTGAGACTATTTCCTATGGAATGTGACACAATAAGAAAATTTTAGTCCATTTCTACATTTTTAGAATTCCATCCAAATTTTTGTATCCAGTCTACAGGCCATGTTTTATGAGAGCTTTTGCGTTTTCGAAACTGCATGTTCATGACCTAAATCATCACCTAACTACGCTAACATGCGGTGTGGTGCTATGCTTAAAATGGGAATACAGGGTTCAATTCTCGTCAATAGCAAAGTATATTTAAGAATGATTTATTTTCATTGCTCTGAGTTTTGGGATGTATTTTTCATAAGTTTCGAGTTGCCATGTTTATTTTAATAAAGAAAAATCATCTAGCATCCAAAGAGTGTTGAAAATGGGCTGGTTTGAATCTTTTGCTTAATGTAATCATGCTGCTGTACAATAGTCATTAAGACTTATTTAAAAACTGTAATAAAATAATTGAATAAATATTAAATTTATGTGAAACAATATTTCAGTTGGAGTCATCTTTTTGGGTTCATCTCTGGTCTCTGGAGATATAACTCTTAATCCAGAAAGTGACGTTTATCTTGAACTTAAGAATGTAAATAATGGCATTGCCGTAACAGCAATAAGAGGTAATTAAATATATTATAAATAAACCATACAAAAATATTTATTGTTATAAAATACAAAAGGCAAGGGCTGTTTAGCTTTATATTCTTATATCATAATCAACATTGTCAGACCACTCTGACTCTGAAATCATTTGGACTTGAATATAAGGCATTTGAAATTAATTCCTATTTAGCATCACTGGATTATATGCTGAATAGTTATACGAACTGTAATAAGTGTAATAAGAAACTGTAATGATATAATTTATAAATAAAAAAATAAATATGTTTTTCTTTTAGGTAATGACTTACGATACCTCGGTGTTATTGGTACTCAGTTTGCTGAAGAAGAGTATTCACAATGGAACACTGATAGATTAGCGATTATGAACTTTGGAACAGTCGAGCTCAAGGTTTTGGTGACAGTCAGTGAAGAGAGATGGCAACTGAATGTGGAGTGGACAGCCCCCAGTTCCCAACGATTAATGGACTGCTTTGATTTAGGTATTTCCCTTAGACTTTTTTTCTAATAATATATTATAAGAAACCATTGAGACATTTGTATGATATTATTTATATTTTTAAAGGTATTAAACACTGGTTTGGCGGACCCGAGCAGAAGCGGCAATATTGGCCAGTCCAGAAATTGAATCTCTCTGATTATTCATATGTAACTAAAGAAGATGAAAACAATGCAGTTTCAGAACCATATTGGATTAATTCCGAAGGCACAATTTTCTATGTAGACAAGAGAGTACCTCTTTTCATTGATCAAAATAATCGTATGGCAAATCACCTTTGCTTCATCGCCGAAGTGAAGGCTCCATATTCTGAGAAACGTAAAACAAGCAATCTCGTATACGATATTGTTTTTACAGAGAATGCAAAAGTGGGACATTTATACGCAGTTAATAGGTATTTAGGTAAACCCATCGGCTATCCGAATATTAATATGACTCGGGAACCTATTTGGTCCACATGGGCGAGATATTACAGGCCTATCAATCAAACAATTGTCTTGGATTATGCAAAAGAAATTATCGACTATGGTTTTGGTGGTCAGTTTGAAATTGATGACTTGTGGGAAGTCTGTTACGGGTCATTAACTATAGACGAGACAAAGTTCCCAGACTTCAACGAAATGATGCGAAATTTAACAAATCTCGGATTCAGCAGAGTGACAGTGTGGGTTCATCCATTTTTGAATGAGGGATGTGAGCCTTGGTATACAGAAGCAAAAGATAAAGGGTGAGCTATGTTTATAATGTGCATTTTAGTTTTTATACCCGGTCCTGCATTCTGTTGGAGTTTTGTGCACATGTGGTAAAAGTACTGAAAGCACAAAAAATAATGTCATTATATAAGTTGTTTAATTTGCTTTGTAGATATTTGGTAACTGATGAATCTGGCTCTGTTGTTACGAGTTGGTGGAATAACAACGGAACTACTGCGGCATATATTGACTTCACAAATCCCGAAGCCACTTCTTGGTGGACCAAACGATTAATTGACCTTAAAAATACTTATAATATTGATAGCTTTAAATTCGATGCTGGAGAGTCTAGTTGGTCTCCACAGGTAATAAAGCATACATAATTATAGATACAAAATATGACTTTACATATTGTTGATACTGAAATGTATTCTTGAATAGTGTATTCTTCAAATATGCAAATAGGTTCCCGTGCAAAATGGTGAAGATGATCTCCACCCTGGTCATATCACTGCTGATTATGTGAGGGCTGTATCTGTTTTTGGTCCAATGATTGAAGTTCGCGCCGGTCAAAGGTAATTAATAAATTTGCTCATAAGCCAAATACCATATTATTTTTTTGGTTGCATGAAATTGATGTAGTGGTTTCAGCGATTAGAAATATAAACATATTACTTGTTAATAATATTTTAAAACATGTTTGTCCAGAACCCAGGATTTGCCCATTTTTGTTCGGATGTTGGATAAGGATTCTGTATGGTCATTCGAAAACGGTCTTCCGACACTTGTCACAACTCTCCTTCAAATGAACATGAATGGATACCCATTTGTATTGCCCGATATGATCGGAGGTAATGGATACAACGAAAAACCGAGTGCTGAACTCTTCACAAGATGGCTCCTGGCTAATACATTCATGCCAGTAATGCAATTTTCAATTGCACCCTGGGACCTGGATTTAGTGGTAATGATAAATGTACCTTAATTCATTAACTTGCACATTTTGTTGCGCAATCTTAAATAATGACTGTTAAATTGTGATTATTGAAATGAAATAAGTACATAATATTATCATGCTGCTTAGGAAAAAAACATGTATATTATCTTTTATAATACCTTGCTTAAGAGTAACTGATAATTATTGTGTAATCTCCATTTGTATTCATAGATAAATTTATGGTATAATCTTATTGATATATTTTGTTATTACATAAATGAGAATATGTAACATATCTAACACATTATCTATTTAGAGTATTATGTTATTCTTCTTATCTTTACCTGCACCGCATGGTACAAAGGGCACTGCATTGCATATAGTCAATTTTAACTTAATTGATAATTAATTAGTTTTTGATTAATTTAAAAAAGATTTGAAAAAAGATTTAAAAACATTCACGTTTGCTCTGATAATGCGGTCCTTATCTCAATGTTAAAGGAGAGCATACTGTATTTGTGTTTTATTATAAACACAAATATTTCAATTTCATACTATATTCGTGAGTCTAAGCGGGTAAAATTATGATGCAGAAGGGTCGAACTCAGAAACTCCGATTAGACTTAGAGCCCGCGACACTAACCACGGGATCACAGCCTAGCCCAAGATTTGGTCTTGAAGTTGAAAAATATATGAACAATGAAATTAATAATTTAATTTTAAACCGTTCATTCCAAAGAAGAAAAAAACATAGCATAAATATTTTTTATTCTATATATTGTGGCAATTTCAAATAAACATTTTTGTTTCTTCAATAATTTAAATAAAGTTGTTTAAATAATAAGATGCATATTTAATACCTGTTGACATTTTTTTTTTCTAAAAAACAATAATTCATACAGATATTGATTGTTATTTCAGACTACTCAAGTAGCACGTATATGTACACGCCTTCACGATAGTTATTCTGAGGTGATCAGAAGTGCTATGCAGCGTAGTGTTGAGGATGGCACCCCTGTAAATCCACCCATTTGGTGGGTAGATCCAACCGATCCAATTGCATTAAGTATTTGGGATGGTAAGTGATAAGATAACAAATAAATAGGTCTAAAAACATTTTAAACACTATCAGCATCAAAATAATAAGAGTTAGATGAATGGGGTTATTTCCCTCTTCTATCCATTATCAATTTATTATCTTTTTCTTTGTCTTTCATTTTCTCGACTGGCCAATCTCTTAAGAAAATGTAAACACTTGATAACTGTACAACATTTTGAGTGTGTCCAAATACTTGTTCACAAAAATCTTCATTTTGTAAACAAGTATTTGAACACACTCAAAATGTTGTAAATAAATTATCTGGTCAAATTATAAGCTTAAATAATAAAAATGAAAATGGTATTTTCTGGCGTTTCTTATGTGTGTGATTGAAATCCAGGATTTGGACCTCACATACTAATATAAGAGTTTCTGCTTGGTAAAAAGCTTCTTTCCATCTCACCAATAGATGTCTCTAGTGAAGTTCTAGTGATTCAAGAACAAGGTTTCTAAATTGGTTCATATATATAGAACTTCTAAGAATTTGAGTGGTGTGATTGTCAATAATGGGTGGAATTGGTGAATGTTACACGTGTGTAAAGTGATCACTTAAATTTTCGGGGCTGACGGTCGTCAGCCCTGTAAATGCCCAGACTTCCATATTCTTCTTCATCTTTGATGAGATGTCAAAAAATAATACTTGATAACTTATTAGGCATTCTATTTATATAATAATTTAAATTGTATGTATAACTAATCTGTTTTGCTTTTCAGAATACCTTCTTGGTGAAACCATTCTTGTAGCGCCGGTACTAGAAGAGGGCGCCTTGTCAAGGGATATCTACTTGCCTAAAGGAACTTGGATTTATGGTGTCGATGGAACTGGCTTTGATGGGCCATTTTGGCTTATGAATTTCTCCGTACCATTTAATGTCATACCTTACTTCACAAAGGTTGGATAAACCTAATCAGTGTTTGCTTTGAAACAGTTGTGCACAAACATTTTATACTAATAAAATATGATATTCATTTATTCACCATATTTTGAGTGTGTTTCTACTTTGTTTACAAGTGGTAGATTTGCTCCACATAGGAAGTCAAAAGTTTATTGCTATTAATCAATATTTTTCAACCAACGGAGAGGGTTTAAGGAAACTATTATATAATGGATATTTGGCCAAGAATAGAGTGATGTTTCAGACATTTCTGGAAGTAAGAAGAATAATCCATTATAATAAATGCATACAGAGGGTATTTACTTTATGTTCTGTTTCAAATACTTCTTTCAACAGGGATGTCAAGCCACATTGTAGAAAAAACATGTACAAGTTTGCAACAATGCTAGAGGTGGCCATTTGCGGGATAAAAGTTTTCAAACCTTAACAAAACGAATAGTAATGATGTCAATAAATGATATCATTTGCAATTTAAAATGTTTTTTAGTTACTGAGCTACTAAACAAAAAACATTCTCTACTTCATCATTTACTGATATAAGGTGATAAAAGATAACTTCAGAATAAAAATTAATAATAACATGTCATATAAGATAAAGAAATTAACTCATTTCTTATTATCAATTACAAATGAATATATAGGAATGATAATACAGTAATATAAAGCGTCGAGTGTTTTTCTCAAGTGTGATTTTTTTAGTATCATTACGCAGGCGTAGAAATGAAGAATACTGTAAATTTATAAAATATATTTATGAGGATCTTCTAACCCTTATCTGCACCCAGTGGTGCATCAGACACTGCACTATATTGGTTCACTTTTTTTGTTTGTTAATTACATGAAGGTAAGGTGAGTCTTGAGCTTCAGGTATCAGTCCAGGGTAATATTAAATAAATATTAGAATGAGAATCACTTATATTTATTTGAAACTAGTAATTCACACAACATAACCATACTATATTTAAAAATGTGAATAAGACTTTGTTATTCACATTTTAAAATGTGAATAACAAAGCATTTTAAACTGAATTTGTTTTTTGATGTGTTCTAAGACTCTATGAAGCTGATAACCTGCTCATCATGAACATATAGAGTGGATCTAATAAGGCTCCAATGGAGACGTTGTGCCTTCAAGGATTTTCTTTATTGGAATAGATCAAAACGGATCACTGTCACTGCCAATCTGTTCCACACTTGGAGTGTGTAAATGAATCATACTATAATTTTTTTACTCCCTAAAATTTAATGTGTTTGCTTAATTGGAAAAAATGCACCGACTCTGATAATATGTCACATCTAAAGGAATATTTACATATTTCTGTGAGATAAAAGTAAATTCGCCACCTCTGTGGATATAAATTATACCTATATAAACTGAAATGAAACTCAAATTATATCATTAGTGTACAGGACATCTGTAAAGATGAATGTCTGTTTTTGTAAGTATACCACAGGTTTGATAAAAACAAAATTTTATCACTCGTATACATATCAATAAACCCTGTTGATTTTTTTTCATTATTTATACATATTATGAAAGAAATAAACAATCGATTTTCTTTTGGTATTCAATACTTACTGTAAATATGCAAAAAGAGAAAAAATTTGATAGAAATACAAAGAGAAATAACGTGTAATTTTAAAATATGTTCTTTGTAATACATGTATTCAATTATTCATGCTATTGAGTGGCAAATAAATTACCATATTCACACTAATACGCATAATTAAGAAATAATAAAAAAAGTCATGAGAGGGCTATTTTAATGAATATTTTTTAACGGTTTGTTTAAAAAGTTTTTTTTAAAAAGTTACTATTAGCAAATACTATGATTTGATTTTCATGATTTTTTCCCAGTCATATTGCTGTTGCTATATGCCATTATTGTGCCATCGGAACAATGGAAAGCAAAGGAATCTTTTGTTGTCATGGATACTGACCGAAAATATTTAGATGAGAACACTTTTATAAATATTGAAAGATTATCTAAAGGATTTTCTTTGGACATTATTCAAAGTAAGTAAACAAATATTTTTTTGCCGTAATTTCAAATCAGCAAGAGTTGGAATGTAATTATAACACATTATAGTTATTTTTGTCATTACAGCAGATAATATCTTTGACCACTGCTGAGACAGAAAATTTAAAATACTTCATAAAAATGCCATTAGGAAATGCTTATTTATTTTTTGTTGATATTATACCACAAAGATTGTTAAAATTAAATTTGAAATTTAATCACAAAATCAGCATTAACCATCTCCTATATTAAGTTATCATATTTATGAGGTCTTGAAAATAGCTAAGTCACCATAACGGCAGTAGGAGGAAAAACTCGTTACGTTTGCAAATGATGTAACGAAGAACCATTGTGTCCAGAGTATTTTAAAGATTTTCATTCACACATAAAATTCTGTTTATTTCTAGAATTCTTATCCTTTATTCAGTACATTGTAATATTTCTTACATTCATTCCACTGTTTTGTCATATTGGGATAAAGAAATACATTTTGTTTAACCTGTATATGTAATTTATTTTCATTTATTAACATTAATAAAAACATAACATTCCCATATTATTCTCCCTCAAATACAAATAAGCCTCAAATGAGACCCTTCTGAAATTAAACAATAGAGATATTTTTGACTTTAAAAATATATGTATGAGTAGTTTAAAATATAAAGTAAAGGACTTTTTTTGCACACAAGGTTTTTTTTTAATTGAATTAAATACTTAATGCATACGGCACGGAAATCCTGACACACGGCACGGAAACAAGAGCCGGCACCCCGAGAACAAAAAGCCTTCTTAGGACATCCGAAATAAAGACTCTACCACCCATTGCAGGCCTAACACTTCGCGACAGAGTAAGAAACTCATATATAAGAAAAATCTGCGATGGTTAAGATGTTGTGCGATAGGGAAGAGAAAGAAGTCGTTTCTGGAGAGATCATGTGAGAAGAGCGAGTTCGGATCGAGTGGTGAGGGTGGCAGCGGACAGCAGCATAGGCGGGATCAGACCCCCAGGAAGACCACCTAAACAATGAAAGGATAGCTGGTCTTCCACCTCCCAGGACCGACCCGAGAATGACAGGACCTAGTCCTAAAAGAAGAAGAAGAAGAAGAAGACTAAATGCATAATCACTACTTTCATTTTACTATTTGATAGATTTCAAGTATGTATGTATGTACATATTTTTTTAGATGGTAATGCCATATTAAATGGGTGTATTGGAACCACTTTTAAAAATGAAGACTTTCATGTTACCCATGATGAAAATGGGATTTCCAAATATGTTTTTGGAGAGGCGAATTTAACTATTACTCAAGAGAAGATGCCCCTTGGTCATATTATAGATGTGGCTTGGACAGCATTTCCAAAAGTGAGGAATATGAATTGTTTTTCGTTGGGTAAATATTTTGGGACAAAACATATTTCTTATCTATTACACAAATATAAATAACTTTATTACATAATTTAATTTATTGTAAATATGTTTTTATTTGTTAAAGGTAATAGTAGTTGGTATGGAGGACCCCAAATAAGGACCCAGCTTTGGCCAATTGAAAAACTCACATTCGAGGAATATCCCTATATCACTAAAGAGCGTGACAATGTCGCCATTGCTGAACCATATTGGGTCAGTTCTGAGGGAGTATTCCTTTATGTGGATAAAAAAGTCCCACTTTTCGTAGACCAAAATAATATCGAGAACAATTCTGTGTGCTTCATAAGTGAAGTGAAACCGCCATACTCTGATAATAGAAAATTCACCGATTTAAGATACACAATTGGATTATCTACAAATCCCCGTTTAGTTCATGAGTTAGCCGTCAGTAACTATCTGAAGACGCCAGTAGGCTTGCCAGATTATCGAATGACTAAGTACCCCATTTGGTCTACTTGGGCAGAATATAAAACACTCATAAATGAATCAACCGTTTTAGAGTTTGCGCAGAGAATTGTCGACCATAATTTTACAAATAGCCAAATTGAGATTGATGATTTATGGGAGACTTGCTACGGATCGTTCAATGTGGATGTAAAAAAGTTTCCCGATCTCAAAAGGCTTACTGATAAGTTAAAAACAATGGATTTTAGGGTTACTGTATGGGTCCATCCTTTCATTAATAAAGGCTGTGATCCATGGTATACAGAAGCACTTCAAAAAGGGTATGTTTAAAAATTCATCTTCCTTGTAAATTGAAATTGTACGTGATTAATGCAGAGTTACTTCAATTGAAAATTATATGCATTAGATAATAAAAATGAAAAAAAAAATTTTTACCAAAAAATATGAGAGATCATACATGTAAGGTTAAACAAATATAAGATTGAATAGTATTTTTAATATAATTTATATTTGAAGCACTAACTTTGTGATTTTCTATTTTATAATTTAAATGTAACTTTGTTTTAAAATCACTATAAATATTTTATTATAACTTAATTATAATGTCTACCAGTTTCGAACATAACCGCTTCTTTATCAAGACTGATTAATACTTAAGTTAATCACTATAAATATTTAAAATCCCTATAAATACCTTATTATAACTTAATTATAATTAAGTTGTAAAAAAATATTTATAGAGATTTTAAAACAAAGATACATTTTCATTATAGTATTTTTAATTCTCAATGTTTGATTTGTTGTAGATGATTGGACTAAAACATGTATGAAATGAACATGCATTATAATTAGTATTTTGTCCGTCTGCATAGTGTAGTGGTTTGTGCATTTGACTATGGAACTGGAGGACCAAGGTTCCAGGGGGGTTAGAATAAATATCACAGATTTTTATACATAAATAATACAATTTGATCATGTACAACTTTGATATCATTATGATTTATGGCTTTGCGTTGAGTGTCATCTCTATACTATATTTCTTCTTCTTCTGACCCTTACCCACACTCAATAGTGAGGGACTTATACAAAGTAGCACTTCTACTTTTTACGAGTCACTTGAGGTCAAATATTAGATACTTTTATTGACAATATATAATCGCGGTATATAAAAAAGTTGGCCATTAATAATCACCAATTTTCCTTGCAAATAGTCCCTTTTATGCAACTTGAGGATTTTATGAATCACGACAATCATCATATAACATCTGAATAAAAAAAAAATACTTTTTACGATTTTGTCCCTTTGATTTCTACAGGTATTTTGTGAAGAGTGAGAATGGAAGTGTTGATACAAAATGGTGGAATAGTGCTGCAGATTCCGCATCATATATAGACTTCACAAATAGTGCAGCTGCAGAGTGGTGGTCTAGTCGGCTTCGGGATCTTCAAACCAAATATGGAATTGATAGTTATAAATTTGATGCCGGTGAAACTAGTTGGTCCCCGCAGGTATGTGAAGAAACAATTATTTATAATGATTTTTTTAATTGCATTTTCATATTAAAAAGATCAAAGATGTCATATCTCGAGAAAACACGAACACATTATATACATAAATTACAATTTAGCATTGTGCCTCATCATAAAACTGCTTGTGAAACATAGATGAAGGCTGGACATACGGCAGGACTCCATTGCTGCAGTGCAGTGTTGCATTTGCCATCGAGGTGATCTTCACACATCATCTTTCCCGAATATTCCAGAAGAATTGTTTAAAATATTTTTATTTAATTTATTTTACAATAAAATTCTATATAGCTGTAAACAAAATATCGCTCACTCCTTTCAAGAATCATAAATAAAAAATTGTCAATTTTCAGTTGTGCATGTTTTCGGAATGCCCAGAAAATGTACTATATCCCAGCAAAAGAAGCATATTTTAAACTTAATATTTACCCGCTACAGGGCAGAAAATGTTGTTTTTATAATTTGAAGAAAAGGTATTGTTAATTTTTTTTTTAATTTACTAAATATTTTTCAAATGGAGAAAAAACCTTCAGGTTTTACTTAAAAAGATCTGTTGCATAGTAAAAAGTTCAATAAGTGGCTTGATATTTATTTTTAAAACATTGTGTTGTATTTTTAAACATTAAAACGTTTTCCTGAAAAATCAAGTTTTTTGATTTATGACGTTCTTGAAAGGAGTGAGCAGTATGTCTGACTAAGTAAAACATCCACCACTTTGTCATGGTGGAATAAAAGTGATTACTTTTATCGTTTTGCAGATTCCTTTGCAAACAGGAGATATAGATTTACACCCTGGACTTATAACAACAAGTTACGTGGAGACATGCGCTCAGTTTGGCCCTCTGGTGGAAGTTCGAACAGGACAACAGTTAGTTATCTCTTTTAAAAGTTCACAATAAAAGATCATACCCACTAGGAAGCCAAGAATTCATTTCACATTGAAAAGTCATTCAGAATATCCGCATTAATAGATCTGTTACATTTAAGTGATCCGTTCACTAAGACCGGATAAAAAAACTATTGATCTTTCATTTTGGAGAAATCGGGCTGGCTAGGAAGGAGAATTTTTATTATTTAGTGACTGTTTTACCTTTAAATTTTCTTAGGAAATAGAGCATGAGAGAAGAAGAGAGAGCTCTCACAACTTATATAATATTCTCTCTCTTTGTCTATTCCTTATCTTCTAACCCTTATCCGCACCCAGTGGCGTACAGGATACTGCATCGTATTGGTACAGTGTAACCTTGATCGTTAATTGCATAAAAAGAAGGATCAGTCCTGTGCTTCTTGTATGAGTAAATGGGTGACATTAAAAAAATGTGAGAGTGAAAATATATACCCTTGCTTATATGACCCTTCTAGGAATTCAATCTGAGGCCCTAGCATGGTAGCCAATTGAGGTAACTTTTTCACTATAGAGGCAGAAAAGTTCTAGTTCATTCAAAATATACCAGTCATCAATATTAAGGGCCTACCTACAAAATGTTAACTTCTAAAAATAGGTAAAATCATAATTACATTATTTCCACACACTTTCTTGTGTGAAAATAGGCTTTGAGTCCTAGAATATGCAGATTATTTTTTCATACACTTGTGTAACATTCACCAATAATGGACAGAATGGTGAACGTTACAGAAATGTATAAAGTGATCGCTTAAGCCAGCTGAATTTTAGGTTGTAAGCTCTGGGATCTTCAGACTTCCATCTTCTGTCATAAAAAAGAGAAGAATGATGCATGTTTCATATTAAGTTGAGACACCTTTAAAACTAATCAGTCCTGCGCTTAAGGAGATCAAGATGATATTAAATCAATATAAGAGTGAAAAATCTCTTATATATTTTTAGACTCTGTGAATCCCCTGTGAATCAAACCCGGAATCTCTAACAAAGAAGTCAGTGGACCAAATAAAACATGTTGTTATTATATTAAACGATTCAGCACACAGGAGCTGCCTATATATGTCCGGATGATAGACAAGGACACTCTGTGGACATTTGACAATGGACTGCCAACTCTAATAACCACATTACTACAGATGAACATGAATGGTTATCCTTTTGTCCTGCCTGATATGATTGGAGGAAATGGTTACAATGAGCGACCTTCCAAAGAGCTCTTCATCAGATGGCTCCAAGCCAATGTGTTCATGCCAAGTCTTCAATACTCCTACGTTCCTTGGGATTACGATGAAGAGGTAATACAGTTCTCAATTCTTTTCATATTATCTGTTTTTTGTATGGCAGAATAATGCTCGGTCACAAAAAGAAAAAAAAAGTACCATAAATTTGTTAAATAAAATAATAGTTAATTAATTTGAATACAGCAACATTTTTTAATTCTTTTAAATATTTTTTCGCAATTTTAATAACTTTTCTAACTGTTTTTGGATGGTAAAACTATTTTTTCAATCAATATTTTTTATTGGTCAAACTTTTAATAGTTAAAAAATAAAAATAAAAATTACCAGAAAAGAGCATAAAATATTGTATATATACAAGACAAAAAATCATAAGTTTTTTAATTGATTAAAATTTCTCATTTCATTCACCACATTTATTATTTTGTTAATAAAAATACAAATAGCTTTAGAAATGTTACAGGCACTCAGTCTTTATGCAAAAAATAGTAACCATTTTTTTCAAATATCGTAATCATACAGGAGCAAGTGACCAAGTGCATTTTTTACAAAAACTTGATCATTGACTATTTGATATTTTACTAGCTTAATTTTGCGCTGAAAAAAATCCCAATTGATTTTAAACTTGGAAGTATAATATATTGACTTGTTAAAAATGACTAACTGAATTGGTGTTTATTTTCTTGTCAAGCAAAAGTAACTTAAATGGCCCTCCTGAACATTTTACATTTTGGTAGTTAGTCACTTTCTTCTGTACGACTACGATATGCTTATTGAAAATTGAAAACATTTTCCAACTTTGGTCCCATCAACTTCAAATGAACGAGTTTTCATTCCAATTTGTTTACAGACAGTGAAGATATGCAGAAAGTACACTGAACTGCATGCAGATTATGCGCATGTTATAATGGAATCCTTTAAACGAGCAGTAAAAAGTGGAACTCCAGTTAACCCTCCCATTTGGTGGATAGACCCAAATAACAAAGAAGCACACCCAATCTGGGATGGTAAGATGTATTATCTATTGGCAAATTCACAGGAAAATGCACAAAGAAACAATGTAAATGCAGTTTCCCTTACCTTGGTAAAGCATTATAAATTGAGTCATATTATTTTTTGATATCTCATCAAACATGAAGAAGAATATGGAAGTCTGGGCATTTACGGGGCTGACGACCGTCATGGCTGGTTTAAGTGATCACTTTACATTCACCAATTCTACCCATTATTGACAACTACACTACTCAAATTCTTTGAAGTTCTTCTTCATCTTTGATGAGATGTCAAAAAATATGAAAATAACTCCTGTAATTGGAGATAATCCAGATTTTGTGAACAAGTATTTGGACACACTCAAATGTTGTTGAGAAGTCATCATTGTTTCAGCAATAATTAAATAAAAAATTCATTAGTTGGTTTATATTACAACTAAGACAAACTATTATTTATACTTAATTTACATCAAATATATATATATATATATATATATATATATATATATATATATATATATATATATATATATATATATATATATATATATATAAATATATACATATATATATATATATATATATATATATATATATATATATATATATATATATATATATATATATATATATATATATATATATATATATATATATATATATATATATATATATATATATATATATATATATATATATATATATATATATATATATATATATATATATATATATATATATATATATATATATATATATATATATATATATATATATATATATATACATGTAAAAGTAAACAAAACATTTATTATTAAATTCTTTCAAACTCTTTTCATTCTTTATACATTGAGGCATCTCATCATACGTTTTCAAACCCTTACACATTAAACAATTTTGCGACTCGTTTTTTTTCAACAATGGCAGTCTTATTTTATCCTTATTTCTAGTAATATGTTCATGAAAATTTTTTTTAAAACTATTTTATCCTTACTATATTTCGGTAATTTATTGTTAAAAATTTTATATATAAAGATCAGCATTTTATATTTTAGTTTTTTTTTTACAGATAACCAGTTGAGTTATATTACATATTATTATAATTTATTCAATCTTTAATTAAAAATTGTGTATAAGAGTTTATTTCCAAATGAAATTTGAAAATCGGTCGTCTTCTTTTTGGTGACTTAATTTGCCTAAGGTATTTTTTATAAAAAATAATATTGAAAGATTTTGCAGAATAAAGTGATGTGATATTAAATTAGGATTTAAAAAAATATAAACGGGGAAGAGAAAATGGAAAGTAATAAGTAAACTACATGTATTACACGGGTAATCCATAGAATTTGAAAATACAAAATGGTTTTCACACGGATGTTGAAATATAAGACAGTTGGATTTGCTGAAAATGAATGGAAATATTTACATTATTGAATTTGTTTTTAGAATTCCTTTTGGGAGAATCAATTTTGGTTGCACCGGTTGTTGAGGAGCACGCTGTATCAAGGAATATTTATTTACCCAGAGGAATATGGTTAGCGCCTGAAACAAACCGAGTATATAATGGCAACACATGGCTTCAAGATTATTCAGCACCATTGGATACCCTGCCTTATTTTATTAGAATAACCAGTAATAATTAGCTTTAAAAAGTGATTTGATTTCTTATAATAATATCATCTAGAATTTTATGCATAAAGCTTATCAAGAAAGTTCCAATTATATGAAAAATAGATTAGTAATTAGAAATACTTAAGACCTATTAATAAAGCAATACATTTTTTCAACTATGAGTGTATGTCTTCCTTATTGTAAGGGTAAAAAACCTTTTAACTCTTACTGGTCTAATGTCGAATCTCATTAGACATCGATTTTTTGCTCTTAGGTCCCATGTCGGATGTTCATTAGTATTATTTATTTAAATTCCAAGCTTACATTTTTGTCACTCGTATCTATTACAACAGTATGAGCAGAGGACAAAAGATTTTTTACAATTGGAATGTAACTGTCTACGTAGATTTTTTTTTTAAATTTTGGGTGACCGGAAAGGGTTAATGCTTATTTGAGGTTGTGGTTCCATGGTCAGTGTCGCGACCTTTGAGTCAGATTTTGAATTCAACCTCCCACTCTGGCGTAACTTGATTTATATATTTAAAACTTAAACTACGTAGGCATATGTGAAATAATTGTAAAATTGAATTGTGTATATCATAAGAATAAAAATGGTATATTTTTATTTCGGAATAATCCTTCCATTGGTCATTAAAATAAAATTGTTACGGTCTGACATTTACACAAAAGTAATGAATGGAATGATTATTCCGAAACCTGTAGTGATGAATTAGTGTTTTTTTTTTAAAGTGGTATTACACAAAGTGAACGACGAATGATAAGGAGAGTGTTTTGAAAATTATAATTAAAAAATTGTATATATGTTAATTTAAAAATATATATATACTTCAATATATTCAATTGCTGGCAGCATATTTCAGGTAGGGACTTTTTTTTTAGGGGAGAGCGGTTATCATGCTACAAAATTGTAGTGAGAAAAAAATGGAGGATAGGGTATAGATTCATTTTTTCTCCTGTCTGTACCCAATTTTCATAGAGGGCAATGGTCATACATTGGATCGACTCGTTATCAACTTGATCGTCAGCTGGATGAAGACAAGGTGATTAGTCCCGCGCTTCAGATTCTTGGGTTTAGGAGTAGAACATATTTGGTGGAATACAGGTAATGTAAGTGAAGGAGCTCAGTCTGAAAGACATAAGTGCTGTGACGAAGAAAATGGAAGAATATATTATTTCGAGAAATAAAAATACTTTGTGTTCTGATCCACTCACATTTTTATTTAACCAACTAGTTTCGTCAACAACCTGTTGCCCTCTTCAGGGTTACATTTATTACTAATAGTAATAAATGTAACCCTGAAGAGGGCAACAGGTTGTTGCCGAAACTAGTTGGTTAAATAAAAATGTGAGTGGATCAGAACACAAAGTATTTTTATTTCTCGAAATAATATATCAAGATGATCCACAAAGTTAATGCTTTCAATATTCAAAACAAAATGGAAGAAGATGATAAGGTTTGGTTTGTCCCGAGTCCCGTGGAGAAGATAAATAATACCTTTAAATTTTTTGATGTTATATTCTGATGTATAAAACTTTATGAATTTTTTAAAATGAATTTGTGGTATCTTTAGGTACCACGAATTCTTTAATCTTTAGGTCTTTAGGTATTCATTTACCAGTTTTTTCTAAAATAATTTTTTTATTAAAACTAAAATGAAAAAGTACTTATTGGAAAAATCCCTTAAATACAACACACCATAAAGATGAAGAAACCAATTAGGAAAATAAATATTTAATCAAAATAATGTCGGTTAGTACAGAATAAAATATTCATGGTTCAAAAGATTTAGGAACGTATTACATTTATCATTATTCTCTTCCCCTAGCAAATGATAGGGGAAGAGATCAATTATTTCAGGACAAAAATATGTATAAAGTGGAACTCAGTTATAATGGCTTTCATTAGTAGGATATAATGTCACTTTTTAGTACATCTGTCCAAACTGTATGTATACCTAATTGTTATAAAAAACTGAATTCTATCATTATTTCATCAATGAATATTGCCAATCTTGGTTTTAGCGCCAATTTCGTTAAAACCAAATCATTTTTTGTCCATCGCTACAATAAGCTATGAAAGCTGCCAAAACACTCTCTCGTTTCTTCCGTTTCAGAGAGACGTCCGCCTGTCTCAACGCAGTACAGCATTTACACAGAACCACAGAAAATAAATTTTTTTCTGAAAGGACCATCAATCATTTTTTTACAGACTTCTTTCAACAATACCCAGATAGAGAATGTTGGTTTTATATTACTGAAGTTTTCCTTTTTTAAATGAACTCTTTGTGTATTTTGATATTTCCAGTTTAACAGATTGTAGTCTACATTAATATCAATGCAATTTCAATGTCCGCCTCCGTGGCGTAATGGTCAGCAAGTTTAGCTACCGTGCTGGAGGTCCCAGGTTCGATTCCCAGGGAGGGTGAAAATAAATATAAGTGATTTTACACTGTAATATTTATTTAATATTAACCTGGACTGGTTCCTGAAGCGCAAGAGTGATCACCTTGCCTTCATGTAAGTAATGATCAAGATATCACTACTTCAATTCGATGCAGTGCCCTATGCACCATTGGGTGGGGATAAGGGTTATAAGTAAGTAATTTCAATGAAATACATGATAATTATCGATCCTTATTTAAAAAAAAACATTATTTAAAAAGCCATTTTTATATTGTTTTCTAATATAAGGTGATAATTTTGTTGGTCATTTCAATGATGTTATAACCGAGCTCCACTTTGATTACAAAGAGTGCAATAAAAAAGTAAAAGATTTTCTAGGAATTATGGTATAATTTTGAGATTTTTATTCACATATTTTTTCAGAAAATACTACTGTCAAAGTGGGTGAATAATTAATGAAAAATGCTTGGAGGTGATTATAGGAGTCAATACAAGGGGAGTGGATCATTTTGTACGTCATGCAAGTATTTACCAACTGTCCAGAGATAGACTCGGAATATTTCATTAAAAGATTTTTAAAGAATTTCATGTAAGTAGTGGAAAAGAACAAACATATATTATATAAATTTATAGTATATATATATATATATATATATATATATATATATATATATATATATATATATATATATACATATATATATATATATATATATATATTTTTTTATTTTATTTTATTTTTCATGGATACATTTTTTTCAAAATTATATGTATTACGGCTCTTCAGGAATAGCCTGTGTTGAGCCGCAATACTTACATGTTAATACAATTTTTTTTTTACTACATTTTATACATTACATACAATAGATACAACTACAATTTACAGTAGAAAGGTTTTACGTTAAAATAATTACACCTGGACTTAAATAATTTTCATTCCACCTTGTCCCTTCCAACGAGAAGCAATCATCGACGGACACTGTTCCTTAAAAACATGATCACTTCTTTAATTCTTAATGGTTACAGACAGAAAGTTAAATGTCTTTGGCGCAAGGAATAAAATGTTTTTTTGTGCAAAACTTGTTTAAACGGATGGGCCAACATAGTTTATATTTAATGCTGCCCGGGTTCAAATATTTTGTTGAGTTCTTACCTTATCCATTTTATTCCAGAAGTATATATAGTATATAAAAGTAGAAGTATTTATAAAGTATACACATGTTTGTGTACTGTATATTTTACTTATGTTTGTGTACTGTATATTTTATTTTAATACTGTATATTTTACTTCTTAGCCCAAGAATATGTAGTCCAAGACTGCTTTAATGCAATTATCAAGTTGATAGAGCATGATTTTGATGCCTGTGATTTACAAATTAAGTGCGGATAGTGGTAAAAACATTAGAAATCAACATAACAATATAAGAATTATGAAAGGAATAAATTAACATTTCCAAATTTATAGAGATACTGAAAAATATCAAATCATATTAATTAACACTAAGGGTTTATTATTTAAAAAAAAATGTATATACAGTGAAACCTCTATCTATCGTACCTCGAATAATCGTTTTCCCGGATGTGTCGTTTATTTCTTCCACCCCGAATTCATTTCATACAAAAATAGATCGCATTGATCGTTTCTATCCACCATTTTACCGCATTCATCGTTTGAATTATGCTGCATATTTGATATAATTTGTCTGTTTTTTTTTTAATTTTCTTAATTTTGTTACATTCGACGACAATATTTCAACGTATGGGATACAGACTATCGAAAGCTTGTGTGATGGATACAGAAGAAGAGGTCTGAAGATCTTTGGGTTCTGTTCAACTTTGTATTTTTTTTTTAATAAATACATTTATTAACATCTAAAACTTGTATTCTCGAAATTTCCAACTACTAATGGTTATGCAGATTGGGAGGACGGTATCTTTACTTGATCGTATCTCCTTGTGAATTGACTTCTTTATCCCGCATCCATTGTTTTCCCGCATTCATAGTTTATTTCAATAGGTCCCTTGAAAAACGATAGATAGAGGTTTCACTGTATATACATTTTAGTTGAAGTACTGTTTCATGTTTGTCAAATACTAAGTCACTAATCTTTGGAATAAATCTTTGAGCAAGGATGGTACAACTTCTTGCTTCACAGATGGGAGCTGACTAGATATCCAGTATGCCATTGTGAGACACATTTCTGGGCTTAAAGACCTTCAAAACGCTACGCCGGGAGCAGTCAATTGGATGGAGAGTCTAGACCTGCACTTATAACTGGTTTAGGCGGTTGCCTAAGTGAAGCAAGTAATCTAAGCATTCTGAATTTCAAAGAAAAAAAAACATATTATCAAACTGATATTCAAATTTGCAAATTACACATGAGTAATTTCCAGTCTCAATCAAAAATGTTCAATAAAATTATTCCAACTTTACGATTCCAACTAATTCGACTCTGAAATGTAATATTTTGGGGGAGAAAAAAGGAAAACTTTATAAAAGAAGGCAAAAATAAAGAACCTAAGTTTGAAACCTGGATTTTGCAACAACAGTTAATAGGAAACAATTGTATTGAAATCATAACATATTTATCAAAAACTTGTCTGGGTCATTAGTTACATTAAAAAAAAATTGTGGTTTACAACACAGCCTTCAAGACATAATAAGCAAAAGAAACTGCTTATCTCATAAATACTTTATACTTATTATAATGAGTAAAAGCAAAGTGTTGAAGTATTTTTGTCTGCATTACCGTCTCCTACGATTATTTGGTGTAGGATATTTTCACGATCCCAAAGAGAAAAATTTTCATAATTTTTCAAAGCCTGGCTATGTCACTTATTCCGTTATTCAGTTTTTTTGCGTGTTCCTTTTTACAGTCGCTTTGTGGATGGAGATTCCCAATATTTACCAAAACTTGGATGCCTTAACGCTGAATCTATTATTCAGCGTAACATTCACATTTTCTTTTGTAAAACTTTACATTTTAGTAGCTCACAATAAGACCATACAGAATATCATATACTCGATAGAATGTGAGCTGTGCAAGTTCCCGCAGAGTGAGAAGATAACAAAGAAAACTGTGCGGCTAAGTCGACAATTGACTTTTACTGGTTTAGCTTGTTCTAATTTGGCTATATTCCATATGATAGTTGGAGGATCTGTAAATGCTTATGGGTCACAAAAAACGTTCGATACTAAAAATGGGACAGTCAAATTCACTCCATCTAATAGGACTCTTCCAATGCCAGTGTATATTCCATTTAATATCACATCAGATTTCACCTATATAATTGCATTTATCATCCAAATATTTGGTATACAATGGTATTGTCACGTCATTGTATTAATAAATACCTTCATAAATTGTATAATGATTCACTTAGCTGGTAAGTTTGCAAACTTAAGATGTTTTTTAGAGAATGTGAAATATATTGCAATTATGCGTCTACAATCTAAAAAGAAAGGAAATAACTTGGAAACAGCTTATTATTCATTTGAAAAAGGATTAATTCCACCTGAATTCAATGAAGAAACTAAACTTTTAGAAGTTATTGATGGAAAATTTACAAAAGAAGAAATAACCAAGGAGATGTGTAGTTGTCTGAAGCAATGTATTCAGCACCATATTTCTCTCTTAGAGTGAGTGAAAACAATAAAACACTTTAAAATATTTGTGATGTAACTCCATTACTAAAGAATTTTTTAATATGATTTAAGGTGCGTAGAAACATTTGAGAATATGTACTACATTGGATATTTAAGTCATGTTGTCAATAACTTGAATTTAATTTGTCACCTCATGATACAACTATCAGAAGTAAGTAAGACTTATATTTTAAAAGTTATCAATTTTAGTAGGAAGCATTTTTTTTAATTTTGATTGGAACATGATTTTCCATTTTCAAGTAAAATTACTTGTTAAAAATGTTTATAATTATACTCAAAATATTAATGTTACAAAAAGTTTATATATAGTGTTATATAAAGTCAACATAAAATAAATATTACTAGCTGTTGTTAAATGAAAAACACCTGTAGAAAACATGAATTTTTATATACATCCTTTTGAATCTTAAACATTTGTAGGATAACTTAATATTATAACAGATAGTGTGAAATAATTTAATTCGTATTTATTTCAGAATAAAGTTATTTCTATCCAATATGTAATGGCAATCACAATATTTACCGCAGTGGTCAGTGAATTGTTAGTACAGTGCTATGCTGGGAACGAGATAACACTGCAGGTAGAGAAAAAAATAAATTGTCAGATTTAAATTACTTATTAAATAACTTTACTAAAAAATCACACATATATACATATATATATATATATATATATATATATATATATATATATATATATATATATATATATATATATATATATATATATATATATATATATATATATATATATATATATATATATATATATATATATATATATATATATATATGTAATAAAATACCTAGGTACATACCTATACCACCAGATGTCGCATGCGTCGCACTGAATAAAACAAAAGACATCAGATAGAAAAAAAAAATATTCTGAACTGTCAAAATCAGATAGATAGATAGAAAAATATTATAAAGATAAATTAAGAATAAACTTTAACTATAAACTTTAATTACAAAGCAACACATTGTTTATTTTATTATTATACACCCACTTTACATATTATTTACACCCAATTTACGAAGGAAAATATTACAACGTTTTATATATATATATATATATAATATATATATATATATATATATTTATATATATTTATATATATATATATATATATATATATATATATATATATATATATATATATATATATATATATACATATATGTATATATATATATATATATATATATATATATATATATATATATATATATATATATGTATATATATATCTATTTATATATATATATATATATATATATAGTGGAACTCGGTTATTACGAGCACGGATATAGCGAGATCTCGGATATAACGAGGAAACATTTATGAGAAACATGGTTCATGGTTATAATGAGAAACTTCTCGGCTATAGCGAGCAAAAAGAGATTATCTTCTTTTTAAATGTTGTAAATATTTTAATATTATTAAACATTTTAGACCTTAAGCTTAGTCATGTCTGTAGAAACCTACTTTACTACAATAAACAATTTATTTATAGTTTATGAATGTCATTCTTGTTTCGGGGATTTTTACGATAGTTTCCACATTTTATACAAGTACTTACTCTGGGCAATGCATAATAAACATTACAAAATGGAGAATGTCAGATTGATTCTCTTGAGCAAATTAGTTAATTATTCTCGAATTAAAAACATAATAATTCGAGAATAATTAAGTAACAAGATAAAGTGTCTCAATTCGTGAAAAGGCGGAAATTGTTTGTGAAAAAGAAAATGGCACGAAAAATGTTGATGTATTTTTATCTGCATTTGAAAAGAATATCACGGACACAAAATAAATAGAAACAAAATGATCGTACGAATGTTGATGAAACTTTGCAACAATGGTTTTGTATCCAAAGAAGCGCAGGATTTCCCAAATTTTATATAAAAAGTTGATTAACGACAAAATATGACAAACGTGTAGTGGGTTTATTGTGTATTTTGTTTGTATTGCGAATTTTCTGATTCCAGATACTTCATGTCTTCATGTGATATATATTTATGAAAAAAATACCTATGCTCGGATATAACGAGGAACGGTTACAATGAGCAAATTCAGTCGGTCCCGTCATCCTCCTTATAACCGAGTTCGTATATACATATATATATATATATATGTATATGTATGGACATGGGATAAGCAAAGTTATAAAAAATTATTAAGTATGCATGTGTGTATATATATATATATATATATATATATATATATATATATATATATATATATATATATATATATATATATATATATATATATATATATATATATACATATATATATATATATATATATATATATATATATATATATATATATATATATATATATATATATATATATATATATATATATATATATATATATATATATATATATATATTAATATATATATATATATATATATATATATATATATATATATATATATATATATATATATATATATATATATATATATATATATATATATATATATATATATAAATATATATTTATATTTTTATATATATATATATATATATATTTTTTTTTTTCTGAAAGACAAAACAATCAGATTGACAGACAAAACAATTTTTTGATTGTAGGCGGCTGGTCTAGCACAAAGTGCCTACAATTGTCACTGGTACTCAACGGACAGAAACTTCAAGCACCTCTTGATAATAATGATGATGCGAGCTCAGAAACCTGTGACAGTTACTGCGGGAAAGTTTGTTCCTATATCCAACGAAACTTTCACTGCGGTAAGAATATTTGAATCATTGATAGAGTGACTAGTTTGGTTTCTGTATGAAGCTTGTGGTGACAAAGGGGGCTGAAGGAATAGACCACCATTTAATGTTACTACATGTGTCTTGGTACACTATTCCGTTTATTGAATCATTCTGTCACCCTCAAAGTCTAAAAATCTTGATAATCTTTTATATTAGGTTTTGGAAACTTTGGAATGCAGCGGTTTCGCACTGGGTATTTTTTTTAAAAAACACGTTTAAATTAATCATTTCTTTATGAATAGAGATCAATATGATAAACATTACTTGTCACAATACATTTTACTGTAAACCAGGTCAGTCCTATAATAATGGTGTAAAGATAAACAGATATATAAATACAAAGATAATTTAAAACCCTTAGATCTTACCTAGAAATAAACAAAACTAGTAATAAGGGGACCAGTGCTCCCCAGCCATTTTATCGCCGCGGACCTGTCAACATTTGATAATTTTACCCCCAGCCGCTGAGGGGAAGGGATGTAGATTGTTTTGATTTAATAAATCACGTTTTTTACTAAAAGTTTTTGTGTCAGCGGTAATTTGGCATGAAAGGGTTTGATTGGACGATTATTATTATGAATTTTTTTTAACAGCGGAATAATTACTTCATTTTTTATTGGAAATGTTTTTTTTACATATTTTTGATTTTTAAGCATGGTCTGGGCGGTACAGTACCATTTTATCCACGGCCCATGGGTTGGGAACCACTGCTCTAAACTTTTGGATGATTAATTAAGTCATTGAATAGTTTGTAAAATGATGACATAACCATTGTCCCTCAACTTCTGCGCGTTTCATACTCTGCAGCATCACCCTGTTGAGACTACTAACTGAAAAATATATATACCATTATCGTTGTAATTTTTTTGCTTTATTATAAAAAGAAGAAAAGACCACTTAAGGATTGATTGTCAAAAGATTGCAATGATCAACTATTTTAAAATATTATTCTTGGTATCTTTTCAGATTATGCGAGGAGCATATTCATTCTATGCAGTAATAAGAAGCACAAAACAATAAAAAAAAAAAAATTACTTTCAAGAACCTACATTCATTTTATGATTGACAGAATTAAAGACAAAAATTTATCAGTGCTTACTATTTGTTATTTTATTATTATTTTATGTTTAAGACTCTTTGTTTCTCATTAGTGGATTTTTATATTAGATACTGTATAAATGTATTATGTTAAAGGCATTAGCCGTTCAATAAATAAATTCTTCTCCGTCTTAATCCTCATTGCTGAGGGTTGTGACCCTTGCAGAAGCAATGACTCTTCTCCAGTTATCCCTTGACTGCGCTGCACGTAGCGCTCCAACCACTGAGGTGCCTGCTGCTGCCTTAATTTGATCGGTCCATCGTGTGGGGGATCTTCCTCTCCCTCTCTTTCCCTCCAGGCTACCGATCACAACTAGTCGTTCCAGGCTATCCTCGTTGCCACGCGCAACGTGTCCAAAGAACTGGAGAATCCGTCGGGTACAGATATTGGCCAGAGACAATAAATAAACAAATAAATAAATTACACAAGAATCATTAGAGTGGAAACACACGATTAAGCGCAAAACAAACACGAATAAATAATAATTAAAAGTTTAATCAACTTTATAAACATAATTTAGTCCATTGATTGATTACTGTTACATGACAATTGTTTTTTTGATCCTTTGATTAGACTTAAAACAAACCTCTGAGGGCCGTATATAAAAAAAAAAAAAGAATTGTTGTCAGAAGGGGATAGCTATTTACTTCATAAAGTTTTCGACAGATGTCAGTTCCAACAGGGATATAAAAAGGATTGGGAAAATAATCGCTCAAGTGCCACACCGTAAGCCCTGTCATTGTAACTTGCTTCAGCTATAAATTTGTGTTATAATATAATAATAGTTGCAATAAAATTTTTTTATTTCATACAAAATATCACATTCAAAATGTGTTAATTAAGACTCAGTATAATGCGGAACTCCATGCAGATAAAGATAAAAAAAAATTAACACACAAAACATACGCATAAAGTGCAAGCAATAAGATGAAGTGGTTCCATTTGAAACTGACAGAATCATGCAAAACCAAATGATTAAAAGATAATGTGTGTATAAAGGTAATGTGATAATGTGAAGGATAATCTAGTGTAGGCCAATCAGGAACTTCTCAACATTTGCTTATTGCTGGGAGAAAACCATGTAAAACTCCTCAGGAGACACCGGACTGTTGATTACCTTCAACAGGCCTTCCGTTCCAGTAGAAGAAGCTAGTTTGTGGTACCTATGTCTTTCACTATTTTTATCAAATATGATACCACCTCTCGTGAAAGTTCCTTATGAACTAACACGGATTCAATGTCGGATAGGTCCTCACCCAGGCTCCTGCAACAGTGTTAGATTGATCCTTAATTACTTGAGGGAAGATGATCAGGTATCCAGTCTAAGGTGGTATTAAATAAACATTAGAGTGAAAAATCACTTATAATTATTTAGATACTCCCCTAGGGAATTCCCCCCAGGGATGTCTAGCATGGAAGCCAAACGCGCTAACCACTACACTATGTAGGCGGACAAATGATACACAAACTTCAAATACGATATGAAAATTTTTCCAAAATCTTTATCCGACTCAAGATTCTTCTCAATAAAAAATAAATACATAATCAAAAATAAAACTCGGAGCAAGTATTGAAAATATTTTAATATTATGGTCACATTACAAAATTCTTTTAACAAAAATAATAATGTAGGTAATCAAATAAGGTAATTGTCTCATTAAATATCACATTTAAAAAAGGCAATTTTATTTGTACCTAAATACTAATAATTATATATTATTACTTTTAATAAGTAATAAATTAAAGAGTAATGACAGATAAAATATAAAAACTATTATGAATCTTTAATAGATATAAATAATTAAAATATAGCTAGTTTTGGAATGTAATACAAGTATGGTTTTAATCTAGCCTGTTTTTTTTTTTATAAGTAACATAATTTTGTTAAAAACAATACAGCAAGAAAATTAAAGTAATGATGGAACATTTATTAGATTTCAAAAGAGGTAGTTTTTTTTAAAGATAGCAATAAAAGTAAAAAAAAAATTTTTAAAGAAAAACAAATTGAGAGAAAAAAATGTAATTAATATGAAAGATTTTAAAAACGCAATGAATACAGAAAGAGTTCAAATAGAATTAAAGTAAAAAAAATAAACATGAGTTATATTAAATTTTTATTCAACAAGAAAAAATAGTATGAATAGAAGCGCTGACTTCCCCACTATATAAAAAAAAAACTTAAACTAAATAAATGGAAACATTTCTGAATCAAAAGTTGATATAATCTGAATCTAGAATAATAATTAACGTATAATGTTGACATTTTTTTTATTGAATAATGTAAAAACTTTTATTATAATGTTAGGAAATAATAAAATGATATTTTAAAATTTTTAATTTACATAAATTTAAAGGTCACATTGGCTGTTTTAGATTATTATTCCAATTCCATGCAAATATGTAGATTAAACAGAAATGAATTTAGGAAAATATAAAATTTGGATGTAAGACCATTAATTATTAAAAAAAAGACATTTTTTTATTTACCACCCACTTTTGGAAACAAAATAGAAAAAACTTAACTTATAACTATAATATTACATCTTCTTTCAAAATCGCAACCTTCTGAGATGTGTTATACAAAAAAGTTTACTAATCAAATATAAAAATATAATAAATATGTAATTTATTAGATATTAAATTATGTATCAGGAACGTGTGGGTTTATGTTAAGGCGTTTTAAATATTTTAAAAACAAAATATTAATATTTTATGAAAAATTGACATATATTTTGCAAAGGCACAAATTTGATGATAACACGATATCAATTTTTATTTAAAAACAATTTTGTATTATAGAGTACAATTTAAATTTTGAAAATACTAGCTGGAAACGTTTACATTTTACATAGCTTGTTGCGTTTGCTAAACACGAATGTTAGCCAGAGATTTTAATATCACAAATATAACGAATATTTACAGGGTATAATCAAATCGTTATAAAGTCTTGAACTACGCTGTCGGAAGTATTGAACTTATCATTTTCAATGTTACAATCGGGATCCAAATCGCACTCCGTATTATCATCTAGTATTAAAAAACTGATTTCATTACAGCGGTCATTCTTGTTATCCAGTCTGAGTGTAGCGGAAATTTTCTGAGGATTATTATACGTGATTCCTTCATACATGCTAATGAGATCTTGAATGTTACGCTTGTTCGTAATCGGTTCTATAAGGTCGGGTAAGTCTTCATTCGGTGTCTCTTCTATGACTGGTAACTTTTCAAAGCTGTTGAGATTGATCAGATCCATGGATGGTACATTCTCCGCGTGGAAGTTATGATAGTTGTTATTGCTAACTAACATCAAGTCGTATTCTGCTGAGTGATTAGACCCCGAGCTGGAAGGCCTGCATTCCGTGTTTTTATGAGATGAGTCACATATGATGAGCAGTCTGTCTTTGCACAACTCTTCTTTCATTTTTACGAGACAACAGTCGTTGGCCTTTTCGCATAACGCTTCGTGTATACTGCCGTAAACGGGGGTCAGCTGTACGTTCTCAGTGAGGGCGTGCGTGTCATTATTGACAGATAATTCATCGTCTATATACATGTCTTCTGTACTCCGTGCACTCTGCAATTTTTAATTATTTTTTGATCACTTGTGAATATAAAACTTTAAATCTTCCAATTGAAATCCGCCACCAGAGTCAAAAAGAAGAATGTGATAGTTTGTGATTAGAGTGGTGTGTTAAATGTTCATTATATTTGAGTTCTTGATACAAATATAAAAATCAGAGTTATTCTTGTGTTTTCTGTAATGATTTATTGTACATTTAAGAAAATAAAATTCATCTCTAAATAGGGCAATCAAAATACTGAAAAATGGCAATACCGCTAAATCGGGTAAGGGTTTCAGAAAGTTAACATTTAGGTATTATAAAAACTAACTAACTAACCATCACCCCGATTCCCGTAAGGGTAAACAAAAAGGATAGAATGACACACCACTCTGTCCTGGCAAACATTTTTGGTCTCATCCACATTCATACATTTCCTCATATATAACTCCTAATTATGCCAACTCCTGACCTGTCCACTTTTAATATTTGTAATACTTGATCATGTCAGTTAAGTTTTGTACTGACATTTCTCGTTGGAACTGCATTTTATATAATAAAATAACAACTATACAGTTTTTTTCCACAAATTTCATATGACTAGCGACCGCGTTTCGTCGTAACTGACATCATCAGACTGACAAAATTCATATGACTAGCGACCGCGTTTTGTCGTAACCGACATCATCAGACTGACAAAATTCATATGACTAGCGACCGCGTTTCGTCGTAACCGACATCATCAGACTGTAATCATGAAACTCGGTCGCTGGCCAAATAAAATGGATGTGGTAAAAAAAACTGTATAGTAGTTATTTTATTCTATATTATGGTTTTTAAGTAATGATACGGTAGATTTAATTTTATTTTTACAGAAATACAGTGGAACTTCTCATAACGAGCATAATTCGTTCCAGAATATTACTCATCACTGATTTTTTTTGTTTTGACTGGCGCGAAAGTCCCGGCTCAAAGTAAATGTTGTGGAAAAGGGACTTGGCCTTTCTCTGTAACTTGTTGGGGATTCCAATGTATATACAAACATTTATGAAAAAGATAATAATATACTAATGTAATTAAAGTGGTATGACTTCGTCAGGAATGACAATGTGAGGAGAAGAACTCAACAGCCCCTCATACTGGAAATCCTAAAGAGGGGAAGGTGGACATGGTTGGGACATGTCCTTAGAATGCCACCTGAGTGCATCAACCCCTCATGTCTCTTCTTCCAACCCCGAGGATTCTGGCGTCCCGGAAGGCCGCTGACGACCATTCACCGACTATATTCAGTGGAACTTTGAGACTCCAGACTGACCTGGGAGGAAGCCAAGGAGATGGCGCGTGACAGAGTGACTTGAGAGACGTCTCGTGTTGGCCATATGCTCCACCTAGGGATCGAACATGGAAAGAAGAAGAAGAGAATGTAATAAAACAAAAACATACCTGCAAAGCAGAGAATGCTTGGCATCGTTTGAGCACTTTATTGATGAGATCATTGGGCTTTGTTTCCGTATGGGACAAGCAGTCTTCTTCGTGATTGGATAAGTCATCTCCATCGTCAAGAACCAGTTCGCAATCATAATAATCTTTATTATCCAAAGGATACTTGGTTGATTCAATAAATTGAAGAAATTTATCATTTTGCAATGTTTGCGAGGATTCCATGTTGGAAGGTGAGGCATTAGCTTCATTTTTATCAGAGGTAATGTTGGGTTTTGGCGAATTCTTATTAATAAAGGTGTTGCTTAGTTCATTCAAAAGGATATTCTTTTCATTTTCAAATGAACTATCACCCTTGTCCTTAAGTTTTATCGGTGTTTCATAAGACAGGTTGTGATTTTTAAGACCAGTGGGCGATTTCTTTGGATAAACTATGGGAGAGCATAAATCTTGCATTTTCATCTGCTTTAAAATCATTTCGCAGAGATCTTCAAAGGTTTCCGTATTCGTTGATTGATCTACAACGATGGTCTTGAGATTATGAGAATTTTCTTTGGACTTATACGGAGTACTGCTTCCTCGAGGGTCTCTATCATCACTGGTCCCCATAAGACTGTAACAAATAGTGTTATATATCATGATTATTTAACCGTTTCTTTCCTGTGATGTGTGACTAGTACACATTGCTTGTAATAACTTTAATATCTCGATAAATGAAATAAATACCAGGTTGAATGAAAAAAAAGGTAACAATTGCCACTTACGGGGCAAATTAAAAAGATACTCTGTGAGAATTTGGAAGAAATGCATGTGCAATACAATCAAACATGTGCCAATAAGCGACGTAAGTATATTTAAAAAAAATCCAATAAAAAATGGTATGTGACGCTATTCAAATCCCACTCTTACATTACTTGGCTATATCGGAATGCAAGATGTGTTATCTCAGTTCAAAGCTGTGTTTTTAGTAATGACCAGAGTCAACTTAGCATGCGTTGCGCGTATATGCAGCATGCGCTGCAGTCAGCACTAGCCTTTGAGCAGCCAACTGAGGGGGTTTCCTCATTCATTTCTGAGTATGATTTTATTAAATGTTTTCAGCAAAATTTCAATAAACATCACCTTTGACTTCAAATATAATAAATTTAGGCGATTATTTACGAACATTGTTTTGTCTGTTTTAAACATGTGTATTAACTACACTGCGCCGAAACATGCAGATTTTTTTTAGTGCAGTAAGGAAAGGATTAATCTGACGTATCCGCCAGTAGATATTAACAAAACTCAAAAATTATCTAAGGACTAAAAAAAAATCTGTAAAAATCTAGAAACATAATTACCATTTCTCTTTTTCCTTCTTCCAAAGAGCATTTTCATAAAATTCTGGATGCTTTAGGTGGAATAATCCTCCCATCTTAGATGCTGTTTTCCTAATAGGTGCATCAATGCCAGAGTGCAAATCTAGGGAGATCATAATAAACAAATTACATATTTCAAAAATACATTAAACAGATGTAATTGAATAAGTGAGACAATGAGAAATGTAGTATTTTTAAATTAAAAAAGATAAAGTATCCACTGTTTGGTGTAAAACAGCATTTCTGATAGACGCTCATCCTAAAGATGACTTATTTTAAATGTAATGCGCCGATTCATATACCGTAGAACGGGGCTACTTGAACTTTGATGTGTTACTTGAGTCTAGTGCTAAAAAAATTTTTAGATGTGTATTTGGTCTACAATAATGAACGTATCAACATGATTCATTGTTTCCCAGACAGGTGACACTTATTGTCACGATAGGTTCATTATTGTAGACCAAATACAGATTTAAATCTCTTTTTTATACTGGGCTCGAGTAACACATCAAAGTTCAAGTAGCCCAGTTCTACGGTACCGAAGAGCAAGCATAAATGTCAATCCTTTTTGTAATATTCAAAACAAAACATAATTATTTATATAGATTTTCAAATATTAATATCCACTAGGAGATTAAGGCCGTATACATTTATAAGATTGATTTTCAATATTTTTAAATTAATTTAATAAAACCCTTATCCGCACCCCAATGGTGCATAGGGCACTGATTCATATAAACGCAGTGTTATCTTGATTGTTTACACATGAAGGAAAGGTGATCAGCCTTCCGCTTCAGGTACCAGTCCAGGGTAATATTGAATAAATATAACAGTGAAAAAATCACATATATATTTATTTGACCCCCCCTGGGAATCAAACCCGGGACCTCCAGAACGGTAGCCGAGCGTGCTGACCATTACACTACGGGAGCGGACAGAGTCTTCATAAAACAAATTATGGATGTTATGGAAATTACGGAAACTTCACTGTTTGGAGAGGCATATTATCATTAAAAACAGTTAAATTTTTTGTAACAATACATTTTAATTCATAGATAAAATAATGTTACCATCGCGTTGTGACTTCCTTTGGTCTTTCTTGTGGAGAATATTATGTAATAATTTTGTTTTGTTGCACGGCAGCACCGGATCCAGGCAGTGTGAGGCTGGCTTCACGGCAGGGCAGGCGCCCCTAAAGTAAAAAAGTTACAAAAACCATATTGTATTGGTAAATACTTATTGAATACAATATTAAATCAATTTGAAACGAGCATTTGGGAAGCCTGTGTTTAGCAGACATCAATGTTAAGGCAGCGGTGGGCTGCAGGGGGCTCGGAGGGGCTCGCGCGAGCCTCTTGTTAAATTTGACTTGGGCCGGCGAGCCCCTTGTTAAATTAAGAGAAATCAAGAAAGAAAGATCAACAGCCTGAGGACGAGGAGAGCTGACCCCAATAGTCTACAAAGACGATGAGTTGGTATATAGAGTCCTGAAGAAGAATATCCTTTAAATATATACTTTAAATATATTCTTCTAATGTTATGGCCTTCCGAGAACAGACTTACTAACACCCCCTAGTAGTTCTTCTTTTTCAAACCCTTATTCGCATCCAATGATACATAGAGCACTGCATCTTATTGATGCAGTGTTATCATTACTCACATGAAGGCAGGGTGCACCCTGGGCTTTTGGGACCAGTCCAGGGCAATATAAAATAAATATTAGAGTGTAAAATCGCTCATATTTATTTTCACCTCCCCCCTGGGAATCGAACCCGGGACCTCCAGCACGGTAGCTAAACATGCTGATTACTACACCACAGAGGCGGACTACTACTTTAAAGGTTAAAAAAAAACATGAATAATCTAGCTAGAAAATCACAATGGGGATTTCATGTGGTAATTTTACCTGTAGTCATCAGGCAAGGAATGTGACCTGTAATAATGGGAATTTGATGTGGTAATTTTACCTGAAGAGTTATCATGAAAGGAATGTAACATGAGAATGTGACCTGTCATAATGGGAATTTGATGTGGTAATTTTACCTGAAGAGTTATCATGAAAGGAATGTAACATGAGAATGTGACCTGTCATAATGGGAATTTGATGTGGTAATTTTACCTGAAGAGTTATCGGGCAAGGAATGTAACATGGGAATGTGACCTGTCATAATGGGAATTTGATGTGGTAATTTTACCTGTAGTTGTCAGGCAAGGAATGTGACCTGGTTTGCTTCTTTTTGGCTTCCTTAATAAGCTTCTCGTGTATCGCCACAAGGGGTTTGATGTCCACCCCGGTGAGATGAGTGTCTTCCCCCTTGGGCTTGACGACGTGTCGGCTGCTCCAGGATTGGCTGCGTGTCCTGAAGGCCTCTCGCAACCCTTTGCTTGATACGGGCCCTCCGGCAATCCAAGTCCTGAGGATGAGTCGCAATCGATCATTCTCATGATGTGTTATTATTGGCTGATAAATTAATATGAAAAATAACAAGACTGTCGGTAACATTCTTATTGAAATCTGTAGAGAAGTAAGGGAGATATGAAGGTTTAAATCAGTTTAAGATATTTTAATACAACGAAAAACGGACACCGCTTTACGTCATCAAATTTTATATCATAGGGTGTGTTATGCGGCGTATCCCAAAACGCTTTTATAGAGCTATAATAGTAATAGTGTGGATTGTTTGTTTACCACCACATTACCATTTCTGTTATAATATGAATGGGGGGTTGGAGGGTTTACCATAGACATCAGCAAATAGAGCCGTCAATATTTTAGCAATGTCACCAACATTAAAATAAGTCCATCGTTTCTGTGACGTCATTCATTACCAACTTACGAGAACAGCGTTTTTACGAAGGAGAATTTAGCAAAAGAAAAAATTGGGTGTTATAAACACAAAACGAGTCTTACACAATTCTTTATAGGTTGAGTATGTCAAATTAGATATTCCTCCCGAGAGATAATACCCTATTGCCAGAAGTATACATATGTGTAGTAAAAATAATATGTATCTTTTGCAAAGTGCTTATTTTCTACAAATATTATATTCCTGGATATTTTTTATTATGACTGCTATAAGTTGATATCTCTCATTCAAGAAGTTATATGGTGGGAAAAGATGTTGTCTAGAAAAAATATTACTCAATCAAAAATATCTCTTGCTTTAGTATATATATTTTAAGCTACATATTGCTCACTCCTTTCAAGAACGTCATAAATCAAAAATCGTAGATTTTCAGTTGTGGATGTTTTCGGAATGCCCAGAAAATGTACTATATCCCAGCAAAAGAGGCATATTTTTAGCATAATATTTACCCGCTACAGGGCAGAAAGTGTTATTTTTGCGTTTTGAAGAAAAGGTATTGTTTAATATTTTTTTAAAAATATACTAAATATTTTTCAAATGGAGAAAAAACCTCCAGGTTTTACCTTAAAAGATCTGTTGCACAGTAAAAAGTTCAGTAAGTGGCTTGATATTTATTTTTAATACATTGTATTACATTTTTAAACTTTAAAAACATTCTCCTGAAAAATCAAGTTTTTTGATTTATGACGTTCTTGAAAGGAGTGAGCGATGTGTTGTATAGGTGATTTCTATTATCTTCAAATGTTATCTTTTGACATTACTCCCTTTTCCCATATGGTCTCAAGAATTTAATATTCAAAAGGTGATCAATAAGGCTTACTTACATTTAATAAATAATAAAATGGTAACTTATTTATAATTTTTTAATTGGAATACCATTGGGATATTTGTCAAAATATTTCAAGATATGCGAGTCATGGTGAGTGACAAAATGGAAAAAATTAACTTTAAAAAAGAAGATTAAGATTAGATTTGTAAATAGCTATAAAATAATAGTTTTGAAAAATAAATACAAAACACATGAAAATTGACAGATGTCATTGTTGAAAATTCAACCGAAAAGGTATTTTAAAATTGGAGTGAATATAGTAAATGCAAATAAAAGAGAAAATTCAAGCAAATAATACAAGTTCTTGCCTGGAACCCAAAAGCAATTCGATGCATCGTCAAAAACTATGAATTAAAAAAGTGTATTTGATTTCATTGATTGATTCTCTACCTATTTTTAGTTTAATTTTTACATAGTAAATACCACTATTTTTTAAAATCTAAATGACTTAAGCCTTGCCTCTATTGTATATATTCCACTAATAAGAAATAAAAATAAAAATTAAATAAATGAATCAAAATAAGAAACAGCTCCTACCCCCTCTTCAACCTTCAACGTCCCAAGGACCCAACAATAAAATTTAGAATTAGCTTCACATACGGTGTTTGAAAACGATGCGGAATGCATCGAAACACGTGTCACAGTAGATTTTAAGAAAAAGTGGTATTTACTTCGTGTGTATTCGATTTGTGATTATTAAGAAACCACTCACTTACCTCTGGCCCGAGTTTTTATCATTGAAAAATGCACTAGGCGTATCGCCAAGTGACATGCTCATTATGTTCCTAGCTGATACTCCATTAATGCTAGTCGAATTATCTTCAATCCCTCTCGCATCATTAGAAAGTATACCGTATTTGACCTCATCAACACTGTTGTCTGTCACCTCCGACTTCCGGCTCTCGTACAGAGAGAACCGGTCTTTGGGATCGGATAGATTGGTGGTCTCGTTGTAACCCAAATCGTCCTCTTCGCCAGAGAGCCAAGCATACTTGCGAATCTTCGTACTCCTCGCGATAGGTGTGGTTGGTAAACTGGTATTGTTTATATCAAAAGCGTATTTTGGTCTTTTCGTATCCTTTCTTCCGACGCTACTTGCTAGGGTGGGTATGTTCTCCAATTTCTCTGTGGGTGGAGTGGTGATATCGAGGGACTTGTAAGACTTGGGTGTAAAGCTGGAATTCAGTCTGGAAATCTTTTCGTGCGAGGTATTTTCCGGTATGCTGTTTTGCGAATCATCTCTGAAGGTCAACTTGGACTGTTGCACAGACGAACTTCTGTTTTGCAATCTAGAAGTAAATTTTCTTATATCCGGCGTGAGAAGGCTGCAGTATTCGGTGGAGTCCGTATTGTGCATTGTCATGTTCTGGGTGGAGTCGTCTGCGTAATCCAAATCTAACAAATTTTCTCCCGACTCTCCAATGGACGACAAATTGATACAAACAGACTTGGATTCCATCGTGTGATGTTCTGGATAGAATTGAATTTCATCTTGGCAGTTATTCATGTTGTCATCCACATTGTCAATGTCCGTAACTTGAAATTTAGACATGGTTTTCATCATGGCGGACTTTAATTCGACATCACGCTCGGGAATATATTCTCTTTCGAATTGCGTACAACTATCAACCAAGTGCGATGGCTTTTCTGAACTCTGAGAGTCAGGATTATGTATCGGACTGTTTTGCAAAGCGCTGTCATCCATGGCGTTCATAGTATTCTGAAAAAAAAATTGATAAATCATAGTCGAGAACAAAAGCATATAAAGCACCGATACAAAAAAGATTTTTAAAAATATTCTGGGTATCTAGATACTGTGATTTTGTAAGTAATTTAAGGATACAGTGCATATAATTAATTAGTAAAAACATTAACAAGCAATCACTTCATACAGAATAAATGACATTGCGAGGATATTTTTGCACTATAGTAGGTATATTATATTAGCAAACATTATTTTTATTTTGAAACAAAAAAAGGAAATTTGCAATAAAAACCCGTAGCAACTCTAGGTTTATTATGGTCCAAATAGATCCTGAAAGAGTACGTATGTAATTGTAACTGTCTAATTGATTTGAAAAAGGCCTTGTAGTGACATCTGTAGACTTCTTCACATAGTTTAATGGAGTTTTAATACTATTTCCTGCTATACTGATTTCACAATTGAAATTTTAATAAAATGTGTATAAGACTTCGCAAGCTAGCTTAACCAAGAGATTATGACACTTTCATTGGTTGAGTTTCACAATGTTGGCGGAGCTATTATTGTATGTTAGTTACCTTTGCAATAGCTAGTTTCAAGCACAGTTCAGAAATGGAAATCCTTTCATCGGGATTGATAGGGAGACCACCTTTTAGTATATGATACACAACATCGGGGTACCTATCCCGTGATAAGCTTATTCCGGTTTGCCAAAGTAAATACAGATCACTGAGCTGCCTGTACGTTAAACTTTTCCATGGCACGGCCCCTGAAATGACAGAATTTTAAACCATAAAATAAATTTAATATTTTTAACAATTGAAATTGAATTATTATGTGATGAGACATCATTACAAGATGTCCCTCATTTAGTATGGATATATATATATATATATATATATATATATATATATATATATATATATATATATATATATATATATATATATATATAAGTTAATTTTTTTTTATTGTTATTTAAATCTGTGTTGGAAAAAGGAGGAAAAATCTAGTGTGGGCCAATCAGGAACTTCTCAGCATTTACTCATTGCTGGAAAACCACATAAAATTCCGCAGGAGAACCCAGACTATTGACTGTTGTCAGCAGACCTTCCGTTCCACTAGAAAAGGGTTCATTTTGTGTCCTAGCTTGGTTTTTAGTGTGGGTATGTCCAGTTTTTGAAGAATAAAGATTTAAATTGGAAACAGAATGTGAAAAAGAAGGTGTACAGTTGACAAAAATTGATGAGGCAGTTGGACATAAAGGTCTTTCAGATTTAGTGGTGTCTTATTTAAAAAATATGACAAGATGAATAACACAAATAAATGAGGTATGTGACAAATTTTGATTGATATATGATATTGAATCCATTGCGACCATTGTATTGTTTTTAGGGATAAATCTTATTAATTTATTATTGACTATATCTATTGGGTTGATGCAAAAGTTTTGACCGTTTTTTACATATATTTTTTTAATTTTTTTTTTTCTTGTGTATTATTTATTTAATAAATTATATAATTTCCATCAGTTCTTATAACCTTCTTCCATCTTTCTATCAACTTATTAATACCAGTAGTATAAAATTCCGCGGATTTTAATGCGAAAAATGAAGTAAGGGATGTTTTTACCTGCTCTATTGAATAATTTTTTTCATCATTAAAATTTTTTCGCAGTGATCAGAATAAATAAAAATCAGAAAGAACAAGATGTGGAAAATACAGTGGATGCTTGATAACATCCCGATTTAACTCATTTAGCTTGTGTTGGGTCATCATAGCCACATGTGGTCGCGCGTTGTCGTGATGAAACACTGCCCCTTTTCTATTTACCAATTCTGGTCTATCCTTTTGAAGGACCATGTTCAATTTGGATAATTGCTGACAATATCGTTCTGCTGTACTTGTCTTATCGTGTTCCAAGAGTTCAAAATACACAATACCCTTATTATTCCACCAAACACAAAGTATACCTTTTTTTATGGATTTCGGCCTTCGAAGTTGTTAATGGGGCTTGTCCAGGTATAGTCCAATGTCTTTTTCTTGTCACGTTGTTGTACACGACCCATTTCTCATCTCCCGTCACCAAACGATGCAAAAAAGGTTCATGTTTTTGTCTCGCACTCAAAGCAACGCGCGTTGAAACACGATCCAATAAATTGGCAGCCGACAATTGATGAGGTATCCAAACGTCGTACCGCGAAACCATTTCCATACGCTTCAAATGTCTTAATGCGATTGTTTGGTTGACTCCCATCATTGACACAATCTCCCTGATGGTTAGACGTGGATTGGTGTCAATTATGACTTTTAATTCGTCGTCATCAGACTTCGATGGCCGCCCGGTACGTGGTTTATCAATGAGTGAAAAATCTCCAGATCGGAATTTCGCAAACCATCTTCGTACCTGTCGAACTTTGATGACATCTGCTCCATACACTTCACAAATGTTTTTGGTTGCCACACTCGCGGTATTGTCTTTACGGAATTCATAAAGTAAACAATACGTAAATGCACTTTATCGAACGACATTTTGAAAAAAATACAAGCGGTTATTACTGTACCCTGGCCAGGCCAAAACTGAATAGAAAGTAGAGGGAAAGCATCCTTTATACAATGGAATCATAAAAAAAGAAGATACCATTCATAATTTATGAAAAAAAAATTTTTTACCTGGGACCATAAAAAACGGTCATTACTTTTGCATCAACCCAATACATTCATTTTATATGTAAATTTTAAGACAAATAAACTATATATGCTATAAATCCTTGTATATAATCGGCAAGGAGAATTTTCTAAGGCAATTAAAAAATATTCAACAAAAAACATTTATAAGTAAATGAATAATTTCTTCTCACCATTGCAACATTCCCAAAGTACTAGGCACAAGGAGTAAACATCAGAGCTTCTCCTTGGGAAGATCAGGCCATCAACATCGTCGAATAATTCTGGGGCTTGCCAACTGAAAGAAATATAACAATTCTCAGTAAAATTCGTTGCACTATTACTTTTTTGAAAGTTATCAGTGGAAGTTTTACTTCGTTCATTTCTCTGTGAAAGCGATTTGCAAATTATAATTTGAAAATATCGGAATATATAGAGAACTTATATATTTTCTCATTTGTTTATTTTCAATATGCTTCTTACCTTATGTTTTTCTCATTTGTTTATTTTAAATATGCTTCTTGTGCCTATTTATTAAACCTGTTTATTGTTTTTATATTTTGCCATGTATTAGTATTAGTTTTGGTTATTTAAAAAAAATAAATTGTTACTTTATTATTTGTTCCAGTCTTGTTAACCTTAATCCCATGTCCCAAAATGAGAAATAGAAATTACTCATCGGGAATATTGTATGTATATATGACTTATGTATGTGATATGTTTTGAAAAAAAAAAAAAACTGTTCCATAATTACTTGTAATTTGACAGGTGCTCACGCTCGGATACATCTTGGGAAATACATTCCTGTCTGTATCCTACATTCAGTAACGGTTCCTCATCAGGTTTGATACTGGATCTTGCATGACCTGAAATATAAATAAGATAATATTAAAAAATATCAACACAGTTGACAGTTGTTTTGTTCAGTTCAAATAACTTTTTATGTACCGTAGAACGGGGCTACTTGAACTTTGATGTGTTATATTCTCAATATTATTAATATTTAATTTACATTGTGGTTAGTCATTTTTACTTATTTATTTTTTTACAAAAATGTTAATAATATTAGTATATAACCACTCACCGAAGTGGTTTCGGAGTGCTTTCGAAGTGAATTTGGTGAGTGGTTATATACTAATATTATTAACATTTTTGTAAAAAAATAAATAAGTTTGATGTGTTATTTGAGCCCAGTACAAAAAAAAAATAAATCTGTATTTGGTCTACAACAATAAACGTATTGTGAAAATAAGTGTCACCTGTCAGGGAAACAATGAATCATGTCGATACGTTCATTTTTGTAGACCAAATACAGATCTAATTTTTTTTTACCGGGTTCAAGTAACACATCAAAGTTCAAGTAGCCCCGTTCTACGGTATTTTGAATATTGTAAGCATTATCTTTGCGGATCATAGTGATACATTATTTTAAGAAATAAAAAGACTTTTTTGATCCACTCACATTTTTATGAACTAGTTGGTTGTTAATAAAAACGTTTTATGTGATTATCAGTGGCATACACGGATAATTAATTAGGGTAGGCAGTAGAGGTAGGTAGTAAGGTTAGCTAGGTACTATTAACTAGGGTGTCCGCCTCTTTAGTGTAATGGTCAGCATGCTCGACTAGCGTTCTGGAGGTCCCGGGTTCGATTTCCAGGGGAAGGGGGGGTCAAATAAATATAAGTGATTTTTTTCACTCTCATTATTTATAATAGTGCCATTTTTTTGGATGAATATACTTACGTCAGTCACTGGCACATGTTTGATTGAATTGCATATTTTTTTCTTAATTTTCTCAAAATATCTCTATAATGTGTCCGATAAGTGGTAATTGGTAATAGGTTACTTTTTTTTTCATTCAATGCGTATATGTATTATGGAGAAATCCTCAAATCTGAACCTAGTATTTATTACATTTATCGAGGTATTAAAGTCATTACAAGCAATATATACTAGTTACACATCACGGGAAAGGAAGGGTTAGCTGGGAATTTTAATTTATCTTTCCATCTATGAGAGTAAGTGAAGACCCACCATAGAAAATACAACCGTTCCAAAAAATATAAGCGAAAAGTGCTGTCAACATGTACTTGTATAACGAAGAAAGACAATGAATTATTATTATTTTAATATAACAAACTTTTGAGGTTCTCATATTCCGGTTCAGGGGATGAATACATGAGCCTGTACGAGTCGGATTTCTTGTCTTTCATCGGACCGCTTTGGTCAGAATTGAAAATGCGGCTGCACAGTTCCAGGCCACACAGTTTAGCCACGTCTCTTGCTGTGATCATTATGGAGTGGCTGGAAACTGCGCTGTGGACATAGCCATTGTTGTGAAGGTGATAAATGGCGGTAGCGATGTCACTCAAGTAATGCACGGCATGTTGCAAGGATAAAATTGGTCCCTTAAAAGAAAAAATCAAAAAAGAATTTAGATAATCAATATTGATGTCAAAAATTTTATCTTTATAAAATTAATAGACTTTGTTTTCACCACTTTTATTTTATTCATATAATTCAACCTACCGGTTTTAACAATACATTTTTTATCCATAAAATGTATTGTTGAAACCAGTAGGTTGAATTATGTGAAAAAAAAAAGTGGTGAAAACAAAGTCTATTAATTTTATAAAGATATTATAAAATGTACCACAAAGTATCTGCGGAAAACATTCAAGAAATTAAAAATTTTAATTTTCCATTTTAAAATATTTTTGTTTAAAATCACCAATTATCTTACTTAATTTGATTCAATTATCAACTTTTTTCGACGCAAACAGCTTCAAAACTAATTGACACTAAAATCTGTTTTTTTTTTCTTCTAGAAAAAAGTTGTGAAATTTGCCAGAAGAGATTTAAGTGGAAAAACAAGTTGGTACATTTTTTATTCGGTTGCTGTTGAAGATGAAGTAATCATGGATAATCAATAAGTAGAAACATTTTTAATACTGAAATTTTAGACAAATAATTTAATTTTGTATCTATAAATGATAAATTATTAACAGGTAAAATGCAAAATAAATTAAACACATTTCAGACGGTTGTTTTTTGCTCCTGTGGACTGCTGGCGACGGGATTCGATAATTGTGCTTATATATGTATTTTAGACCTTAACAAACAGATAAGTACATAATATTCATATGAAAAGAATCAACAATTCCTTCTTTTCTTACGTTCAAATGAGACCGGCGCAAAAGGTGAAAAACCCTTTCCGTCCTTAAGCATCAATCCACCCAACGCAACGAGTAGAAATACCATTCCCGTCCTAAGTGTGTTAAGAACTATTTATTTTCTATTGATCTAGGTGTTTGTGACGTATTTTTCACATCAACCTTCCCTATCCTCACTATCCTACTTGTAGACAAGCCTCTAAAAGTAAAGGCATCGCGGGTTTTTACTAATAGACAAAAAAATTGTCGTAATAAAGTAACGAGTGATAAATTTACCTGGTTGTGGATGCAATCATTCAAAGTTGAACTGCATTCTTCAAATATACACAGCACTTTGTGATCCATGTCATATGAAATTCCCATCAGCAACAAAATGTTTGGATGGCGAACAGTACTGTAAAATGTACAAGCATGATTAAATCAAGAACTGTGGAGCTATTGAAAAAAAAGCAATTTATATTGTTAAAAAATATGGGTATATTAAAGTAATTACAAGCAATATATACTACTAACACATCACAGGAAAGAAAGGGTTCACTGGGAATTTTAATTTATCTATCACGGTAAGCGAAGAGCCACCATAGAAAATACAACCGTTCAAAAATACAACATAGCAACAACATAGCAAACATAGTAACAACAACATAGCCGCAATCACATGCATATCTACATAGTCTGGAAAGAGGATTCTAGATTTGTCTCTCCTTAGAACCATTAACTCACTTAGAGCTACCTAGTAATACTTATAACCCTTATCCGCACCTAATGGTGCATAGGGCACTGCATCACATTGACGCAGTGTTATCTTGATCATTACTTACATGAAGGCAAGGTGATCACTCTTGCGCTTCAGGAACCAGTCCAGGGTGATGTTAAATAAATATTACAGTGTTAAATCACTAATATTTATTTTTACCCCCCCCCTGGGAATCGAACCCGGGACCCCCAGCACGGTAGCTAAACACGCTGACCATTACACCACAAAAGCGGACAAACCTAGTAATACTTATTTATAATAAACCGAAGTCAAAGTACTGGCAGTTCTTACCAGAGGCGTGCATTCTATATAGGCAAAAAAGCAGTGCCTACCCTAGATTTAAAAAAATATATATAATGGCGTTGCATATAAAATATATTGCTTTTGCCAATGTGAAGTTAATTAAATAATATTACTTAATTATAAAATATGATAGACTTATTATTAAACCAAAAATTAATTCCGTTCAATTTAAAAAAAATTACAAAAAGTTTGTATATAATTGGAAAACTCGCGTTCCATATAGAAACACGACCAGTGCCTACTGTGCCTTATCCTAACCCAACCCTACTGCCAACCCTAATTAAAAACTGGTCATCGTTACTGACCATCTTCCACCACCAAACTACGTAACAAAATTATTTTTATCTTTTGTATTGTATTATTGACAATATTTTAGTATTTGAGATATTGTAGTTAGGGTTTTTACCATATTGATAACGTTATATTATCCCACATTCCTCCCGAGAGATAAGACCATATTGCTTTTCAGCTTACACACTTTTGTGACCCTCTTTTACAGATTTTGTAGCTCAGTTTAGGGAGATGCCACAATTCACACACTGACCTCAGGATGTGGATATCTCTGGCGGCGTATTCCCCCTGAGCGGAGCTCCGCACGGTGACGGGCACCCCCGCCCATAGGGCTCTGGTGGGCAGCCCCCCCCGGCGCCCCGAGAGACCGAGGACTGACTGTCGGACCAGTGGAACGCCCCGGAAGCGCCCCACAGTCTCGGTACGCTGGTGATCTCTGCACGTCTAGTCAAATAATAAAAAAAATTATCAAGCAATTGATTACGTTATGTCAAGTTGAGAAATGATTTATTAAACTTGGTACAAGCTACTGCAACTGATTATCAAGGGTATGGTATTATCTTCATCTTCTTCAAACCCTTCTCCGTACCCAATGGTGCATAGGGCACTGCATCACATAAACGCAGTGATATCTTGATCGTTAACACGTAAAGGAAAGTGATCAGCTCTCCGCTTCAGGTACCAGCCCGGGATAATATTGAATAAAGATTAGAGTGAGAAATCACTTATATTTATTTGATCCCCCTTGGGAATCGAACCCGGGACCTCCAGAACAGTGGCCGAGCGTGCTGACCATTACTCTACAGAGGCGGACAAAATAAATACTTGTACAAAATAATATAAGAAAATAAATTCTAATTGGAGATAATCCAGATTTGTGAACAAGTATTTGGACATACTTAAAATGTTGTATAGGCCCCGATTACTTTGGATTTCCGGGTTTCCACTGTGGATAAGTTGGGCCGTCCCATAAAGAAATAGCCAGATTGCAAGCGAGTGAGTACGCATAAAGATAAACAAAACTCACCCACATGCAATAAATAATTTTATAGGTAATAGGTAGACGTGGGAGGAGGACACAGTAAATACTAATCTGTTACTTTACGACGACATGTGTGACACGGAGACCAGAGCCGGCAATCAACTAATTCAAGTCTTGTTGTTTTGGTATATGGCAATTGGAATAGTATTATCCGGGAACAAATTGACTTTACTTCGAGCATCCTTGTGGTTAAAGCACTAAGGAAATGAATTTTCATGTGAATCAAGGAAGAAATAAAGTTCTTAAGTTGTTTTGTTAAAATTTGTGCTTGTCGCGTAATATCCTTGAATTGATTGCCAAACCATTTCGACGGCCCCTACGTAAAGTACTCTATCTGCAAATCTGTTACTTTACATGAAAGAGCTTAGAAGATTTTTTCAAAATATTTTTTTAATTATTAGTTAACGGTTTTATCTGAAATTCTAAACTAGTATTGTACATTAAAAAACACAATAAAATAATGTATTAAACCTTATCCGCACTCCAACGGTGCATAGGGCGCTGCATAAAAACGCGGTGTTATCTTGATCGTTAACACATGAAGGAAAGGTGATCAGCCCTTCGCTTGAGGTACCAGTCCAGGGTGATATTGAATAAATATTAGAGTGAAAAAATCACTTATATTTATTTGGCCCCCCTGGGGATCGAAACCGGGACCTCCAGAATGGTAGCCGAGCGTGCTGACCATTACACTATGGAGGCGGAGGAAAAAATGTATTTAATCGTTTTAAAACTTAAGTTCATTTCGAAAATTCAATGTAGATAGCGTCTTATTCGCCTGAAAACTAGAAGTAATTTATTTTATATATTTTTTGTTGTTTATTTACATGTATATTTGTATATAACGGTCAGTTGATAACATACACCAAATATCTCAAAATTGACAAAAATGTAGTTAGAGCACTTTACATAAGGTACGTCGATTTGATCCGGAGCTTGCTAGTATTTAAAAAAAAATTATAAACTGGTTTTTTCGTTTTATCCTTGGCTATTAATATTAATTTGATTTGAATACAATAAGTGTTTTCAATATAATTTTTAATGATCACCGTTTTCCATGAAATTTTTTTTAAATGTTTTTTTGATGCAATTTTTCCCCATCCATATCCAGGTGGTGCATAGGATACCGCATTAGATTGACACAGTGTTAACTTTATTGTTATTTAAATGAAGGCAAGGTGATCAGTCTTGAGCTCCAGATTCTTGGATTTAAATAGCAGTGGAATATTTTTGATGAAATAATGATATAAATATTGAAAATTAAGGGGTTCAGAATAAATAACATAGTGGAAAAGGAAATGGAGAAGGAATAGAAGATAGGGAAAAGAGAAAAGCAATATTCACAATGGCACTTGGGTTCACATACCAGTACTAGTATTTGATTTTTTTCTCATAAGAGATATATTTGAAAATTAACTTTTATAAATAAATGAAATGCAAATGAATAGTAAGAACAAAAAACTCGGATGCCCCAATCCTGTATTATACATACTACACATATATGTGACACAGGGTGTTCACAATGGCTCTTTTCTTTGATGGACATGGTCTCCAACTGTAATGACCGACTAAAGCCGTATGCCAGTGGTCACCAACATACGGCCCGTGGGACATATTCGGACCGGCAAAGTAGCCCCCCTTAAAAATTCCCGATTTCTGCAGCATGAATAATTTAAGGCACAATTTACGATAAATCGAAACTTAATTTTCTTAAATCTCAGGTAACATTGAAGTAATTGATTTTTTTTGCTTAAAATACCGTTTTACTATTGAAAAAATAAGTTTTTATTCGGAATAAATATATGGTGTTCAAAAGAAAAGTTTTTGAAAGGATTTTTTTTCAAAACATATTCTAAGAAAAAGACAAATCCCAATAGGAATATTTAAAAAAAAAAAATAAGCGCAGAAGCAAGACCGACCTATAGCGAGGTCGTTCGCGTTCTGAATCTGAAGTCTGCGAGTTCCCCCTTAATAATTAAAAGGCTTTTATTAAGTCCTTTTAAATAGGCTGCAAATATTCCTGCATTAAATATTTTTATATTATAAAATAAGCACATATACACTTGGGTCTCTTTTTATGCTATAGATACGTTTCACGGGGAATCGAATAAAAAAATTCGCATAAAAAAGACTTGAAGTACATACAAAACTGGGGGATAGGTTCCATTATTTTTAAAAACCGTATAACTTCAAATCAAAATGATAGTATGTACCAAAAATCGTTTGAAAAAAGTTTATAAAAATAAAAACAGAAGGTCTTTTTCCTAAATTAAATATCCACATATGGGAAATAGTTTTTGAGGTAAATCTTCAATCCACATTCAAGCACTAGTCTAAATTTTAGATTTTTTTAATGCGAATTCGCATAAAAAAGAAGAACTACATACGAAAATAAGGGATAGGTTCCATTACATTTGAAAATCGCATAATAACAGGCCCAAGTGTAAATTGATATTTAGTTAGATTCCAATCGGAATATGCTGTTTTTTTTTTATTCGGACCCTCAGGTTTAAAAAAAAAACAACCTGACCCTTTTCTCAAAAAAGTTGGTGACCACTGACGTATACGACCGGCAGCATGCTGCCCGCTTCCCCTACTACCCTCATTCTCACAAAACATTTTGGAACACTTATTTTTGACGACTTTGCATTAAGTGTTATCTATATAACATAATAATTGAATGGTGCGTGTCCCTTGGTATGCCGAGTCAAAAATAAGTGAATAATCGAATGACCATTTGAACTAATCGGTTATGTTAGAACGACAATCCAAATAAGTATCCGATTGGATCTTGTATATTTAGGATCGGGTTGTTTTTTGACATGACACAAATTTAAAATGGCGCGAGGCGATATTCTGTCGCTTTGCGGTCGAAGAATATTCGAAGGTTTGTAACTATGGCTAAAAACTAAGTACAACAAAATCAGCGCAAAGAGCACAATATAAATTGTGTGTAAATAAATATAATAAATATTTGTATAATCTAATACAGTAAAACCTCGATATAAAGGACTAATTGAGGGAGGGGGTCCGTTAAAGCCTGAAGTCCGTTGTATAAAAATAGGCTTAAAAAAAAAATGTTTTCGAAAATATGAACACAGTATTAAGATATAAATAAACAATACAAAACACGAAGACAAATAAAATTTATTTTATTTGGACACTCGTCGTGAAGTAAAGTTTTGAGACATACATAATTTGTGATTATCATGGCTACTAAAAATTGTTTACATGCGGTGACACTTGAATTAATTTAAGGCCCAGTATTTGTTAAGTCGCAACTTTACCTTCTCTAAATCCAGGTAACATTTTACGTAATTGATCTTTTACTTAGAACACCGTTTTCCCGAAATAAATTACTTTACAAATAATTATATGGTCAACAAAAAAATATCTAATATACATTCTTTGAAAAATTGGGCGTGAAAAGACGTGTGACCTCTCCGGTGATTGAATTCTGTGTTTGCGCATACCCCATTAAGCATGTATAATATTAACAGGACGACGTTGATTTTTTTTTACATTTGACCGGATTTTTTGTACATAATATTCGAAGTTCGTTAAATAGAGGTCCGTTATATTGAGGTTTTACTGTATTTAGTTCTACATTCGGGTGACGACATTATCTCAGATCGCAGAGTACATGCCGCGTAGGCGTGTTTTGCCCGTGCGAGAGACATGCTAGACATGCATTTCTATCCGTTGCGCGCGTGCGTATCACGTGACCGAAAAGTGCTCTCGCGAAGTGGCACTTTTACTTGCCGCGCATACTATTTGCTTTCAGCAAGAAGAAAGCAAATTTTCCACTTCGTGGGGTCTGTATCCGAAGACGCACTGTAAAACATCGTGTTCTTTAAAAGGCCCAATATAGGATAAATCCTAACTTAATTTTCTCTAAACCCAGGTAATATTTGACGTAATTAATATTTTTCTTAAAACACTGCTTTTAAATAAAAAAAATCTTCGAAATAAATATATGGTTTTGAAAAAAAACAGATATTGAAAGGTATGAGTTAATTATTTAAAAATATATATATTCTAAAAAACACAAGTTCTTAAAAAAAATTCGCGCGGAAACGCGCCCGACCCCTATCGCGGCCGTTCGCGTTCTGAATTTGAACGTCTGATGTTTTTTTTTTAAATTTCAGATTCCATAAAGGGGGAGGTGCAAAGTTACTCGATCATTTAAATTAAACGCTCGCAAGTTTACAAGGGAATTCAGAGGAATAAAACGCAATAAATATTTGGATACAGAAGCGGGGAATCCATGGTATAGTAATAATTCGGTGAGTATTCTCGTAATAACCTATTTGCGCTTAGTGAACCGTATAAAATCCCATCTCTGGTACACCGCAGCGCGGTCCAGTCACAAAAACAGACTATTACGATGAATATTTAGTGGTATCTATCTACATTGTTAACCAAATTCGAATACATACTAAATTCTGTCCAACATATTTTATTTTTATACTGCATATTCTGGGTAAAAAATAAAACAGACTATTCTGATAAATATTTAGTGGTAGCTACATTGTTAACCAAATTCGAATACATACTAAATTCTATCCAACAAATTTAATTTTTATACTGAATATTCTGGGTAAAAAATAAAACAGACTATTAGGATAAATATTTAGTGGTAGCTACATTGTTAACCAAATTCGAATACATACTAAATTCTGTCCAACATATATATTTTTTTACTGCATTTTCTGGGTAAAAAAATAAAACAGACTATTCAGATAAATATTTAGTGGTAGCTACATTGTTGTGCCGGGTTGTGGTCCCGTGGTTAGTGTTGCGGACTCTTAAGTCAGAGTTTCTCGGTTCGAACTCACTCCTACCACAATTTGATACCTATTTCTAATAATGAGCCGCTTAGGCTAACAGAAATAGTATGAAATTGAAATATTTGCGTAAATAATAAAAACACAAATATTTCTCTTCATTAAAAAAAATCGAATACAGTGGAACCTCTCATAACGAGTAATTCGCATAACGAGCAAAATCTGAAAAATTGTTCCCTTAACGAGTGACATTTCGCATGAGTTACAGAGAAAGGACAAGTCCATTTTCCACGGCATTCACTTGTGAGCCGGGACTTCCACGCCAGTCAAAACGTAAAATGTTTAGTTTAACGAGTATTTCGCATAACATAAAATATTCTGGAACGAATTATGCTCGTTATGAAAGGTTCCACTGTACATACTAAATTCTATCTAACTAACATATTTTATTTTTTTACTGAATATTCTGGGTAAAAAATAAAACAGACTACAGTAAACCCCCCTATAACGTTGACATAGCTACCCCTTTATTTTAGGGAATTTTATAAAGACATTCGTTTGATAATGCCATAACTAGGGGAAACAATTGTCACAATATTAATTTTTATGTGTTTTTGTTAATAAAATACAACTTTATACATAATTTTTTAAAGGCATTGATGTTTTAAATTGTTATTTTTATATTTTAACTAGCGGAAACGACTGTGATGAGTTATTTAAAATTGCAATATTGTACAATTCAAAAACATTAACATCCCTACAACGACCCATCCGATAACGCGGTACCTATCTCAGCGTTATAGGGGGTTTACTGTATTACGATAAATATTTAGTGGTAACTACATTGTCAACCAAATTCGAATACACACTAAATTCTATACAACATATTTTATTTTTATACTGAATATTCTGTGTAAAAAATAAAATGTAATATCAACACGTGAGTACCGACGTCGGTCCTTTGTGGCTCTATTGGTTATTATTTTCATATTTCGTATCAAATGCATCGGAAATGCGGTTCGGTACTTGGATGATCTCAATTAGGGACAATGGAATAACAATATAACGTTGAGATTAGTGCCGCGTTATTAGAGGGAAGTTAAAGGGGACTAATGTTTTAAAATTGAATTTGAATTTAATATTAGCTCATTTCAGTAATTTTCGTTGGTTAAAATATAAAAATACAATTTAAAACATTAACTCCCTATAACATTCCCTCCGATAATGCGGTACCTATCTCAACGTTATATGGAGTTTTACTGTATATTAGGCTCGTTTTAGAATACGCACTACGTTGGTGTTATACATAAACTGACCATTTATTTTTGTTCTCAAAACGGGACATGTACCGATTTTTACGTAATACTATGTATTCAAGAAAATACGTATTTTTTATTGTTTTTATGTATTTATAAAAAGAAAAGGAATGTTTATAAAGAGAATAAGAGGAACAAATAATATAAATTTGAAAAAAATATGTTGTTTTATATTTTTCTGATAATTTTTCTTAAGTATAAGTGGATTTGCTTTTAAATAATAATGGAATTCTTGGGAGTATTTTTAAAAATTTATCTTAACTAACAACTACTCCGACTTGTAATTGTGTTTTTTTCTGTCATCCACAACTTATTCATCTGTAAAAAAAAGACTCTTTCTACGGGCGCATTTGTTCCGGGCAAGCATAAAATGTATTTGAAGATTACTCTACCTAAAGTTATATGAAACGGCTATACTACAAACTATCGTCGATTTTTTGCACTTTAAAAAAAAAGTGTTACCGTGATTGCTCTTTTTTTGAAAACGGGACATTTCGTCTTCCCGAAACTTAACTTGGGGACAACGGGACAGGTTATCTAAAAACGGGACGGTCCCGTTCAAAACGGGACGTATGGTCACATTAGTTATACAGGAGTGCTGTTATAATTTGACCTTGTAATGAAAAGTCCACACAAAAAATATAAGGCCGGTACTTATAGTGTGTATCATACCCTCATCCAGTTACGACCATTAAAATCTAAAACTAACTAACCATCACGCCGCTTTACGTAGGGGTAGGCAGAGAGAATCGAACACCGCACCAATCTGTCTTTGCACACAGTCTTCGCCTCTCCCACATTCATACATTTCATACATACACGCCGATTATTCCGACTCCTGACCTGACCACTTTCAAGAACATATCGACGTGCCCTACGTAAAGTGCTATAACTACATTTTTGTCAATTTTGAGATATTTGGTGTGTGTTATCAACTGACTGTTATCTACAAATAAAACGAACATTTAAAAAAAAATTACGCCTAGTTTTCAGGCGTATAAGACGCTATCTACATTGAATTTTCGAAATGAACTGAACTCCTTAAACGCTAACTACTTAATTTTGAAAGAAACAAAGTTTTAAAAAGATTTAATACATTATTTTATCGTGTTTTTGTATGCATAATACTAGTTTAGAATTTCAGATAAAATCGTTAATTAATAAAAAAAATACGTTGATAAAATCATCTAAGCTCTCTCCTGTAAAGTAACAGCTTTGCAGATAGAGTAGGGTAGACTGGGTACGGTTGAAACAATTTTGCTTATATTGTCCATAGAATTGTTCTTAACAAGTCAAGCGATGATGAAGATGCATTAAATACAAGAGTGTGTTTCTGTCTACTAATGGGAAGTATTATTTCAGTACCCGGTGTGTTATTTTTAGTGGCAGATCAAATTTAAAAAATATATCCGATTTGTTTCAACCGTCCCCATACCAGGGGCAGTTGAAACAGTGATTGGGGTCAGTTGAAACACGCAAATAAATCAATATTTAATATTGTAAGACGTTTTATTCATTATTTATGTTTGTTTTATTAATAATTATGGCACCGCATGACAATATTAATCAGTCTACAAATATGTAATGAACAAAAACAACTAAAAACAATGGCATTTAAAAAAAAACAAATCGAACGAAAATAATCTGTAAATAAACTAAAAGGAAACACTTCTTTCATTTTTATTAGTCATAAATCAAGCGAAAATCTAGCTTTGGGATCATTCCGAGTCGCGATTGTGGCAAACATAGCTAAGACCACCTTTTGTGCAGTCTTCTTGAGTCCACAGTTTACAAGTGGTGCACTGTATCCACTTTTCACTGGATTTGCTCTCTGAATACAGTGACAGACAAACAAGACAATAGCACTCGTCCTCTTCTGATGATGATTCCTGTTGCGTATTATGATTATTTTTCCTTTAACAATCCTTTTACTTTTTCCTCCATCCAATCTTTTCTTGACTTACTTAGTTTTCATCTGTTTCAACCTTATTTCATGTTCCTTTCTTATCTCTTCTTTCTCTGTTTTTTTTAGTAGCAAGTATTTTGCAAGCTCCTGCTCCTGTTTTTTATTAAAAACTTCGTTGTGGGGTTCATATCCCATTATCTTCTTCACCAGATGCATCTCGCTTTCGTATATATATAATGAGCGAATAGTGGTTTAATCCATGCTTCTCCACCGCTTTTCGCAGTGAATCTCTTGCTTTAACCTCCTCATAAGCGTATGTATACCTCGACAAGTCGACCTCCCCTCTCGAAGTCTTTCTTGCGCGTACTCTCGGCATCTAGAAAACAGGAAAACTGAAAAAATATGTTGTTTCAACCGTACCCACAAAAAATGTTTCAACCGTCCCCAACCCCTCCTTCAGGTGGAAAACAGAAAATAGTAATGTTAACAATAATGGCACATAAAAACTAATCACTATATCGTGTTCTACAAGCTTCATTTCAAACATGAAATCATACTCAATAATATCGTTTCAATAGAAACCGTAATAAAAGGAAAATTCTTAGAACAAAAATACTTACTTTTGGTTATCAAAATACAATAAGACCTCCTACAAGCAACTGCACCGTGCGGCGAGCGATGCAACACTGATATTCGTGTTTGAACTTGTTGTCCGCTTTGTTCATCCCTTGGACCCTTCACCCTACCGCATACGGTTTGCAAGATATTTGCTCTGTTTCAACCGTCCTTTGTTTCAACCGTACCCAGTCTACCCTACTTTACGTAGGGGGCGTCGATATTTGAAATACTCGATCATCCCAAGTTCTCCTCTAAAATCTGTAGTAAATTAAGAAATGATTTATACCGAATTGAAGATATCTACACCGCATAGTTAACGCGTAATCAACGTTATCTTTGGGATCGGAGCAAATTATAGATTATTGGTCGGATCACCCTGTTTCGAGATAACACACACGTACATATGTTAGATGGTAACAATTGGATAAATCCCGGGATAATGTAAATTTATTACACATAACCCAGTTCGCTTGATCATCGCTAATGCTGAACCATTATTACAATCAATACAGATCAGTGGCCACGAGCCGCGTAACTAAATAACAACTATGGTCCGCCGGCACAAAGCGCCGATGAGAATGGGACACATTGTGCAAAATTTAATTTGAAAGCGATCGACAAGCGTGCAACAATTGTATAGATTAGTGAGACCTCACCTCTTCCAATTTCCGCGCTACCGAAACGAATGACGTTTCCGTCGATACGTTTACATCCTTGTACCGGCTGCTGAATGTAGACGGGGCTTCGTCGTCCTTCGCCGAAACGACAGATTCTTCTTCTAGCTCCTGGCTACGCGGGCTGCTATCCAACAGGGGACACCGAGATTCGTGCGAATTACTACCCTTGTTCGTCGCACTGCCAGAACCTCTCGCGTGGGATACTTCATCTTCCTCGGAAGACATGTCCTTTCCTTGCTGGGCTGCTATGTCTCCGTAAGGCAGAGAGTTGTCTCTGAAAAACTCAGGCGGCAGCGAGTCCGGAGATATCGAATTCTCGGCGAAATCAAAGTCGATCTGACGCCCTGTTATGTACTCCAATTCTGACGACGCCGACTGATCGCAAATACCATTTTTGTCAATGGACTTATCTTTGTTGCGACTCTTTTTGTTTTTACGAGATTGCACTTCGCTTCCGGGCAAGAATATTTGGTTTTTAAATAAAAATTGTATTTGGGGAACGCCGCGGGACTGTAAGGGTGACGACGGAGGTTTGAGCGACTCAGGCAGAGATTTTCTCTTTGGTTTAGATAGAGGTTTTAGTCTCCGTTCGTCGCCTTTGCGGCTCAGTTGGCTGTAAGCCTCTGGAGAATATTTCTCCGGGAACATGTCATACCCGAGAGAGATGTTCGGGTCGAGTGATCTTCTTGCCCGGAACTCCGCTAGAGCTTGCGTGTACTCCTTCGTCCGTATAGGATCTCCATCAACAGGAGTATTGTTAGGAGTTATCAGGGTTGAGTGCGGCGAGGAGACCATGGTTAAATGCGAGTCGCTGTGACGCCGATTTGATTTGTTTCTGGAACAAAAAAGAACGATGAGTTATCAAAAATATTAATGAAATATTATAGACAGTCTGATGACGCCGGCATCGACTAAACCCGGTCACTGGTCAAATAATACATGTGAAAAAAACTACGAAATTGTGATTTTATTACATAAAAGACGATTTATAAATAAACGTTCAATTGCGAATCTTACAATACTCGCGAAAACGAAAAAAAACGGGTAGAAAAATCAGGTAAACTCCAAGGTAGATGACTCCCGGGCAGACCACCAAAGAGATAGATTGACAGCTGGGAATCGATACTAATCCCTCACAAAAACAGGCCGCAAGACCTACACCAAGCAGAAAAGGAAGAGGAATAGAAAAAACGTGAAAATTATAGTAACAAACAAGAAAAATCAAATTAAAAAATATGCGGTACTTGAACGTAAAATTGTTGAGATTCTTTGGTTTAGTCGTCCATCCTTGTTTAACACTTACTCTGCGATGGTGGGTCTGATCAGACCCGGTTGTACATAAAATTATCGATTACTTAATAGGTAATTTGTTTACGTCATTTTCCTTCAATGTAATCTTTCTTCAAATATTTACCTACAAATTGAGATATAAACGAAAATTATGGGACCAGATTCAAATGAGTTATTTAAAAAAATAACAAATGAAAGTTCAAAAATGATTATTGAGTATGGTCAGTTGGCCGCTATCTGTTGTCTTGGTGTGACGTCTGCCGCGTCCGTCGATTTCTCAAAAACAAAACCATACATTGTCAATCTTTGGCGATTGTTTTCGTACATATAATTTTTTACATTTATTTATAACTAATTTATTTATTTACTGCGTTTTAAATCACTGATATTAAAAAAGTTGTTAATAGTTTTAAAACACAAAGTTAGTGACTCAAAACATCACAATAAATTGTTTTATGTTGAACGATTTCCAGTTTATATTTTTTTTCGCCACATTGCCACAATGGCAAGAAAAAATCAATTATCTCATGACGAGATTGAACGACTTTTGGAGAGTTCTGAAAGTGAAAGAAGTAGTGTAGATGACAGTGATTTAGAATTCGAAATCTTAGATACAGAATTCGAAAGTGAAACGGAAAACGTAGTGTTGGAAGAAATGTCAGAAAATGATGAAGATATCGATGACATCATTGAGCAGCCAAATGGATCCGATGAAGAAGGAATATTTTTCACTTCTAAATCTGGTTTTCTGTGGTCCTCTTTGCCACCACCTAACTCACGGTCTAGGGCTCATAATATAGTGACAAAAGCTGCAGGATTAAAAAATGGGAGCGAAAACATACTGACTATAAAAGATTCTTTCTTCTTGTTTGTTACAGAAGAAATGATAGATGAAATAGTAGATTGCTCCAATAAATTTTGTCAGCTGAATCCCAAAAATTCAAATATGCCAGCCATTACACGTGAGGAAATCTATGCTTTTTTTGGAATTCTTTTTGCCTCGGGAAGAAATCGTGGAAGAAAGTTAGCATTAGATGAATTGTGGACCTCCGACGATTTGTTCCGGCAGCATTTCTTTCCTGCCGCTATGGCCAGGGACCGATTTCGTTATATTTTTAGCCATATCCGCAGCGATGACAAAACTACAAGGGAAGCAAGAATTGCTCAGTCTGGAGATAAAATGGAAGCCTTGCGATCAATATTTGATAAGTTTGTCGCTGCCTGCATTAAAAATTATGAGCCAGGATTCCATGTTACCATAGATGAGCGACTTGTAGCATATCGTGGACGCTGTCCGTTTAAAGTCTATATGAAAGATAAACCACAAAGGTATGGTATAAAAATTTGGATCGCTGCCGATTCTGCAACATCTTATATCTGCAATCTGCAGGTTTACACTGGCAAGAAAAATAATAAAAAAGAAGTTAATCAAGGCCAAAGAGTTGTTTTAGAAATGACCGCTCCATTGGCAGGTTCAGGTCGAGGTATAACAACCGATAATTTTTTCACAAGTATACCTTTAGCAAACATTTTGTTAAATGAAAAGAAATTAACATTGACTGGGACTTTGCGTTCAAATAAAAAAGAAATTCCCAAAGAATTTCTCCCATCAAAAGAAAGAGAAGTGTTCAGCAGTATTTTTGGATTTACCCATGACCTGACAATTGTGTCTTATGTACCGAAAAAATCAAAGGCGGTAATACTTTTATCTTCAGAATTTAACGATAAAAAAGTAAATTTCGGGCCGAAGAAGAAACCAGAAATCATCCAACATTACAATAAAACGAAAGGAGGTGTTGACGTAGGTGATATGATGACCAGGGAGTATTCATGTGTAAGAGGGACGAGGAGGTGGCCATTTAGGTTACTTATGGAGATATTAGATATGGCCGCTCTGAATGCATACATAGTGTGGATGACAAAATATCCTACCTGGCGAGAAAAAGAGAGTGCTCGCAGGAAGAGATTCATAAGAGAATTAGGGAAAGAATTAGTCTCTGAAAATGTCAATAAGAGACAAAATAGTGGACATACGTTTCATCGTCAGCAGCTAGATAGTTTCGCGATATTTGATAAAACAAAAAATAAAGATAACATCAACGTAGAAGAAAGTGTCATGAACAGCAAATGCCAATATAAACGACAACGGTGTAAATTTTGTCCATGCAAATCCGATAAAAAAACCAAATTTTCGTGTTCAGCTTGTAATAAGGCAATTTGTAGTACTCACAAATATGACACAATTTACTGCCCGGATTGTAAATAAAATAAATTTACCCATTTTAAATATATATATATATATATATATATATATATATATATATATATATATATATATATATATATTTTTTTTTTTTTTTTTGTGTATGTGTATGCATATAAATTCATTTATTCATTTGGTGAACGTCTCACCAGGCAGAACACGAGACATTCATTTATATTGTAAAGTTTATAAATAAATATTTTTATTTAAAAGATATTCAGAAATTAGTTTTATTTGGTTTTGTACAAAATTATATGTACATATACTCATAATTTCTAAAATCTACAAAAGGTTTATGTAAGAAATGGAGGATTTTAAATAAATATCTCAACCATTTTGGGCCGTTCCATAAATAAATAGTTTTCAATTAAAATAAAAATATCTTTAATATACTTTTAAATTTTTTTTAGGTTGAACTAAAGTCTAAATCCAACAATCAATTGGTGGTTTTTGGAACTTACAGCCAAGTTTTATGTTTTAGGATAATTACTTAGTTGCATTTTGTTAAAAATCCTGTCTGACAGTGACTTATAATTCAGTTATAAAATTAAATACAGAAATTATTTGAATTCAGTTAAAACAAAAATGTTTGGAGCCACTGCTTTATGCGTATACACGCTGACCACTATTCACGCGCGTGCAACATGCTCAGTGGCGTTAGTAGGTAGCTATGCGTCATCGTGTCTGCACGTACGCTTCGATAATATGTATGCGCTTGGATAATTTAAATTAGGAACTATCAAAAACTTGAAAATTCCTACACAAAACTTATGGCAGATTATTCTATTGCTATGTAGCCTATTTTAATACATTTATAAAATATAAAAACCCGTCAAAGAACGCCTAAAAAGCGATTTCTGTACTGGGTCAGATCAGACCCACCACCGCTGGGCACGTTTTGTTTGAGGCCATCGCGCTTTAGGTGTTAAGGTACAGCTAATTAAAAAAAAAATGTTTGGTACATTTTAAATTCCAATTACGAGAGAAACTAACTACAATTAACACAAAGTTTGTTGTTCAAAATAACGTCGGCAGACGTCCGAAGAAAGGAACAGGATTTAAACAAAACGTCTAGAAAGTGCTGATAAACTTCAGAGTATTCTCAGAGGCCGGATGGTGAGGGAAAATCGGTCTGCGGCGGAGTTCATGGTCCGTGAACCAATTTGGTCTGGCGGGCAGTTTTTCGGGCATTGTCCGTGAGAGACGGCCACTCGGGGGACTGTCACATTGCTCCACTGCTCCACCGCTCCCCGCAGGCACGGTGGTCCACTTTGGGCGGCCCAAATAGACCGTGACTGCTCTCGGGAAACTTTGTCACTACACCTACGTACACGGCATTATACCAATTTCATTAAGGCCAAGTATTCGTTAAATCGCAACTTTATTTTCTCTAAATCCAGGTAACATTTTAAGTAAATGATTTTTTTCTTTAAACATCGTTATTACATTGAAAACATAAGTTTTTCGTCGAAATAATTATATGGTTTTGAAAAGAAGAGTTATTAAAAAGTAAGGAATTAAAAAAAATCTATATACATTCTGAAAAAAAATGTATTCAATATCCATTCGAACCCTGAGCGTGGCTCTTCGCATTCTGATTAGAACGGTTGAGATCCTGGGCCTTAAATAATAAAACTAAAAAACAATTTATATTGGCTAAATTTTTTATAGTGAAAAGTATTTTTAAACATAAAAAATAGTTTTTTTTTACTGAAATGGGGATGTTTTCTTTCCATATTAAGGCCTTACTCGCAATAATAGAATAATTGGCGTCCGGCAATGCTTAAAGCCGCATGTTAGTTCACGCCCATTTTTGTATAAACGTATATTGGATTATTTAGAATATACATATATTTAAAACATATTTTTGATTTTTTTAACTCCTTACCTTTCAAAAACTCTTTTTTTTTCAATGCCATATATTTATTTCGAAGAAAAAATATTTTTTTCAATACGAAAACAGTGTTTTAAGCGCAATAAATATATATAACGTTAAATGTTACCTGGGTTTAAAGAAATTTAAGTTGGGATTTATCGTATATTGGGCCTTTAATTCGAGGGCTGCCGGAAGGCTGGATACGTCGTACGTACCGATGATGTCATCACGTAAGTATGTTCAATTAACATATCGCTCACTCCTTTCAAGAACGTCATAAATCAAAAAACTTGATTTTTCAGGAGAACGTTTTTAAAGTTTAAAAATATAACACAATGTATTAAAAATAAATATCAAGCCACTTATTGAACTTTTTACGATGCAACAATCTTTTTAGGTAAAACCTGAAGGTTCGTTCTCCATTTTAAAAATATTTAATACATTTAAAAAAATAATTAAACAATACCTTTTCTTCAAAATGCAAAAACAACACTTTCTGCCCTGTAGCGGGTAAATATCATGTTAAAAATATGTCGCTTTTGCTGGGATATAGTACATTTTTTGGGCATTCCGAAAACATGCATAACTGAAAATTGACGATTTTTGATTTATGACGTTCTTGAAAGGAGTGAGCGATATAGCTATACAATTAACTTATCTGCGCTTCTATGTTTAATTAATGAAGAAGTTAAAAAAAACGAGAGCTTACCTACCATAATAATGTACCTGTCAAGTGTTGGTTTAAATATATCAAAATGTTACATGTAATCACTTGTATGTTGTACGTAAGCTAGGTACACCGCGCGTGAAGACGCAAACATTCCTCTGTCGGAACGAATTTTGTTTAGATTGGTACGTAACATTACATTAACCAAGATGTAACACAAAGTTTAAACTTGCTGTAAGATTGATAACCGAGCAGGTAATTTACACCGCTATCGCACCGTGACTAGTATACACGGCATAGGCGCTGAGAAAGAATTTAATTTGTGCTAGTAATTTAGTTATATTAGATTAATTGTACCCATCAACTCGAACAATCAGTCAAGATGTAGAACTAAGCTATAATACGGATATACATATAAAACGTTACTTTGATTTATTTTTATGTATCGCTGGTATATATTTCTATATACATATATCACTAAAGGGCAACAACGCAAAAAAACATGATGCATTTTTAACATGAGGTAATATTTACTATAATTTTTTTTAATAATAAAAGAAATATTTATTTTTTAATTATTTACAAAAATACTTCAATTTCATGCTATTTCTGTGAGCCTAAGCGGCTCATTTTTAGAAATAGGTATTAACTTGTGGTAGAGTGGGTTCGAACCGAGAAACTCTGATTCAAGAGTCCGCGACACTAACCACAACCCGACACATTTGGAATACAAAAATAGTTTGGAGAAATTTATTCCACGGTCTGGCCATTTGGGCAGAAAAGGAATGACTTGAGAATTATACGTATTGACAAGGAATAGGAAGTGTTGGTTAGGAATGGAAAATATTATTGCGCAACTTTCAGTACGTATCGGGTACAGTATTCAAATATTATTTTTGGTGGTAAAAAGCAAATATTTGTGGATGAAATTACTATTAATTTGGAGCCCAATTTAAAGCGAGCCAATATAAACAAACCTACCATTGTTTGTGTGAAGTTTACACAAACAAGTTTATACTATAAACCCTTCAACGAAGTTGTCAAGATAAATAAAAATTAACTATTTAACACAGAGCTTTGAGCATATAAGATACTAGAGATGATATATTCAGAAGTCATGGGAGAATGTTAGTTACAAAAATAGTCGCAGAAATTTTCATTTAGGTGCATGTTTTGGGAAATATTTTTGTCAAATGAATTCATTTAATTAAATTACACTATTAAGCTTTTTTTTAAATGTCGTTTGAATTTAAAATCCTCCAAAACATTTATTTTTAATATCCATTTTGGGGTTCTAGCATCACAAAAAACGTCAAGTTACATGAACGAATCACGTATCCAACATTAAAGGCACGATTAGTAAATTTGTATAAAGTACTTTTGTACAATATTTTGCGAGAAAATATCTTCCAAATCGGATGATAATGAACAATGGTGAAAAATGACAATGAGATGTGCCTTTGTTGCATCTGTTTGATTTTATTCAATGTTAACTCTCAAATTGCTAAAAAAAACACGGATGTAGTACCGCAGACAGCGTAATGAACAGTAATGCCCCGTATAACGTACTTAATTCGTTCTAGGAGCAAATTCGTTATGCGAAAAGTTCGTTAGTGAAACGCATTTTCCAATGTTACAAAAAAGATAGAGACGTTTTTTTGTTGTTATTCTCATATTTAGGAAAGTATACCGAGGCTTTTGGGGTCAAATCCTTTAGTTCCATCCTTTGATTCTTGGCGGCTGGCTTCTTGAAAAATCTATATTTGACCAGGATGTCTTTGATGGCAGCAGTTGACATTGGTTGATTTAATTGCTCCTCTTCGTTGTCAGATGAAGCTTCCTTCTGAGCTTCATCGTGTTGCTAGACTAGAAGTGCTTGGAGCTCTTCAGTTGTCAGTTCTTTATTTATTTATTTAAACTTTATGTACATAAAAGAAATAAGTACATTAGCGGGCTTATTGCAAATAAGCAATATCTGCCAACGAACCAAAAACAGACTAGTTATATTCATCAAAACGTTTGATACCATACACAGCTGTTTGCAATCAGAGGGTAGATAGTACTTGAACATTAAAAAAAAAACATAAACGTTCTTCTCGGTGTTCTTCAATAAGCTCGTCTACATCCTCTTCTTCTACCTCCAATTCCAAATTTCATTCCACCGCCACCGTGATGATATTCTTCATCACTTGCATTGGCTGCGTCAACTTTGGAACGTTCGAGCGGCAAGACGAACTATGATACAGCTCGTTATGTGAGGCGAGGTTTGTTGTGCGAGTCGCGTAAAGACGAACAGAATGTTCGATGTACGTAGCGTTCGTTATGCGAGGCATCACCGTACATTTGTACAAGTACTTGGATAATTTATTCCAACAATGAAACGCAAAGATAGACAGATTTAAATAATGATATGATTTTTGCGCCAGACAAGTCCAATTAAGGTTACTTGTTCAATACCTTGAAAACTTAACCAAATGAAGAAAAAAATCCATGTAAACTTTGGTAGGTATAGAGGCAGGTTGAAGGACAAATAACATATAAAAAAATCTCGCCGTGAATCATCATAACTCATAACAGGAGGCTCTTTATTAAAAAAAAAAAAGTAAACACGACCGAAGCTTTTAGCCTTGAACAAATTAATATAAGAAAATAATAATTAGTTTGAGAATTATTAAAATAATAATTATAAAGGCCACTTAGCGTAATCTAAAGTTTATTTGATACATCGATTCAATGTAAAATGCACAAAAAACGTCTGAATTACGTGTTTGTCGATATAAATGAGACTTTTATTATAAACACCTCGTCGGAGACATGGAATAGATAAATAACGTCCTTCACTCCAAACTTCTTTCCCTACGTCATTTGTATCCCATTGAATATTTTCTAGTCCTAGATCGAGTGCGGACTCATCACCTTGGTTTCATATAATTATTAATCATGTTTACAAAGTGTCTATCCGAGGAGTGCCCTATGCACTATTGAGTATGGAAAGAAGTTATAAAAATAAAAGATTACTCATATATTTTTTACTAGAATAATCAAATTACCTCAAAATTTTATCGATATCTCAACACAGATGACGTTGATTGAGAGAAGAATATGGATGTCTTAGTATTTAAAGGGTTAACGATAGGAGGAGAGAAGTACGAGCTATTGCACCTAATCATAAAAGGCAAAATAGAGGGTAGACGAGGTGTGGGCAGAAGACAGATCTCCTGGCTCCGGAATATACGAGATTGTAAGGGGATCAGGACCGTCGAGGCGCTGTTTAAAGCTGCCCAAGACAAGGACAATTACTCTCAAGCGATAGTCGACGTCAGAGGGACCTAACATGACATAAACAGAAGAGAAAAACGACCTGTTACTGGCTGGTTTAAGTAATCACTAGATACACTGTTTATTGTTCGCTATTCTGTTATACTTGTGATGGACAACCACATTACTCAGCTTTCGAAACACTTTTTTACAAAGCTGGACAAACTCAAAAATTGTGATTTTGACTGTACAATGTAGAGAACTAATACCGTAAAAGCGTTATTTTTATGTTTTTATCATCATTTTATGCAGTAAGTAGACAGGTACATATTTTAAGGAAATTAAAGGTATCATTTACATTTACGGTGCCATTTGTCTATTTATTGCCTTTTTGCAAAGTTCTGTTATCGCAATACTTTTATCGTACCTACTATTGTGCACTTCTAAAATCTAAGAACAGTGCACCGTTTTTGAATGCCTTAAACCAAGCGACAAAATGAAAAAAGCGCTGTGGCGTGACTCTTGCAAACTTTCCTCAGCAGCGCATTTAAAATTGAAAACACTATTTTCAGACGGCGTTATGTTTTGAATCGGGAATTATCTTCGGTGCATTTGACTTGAGTTTGGTGTCCGATTTTACATATATTTTCCAAACCGAGTCGTGTGAAAACGTCACATTATCGAAGCAAGTCGGAGGCGGAATAGATGTTCAATAGCGCGAAGTGCGCAGTGACAAGTGTGACAATATTACGGTCGGTGCTCGATGTGAATCAAACCGCATCATCATAAAATAATTTGATCGTTTGTCGTGATATCTGATTTTATGAGCTGGAAATCAGACCTAGGAATGACTCAAAATATCGAGTTTAAGGCCCAGTATTTGTTAAGTCGCAACTTAATTTTCTCTAAATCGAGGTAAGATTTTATGTACCGTAGAACGGGGCTACTTGAACTTTGATGTGTTACTTGAGCCCAGTACAAAATATATTTATATCTGTATTTGGTCTACAATGATGAACGTATCGACATGATTCATTGTTTCCCTGACAGGTGACACTTATTGTCACGATACGTTCATTATTGTAGACCAAATACAGATTTAAATCTCTTTTTGTACTGATTCAAGTAACACGGTAATTACCGTTCTACGGTAATTGATTTTTTTCTTAAAATACCGTTTTTGCATTGAAAAAATAAGTTTTTAAAATTTTTTTTTTAATAATTTTGAAAGGAAAGGAGTTAAGCAATACACTCAGACCTCGCTTTGCGTCGTTTCACGTTGCGTTGTTTCAACGTTTTACTTTTGTTTTATTATGTAAATATTTTTTTTTACATTTAAGGACTGAATGAAAAATACGGTAACCTATCTTTGATGTTTATATGATTTCCAATGGAAAATAGCAATTCAATTTGCGTCGCGATATTTTGGAACGAATTTACGAAGAATAAAAAAACATATAAAAAAAAAAACAAAAAAAAACAATGAACATTCTTTAAAATAACCGGGCGTGGAAAGACGTGTAACCTTTCAAGTGGTCGGCCGTTTATTGAATTCCGTGTTTCGTTGTATCCCCTTAAGTAAACCAAATAATAAATTGAATTTTCGGCTAACCGATAGTGTAACGTCACGGTCAAAGTAGAACCATTTGGTCATCATACCATTGAGACCACAAAAAAGGTTGGTTTAGATATTGAAAATGTTGATTTTTTCCGTTAATTTGTTAAGTTAGCCTTGTATTTGTCTGTCGGTGTCTCATGATAGATATGGATTGATATATTTTATGTTACTGACCGTTCAGAAAGGTTAAGTAAACAATCGTAGTTAATTTTTTTGTATATTAAAATTATTGTTAACTTTGTGGTATGGTAATATAACACTCTCCTTAACGTTCATCATTCACTTTTTGTAATAGCACTTTAAAAAGATCACTACTTGGTGACTACCGGTTTCGGAATAATCATTCCACCATCAGGTCAAATGTAGATAAAAATGAAATTGTTACGGTCTGATATTTATATATTTTTAATTTTTTTATAAATGTCAGACCGTAACAATTTCATTTTAATCTGCATTTGACCGGATGATGGAATGATTATTCCGAAACCGGTAGTCGAGAAGTAGTGTTTTTTTTGTGGTATAACACAAAGTGAACGATGAATGATAAGAAGAGTTTTAGTCGTAGTTAATAGTGCATACGATATAAGATCAAAACCATAAAATGCATATGCAAAGTCAAACTGATAGTGAAATGCAGGAACTATCGGTTTGGCAGATCATATTGTGAAGAGTCATTACTGTACAAAGATGACTCATCTGCGATTCCAACTGTACGTTATATTTGTGATAACTATATTAATATTTAATGGTAATGCGATTTTGAATCCGCAAACATTAACGAAATGTGCATTTTGTACTTTGTCTAATATGAATAAAATCAAAGTCCGGATATTCGAGAGCGAGTCTGGTCTGAGTATTGCATCGTGCTAACTCTCGCGCTTAGCGAGTATTGTTGAAACGGACCAACTTTCAATTTCCATTGTGGGTCGACGGCCATCGTTCTTCACTTACGATACAATAAAAAATGCAACAAAAGAAGTGCCAACTGGTAAATATATCGGAAAGTGCGCAATATTTCAATGGCTAAGGGAAATAACGCGAATGGAAACATTTCTACGCGTGTGGCAAACATTTTGCTGTGTCGAACCGACTTCGTAACGTTATGCGTTATGTAGCTTAGTGCATCGTAGGTATTAAGTACTTTCTAGATCATTATCGAACTAAAAAATGTAACGGCTTTAGAAAAGCAATCGAAATAAAGTAGGTACTGCAAAGTAAACTTTTGCGCCATGGAAATAACCAGAAGTGTTTGAACACCTGACATTTTTGTAAGAGTAAGTACTATTTTTCTTCTCGCGGGAAAGGAATCAACGTACCTAGGAATGCACACAATGTAAACATTAGTGTATAAATTATGCAAGTGAAGCGATTGAAAGTAGAGATGTATTAAGGCGCAGAGAGTTATTAGGGTACCGAATAATGAGTTTATTTATGTTCTTCATTATTTTATCAGCCTGTAATGTTGGAGCATCGAATAATGCATATTGTTATAATAAAAGCGGGGTGAAGGTAAATTTGGTGAAAATATACAAGTAAAACATATTTTTATTTATCTTTGGTCATAATTTGGATTGTAATATTATTTCATCGTTAATAAGGTAAAAATGGTAACTTATGATCCTTTAATTGTTTTTTTTATTTTATTATTTCGTTTTATCAGTTTTTGATTTTAAAAAATGCTGTCGTAGCTTACTGTAGATACGGTTGAAATTTTAGAAAAAAAAGCAGTGAACTTTGTCATGACATATTAAATATTCAAGCATAAATGTTAGTACTACCTACTTTACGTTTATAACTAATCTAGTTTAGACAGGAAAAGACGGTAAAAAAATGTTTTTACTCGTCACAGGTAAAAACACCGGTCACTGTATATAAAAACACCCGTAGTTGAAACCAACATTGTGTCAAAATTTCAAAATAATCGGTGAGTAACTTTTAGGAGATTTAAAATTTTGAACAACCCACATACATTTACATTTTTATTTATTAAGATGATATTTTTGTTAAAATCGGTAAATGCAGACAGTAAAACGTAATTTTCGAGAATAATATGGAATTAACACGAACATTAAAATAATACCAAAGGAATTGAAGATATAAACAGTTTTTAATGAAAAACATGAAAAAAAAAAGAAAATGAAATGTTGAAAGGCATTTTAAATAATAATTTCATTATAAGTACCCAAAACTGCTATAATGTATCACATTTTAACTGTCTCAAATCTGTTTTTTTTAGTTAATTTTGCGGGGGCTGCGACAATACGTTAAAGCGATTTACGCAATAAAATAAATTGATAATAAGGTCAACGGTCAAAATTGCCGACCGCTTTGTGTACATTTAAAACATTCACATCAAGAATAAACACATACATTTCCCATAACGTCTAACTTTATTTTTAAACGCGCAGAAACGAAACATTAAATTAAAAATATCCTGCAGGCATTGTGGACTTAACAACCATTGAAGTTTTAAAAAAGTAATATAAAGTTACGATACATTCAGAATGGTGAATGGTATTCTGTATTGTTCGCGAATTACAAACAGCGATGGCTACCGTTGTGATCATGAATAATAAGGTAATAATGCGGGGGTCGAGTCAGAACGGCTAAAGGTTGGTTGGAAACATTACAACCATACGGCCATGTATTTTTCACAATGATAGTACAAAAGGTAATATGATTACGGGCATATATAAAATGCACCTGTTGGGAGTTCGGGTAATGATAATAACGGATGCACCTAATGCTCACAAAAACAGAGCGCTACGTTCACGCGATGGGGAAGCGCACTCGGGCAATAAGAGGAAACTTGTGGTTTCAAGATTACCGAGTGCGCGGAGATGGAATATCTAGCAATCAGGAAATGTGAAATGTCAGGAGAAACAAAAGAAGAAAAAACAAAAAATAAATACCGAGGTTCTTACGGCAAGCTATTACAACGAAGTCTTACACTAAGTTCAACCATAATTATTCGCAAACAAAAAGTAAAGCAGTGGCTCTTTGGCCCCTCGAGTGGGCAAGAAAAAACGAAAAAAAAAACAATTAAGACCGAGATTCTTACGGCAAGCTCTTACAACGAAGGGTTGAATTTAAAGATTTTAACAACTGAGATGCAACCATAATTATTGGCAGACATATACTAAAGCAGTGCTTCTTTGACCCCCTCAAATGAGCAATAACGAAAAAAAGAAAAAAAAATACCGAGGTTCTAACGACAAACTCTAACAACGAAGGGTTGAATTAAAAGATTATAATAGCATTAAGATTCAACCATAATTATTCGCAAACATACATACAGTAAAGCAGCGGTCGGAAAACTGCGGTTCGCGACCCACATGCTGCTCTTTGGCCCCTCAGCCACAGACACTACATATGTGCTGATATAGTAATATTGGTGAAAAACGAATGTGAATTTTGTTCACAGCATAAGTGGTCTGATTTGAAAGACCTGGAAACGGAAGACATGTTGATTTTCAACACCTGGAAAAGTATTCCTTAGTCAAACGATCAACACAATCATAGGATCCACACTTTTAGGTTCTACAAAATCATGCGAAAAATATTTTTCGAGATGACCATTATCATGAGTAGAATGAGAAACCGTATAATTGATGAGAACAAACATCAAACATGACTTACTCAAACTTTCTAAGGAGATGCAAAGCCATAGTTCACATCAAGTGTATGTATGTTAAGTATGAAACTTAGATTTATTCAAGGTACCTAAAGATTAATTACGACAAAAAACTTCGAAGTTTATTTAGCTAATAAACAGTGTACCTACATACAAAATATAGTTTTACATTAATAAAAGATGCGTGACATCTTGACAATTAATCGTTAATCACTTTTGAAGAAAATATGTAATAATATTCTCATCAGAAATTAATAATGTACTTAAATAAAATATTAAACACGTGGTAAACAATAATTATTACGACAAAAAATCTCGATGTTTTTGTTCGTTATTTTAATATCAAGGTAAGCAAAATTAAAAACACAAAGAATTTTAATGAATAGATATTATACGAGAAATACAATAAAAACGTAAATAATATATTGGGTATACATAATGAAGTTGAAAAGCAAACACACATTGCGGAAACAAAAGAAATTATCGATCAATTTAACAATGGTAGGTATTGACTGGATAATTACCAAAATCAGGCAATAAAAAAGCACTTCGATGAAAAACGTGACATAAAAGGCGATATAATGATTCGTTCTAAATAAAGAAAGAATATTGTATTGTGAGCTGAAATTTATATTAAACTTTTATATCATATAAATTACATTTGAGTCCCAAACACTCAACCATTGAGTACATAACTACGACACATATAACTTGTCCGAATACATATCGCTCACTCCTTTCAACAACGTCATATATAAAAAAATCGTCAATTTACAGTTGTGCATGTTTTCAGAATGCCCAGAAAATGTACTATATCCTAACAAAAGCGGCATATTTTTAACTAAATATTTACTCGCTTCAGGGCAGAAAGTATGGTTTTTGCATTTTGAAGAAAAAGTATTGAATATTTTTCAAACGGAGAGAAAACTTTCATGTTTTACCTAAAAAGATCTGTTGCACAGTAAAAAGTTCAATAAGCAGCTTGATATTTAATTTTAAAACATTGAAATATATTTTTAAACTTTAAAAACGTTCTCCTGAAAAATCAAGTTTTTTGATTTATGACGTTCTTGAAAGGAGTGAGCGATATATCAGAATTAGCAAAATAATATGAACGGAAAGAATGGGGTAGAAGTCTATATTCTTAGAAGATTAATAGATCGAGAAAAACGTCAACGAATATCAAATAACACGATGCAACGACTGTGACGCGCGAAAAGTCAATTCAATCCCATAAAAATTAGAAACCGTGGATCATAAAAATATCATTGGCCATAAAAATAATAATAAAAGAAATTTATCGTTTGTTTGATCGAAACAGGTAAATAAAAGCAGACCAGTAGGTAAACAAGCTCAGTCCGTGAACTTTCTAGGATAGGTGATCAATCAATCACTGACCTGAAATGTTCGATAGCGGATATTTTAAGATTTTCTTCGGCGTAAATCCGACCACAATTTATTACATTAACCCCTTGTGTGATTTACCCGAATACAATGGATCTTTGTCAGACGGGAGGAATATTTAATTTAACGTACTCAACTTATAAAGGATTGTATTAGACTCGTTTTGTGTTTATATCACCCGATATAATTAATATTTTCATTCATAATTTTCTTTTGGAAAATTCGTCTTCGAAAAAAACGTTATTTTCGTAAGTTGGTAATAAATGACGTTACAGAAACGATGAAGTTATTTTAATATTGGTAACATTGCTAAATTATTGGAGAGTCTATTTGTGGACGTCTATGGTGCACCCTCCCACCCCCCCCACCCCTCATATTTGTATAACACAAATGGTGGAGTAGTGGTAAACAAACAATCCACAATACTACTATTACAGTTCTTTAAACCATAGACAATAAACAATTTGACGTCATAAAACGTTCGATGACGGAAATTTGATGACGTATGCGAAAGCACGTTTATCGTTTTATAAAAATATCTAAAGTTTAAACCTTCATATATCCTTATTTCTCTACATATTTAAATAAGAATGCTACCGATAGTCTTATTATTTTTCATATTAATTTGTTAGCCAATAATCACACATCGTGATATTTATCCATTCGGGTGGGTATTTTGCTGACACAGTAATGTGCCCGATTCCAGTTCGGGCACATCATACACGAAACTTTTCATAGTGATTTGCCCGAGTCCAGCTCGGGTCATTACCCCACCAAGATATACCCATTCATCCTTTGTTTTTTTTTCCTTTCCTAATATTGTTTATTTATGTTTTATACTGATTTATTATATTAAAAAATGTGATAAAAAAAAAGTTTATTTAATTGCTCCTCTTCGTTGTCAGATGAAGCTTCTTTTTGAGTTTCATCGTGTTGCTGGACTAGAAGTGCTTGGAGCTCTTCAGTTCTCAGTTCTTTATTTATTTATTTAAACTTTATGTACATAAAGAAATAAGTACATTAGCGGGCTTATGGCAAATAAGCAATATCTGCCAACGAACAAAAAACAGACTAGTCTGTTAAATTCATCAAAACGTTTGATACCATATAAAGCTGTTTGCAATCAGAGGGTAGATAGTACTTGAACATTAAAAAAACATAAAAGTTCTTCCCGGTGTTCTGCAATAAGGTCCTCCGCATTCTCCTCCTCTACCTCCAATTCCAACTTTCATTCCACCGTGATGATATTCTTCACCACTTGCATTGGCTGCGTGCGACCTTGGAGCGTTCGAGCGGCAAGACGAACTACGATACAGCCCGAGTCGTGTAAAGACGAGCAGAATGTTCGATGTACGTAGCGTTCGTTATGCGAGGCATCACCGTACATTTTTGCAAGTACCTGGATAATTTATTCCAACAATGAAACACAAAGATAGACAGATTTAAATAATGATATGATTTTGATTAAAGATAAAAAAGGGTGGCTTTTTTTGACCAACTTTTTTCCAAGAGGTTGACCACAGATTTAAGATTTAATTTAGGATTTAATGAACAAATGAACATTAACACTTTTGTTTATGTCAATAATGGTAAAGAATTTTCTATTTTTAGAATTTACTTAATAAATTAATGTTATCTACTAAATACCACAAATATATGACTATCATGATATAAACCTACGTATTCGTTAGGTAACAAACAGTCATTAGTGATCATTCTCTAAAGTTACTCGTGATCTTACCAAATATGCTTATTATCATCACCAGTTTACAGAATGATCTTTGACATCGTCATTAGCACTAAGCATGCAAAGAAAAGTGTGATTTATCTAACGACGCGGCGTACAATGTATAAGAATGATTGAACAACTGTTGTTAAGAGCATTTTAACTCCTACACATCAATAAATATAACTGCTCTAGTTAGATTACACGTTTGATTCAGTTTTGAAGATGCACCGGATGTTACGAAATAAAACTCACTTCTTCGTATTTGGACACACTCAAAATGTGTAATTTTGGTAAAAAAGTATTTTTACTCACCCTTAAAATTTTGTAAATAAATAAAATGGTCAAATAATAAGCTAAAATAAATTGAAAATCATGTTTTCAAGCGTTTCTCAAGTATGTGAATATAATCCAGGATTCGGATGTCACATACAAATGGGAAGTACTATCGGTACCAAACGGTGGATAGGGCACTGCGTCAAATTATTGCAATATTAAAATGCTCATTATTTTATGAAGGAATATTTTATAAAGTGGAAAAACACGTGTATTTGTGTTTTTATTATTTACAAAAATACTTCAATTTCATACTATTTCTATGAGCCTAAGCAGCTCATTATTAGAAATAGGTATCAAATTGTGGTAGAGTGGGTTCGAACCGAGAAACTCTGAATCAAGAGTCCGCGACACTAACCAAGGGACCACAACCCGACACAATTTATTTTGTCCCCCTCTGGGAATCAAACCCTAGACCTCCAAACCAAATGCGGTAACCACTTCGCTTTGAAGTCGGACTAAATAAATTATACTAAACATTTGCAAAGGTTAAGAAGCATTTTATGTAATGCTAAGGTATTATCCATAGTCAAAACCGATAGCAAAAAAATACCAATTATTACCTTCGATATTAGGTTGGAGGACAACAACCATTGACAAGCCCTAGACAGTGCAAAATACTTTTAGAAACGGTCACGGCGGATATAGAAAAGCTACCGATAAATTCGCAAAACGTGTTGATTCGCCAGCAGATCAACTTTCTTCCCGGTCGTGGCTAGCGAAATGAATATTCCGGAACAATATAAACGAAATGATACAAAAATCATAATCATAAAGAACGGCGTTTTCCAACCTCTAGCGTCGGTAAAGCGATACAGCTGACAGATCGAGAGGTTTTGCAGAGAAAGGAACTCAAATGGCGCATCGTTTTTACCAGTCTGCTACTAATTTTATCGCCAAAATAACTGGACTGTAAAATAGTGACAACGGAGGAAGCAGGTGCTACAGCAACAATATGAGTTGTAAAATAGGCCCTTCAAACTGCGGGTCGCAACACGTCGTTATAATAAACGTACACAATCAAGTGACTATGATTCAAGTTTTTTTTTACATTTTCTGGTTGTTAACATCTCAACATATCGCTGGTTAAATGCCAAAAGGCCACAACGCAAAAAAATTAAACACTTTATTCCGAAAATGGTATCTAAATCGTCAACATTTTCATATTCGTAAAAGACACCCATGATTCTAGCGTTAGAAATGGACATTTCCACATTATATATTAAACAAAGGAAGCTTGTAGCCGGGCAACAAGAGTCATTCTATAAGCACCGGTTTACCTGCGTAAAAAGTTTGCGTTTTGGTGAGCGCAAACTAGTTTTGTTTACCCGCGCAAACTATGTTTGTTCTACTAGGCGGCGCAAAACTATTATTAACTTGGGGAACAACTGACAAGTGAAAAACTTTCGGCGGTTTCGCACGTTTCTATTAAAAAAGTAAATTGTTGACATGAAAACATATACTAATTCTCGTAAAAAATCGATGAAAAAATTACTTAATTTCTTTGGAACTTACTTAAAATGCAGGCATACATATAAGTTATGTGTGATTGAATTGAAATAGTAATAAAATATTAAATAAGGACTTCGTTTGAAGAACTTGTTAAATAATTTGGTTCTCGGATTCGATAAGTTTGAAGTTTACAAATTTGATTGCGACTTTTGTATTTCTAGCTCCAAATATATTCGGTAACTTGGCATCGAAAACTTAAGCTGGAACTAAAATTCAAACGAAAAAAAGCCAAGGATACCATCCCAATAAGATAATCAGAAAAGTTACAGCTACACATTAGTCTCTAATAAATATGGAGGCATTTAAAAAAGTTTGACTACATATTTTCATAGAAAATTTCAAATATCCATAATGCAATTTATTAAAAAATAAACAATTTATTGGTAAAAAAATATCTTGATCATAAAAACTTTAAAGGAACAAAAAACTTTTTTTGTTTATATTACTTTGTTTACAATGCAATAAAGTTGTACAACCTGCATCCATTATTCATAAAGTCACTAAAAAATTTAATTACAAAAAAAATTTATTCACAAATGGATTATGGAAGTCGGTAGATATGAAAAAGATCGCTTCATTCGGACATGTCGTATTTGATCGCAAGTCATAAATAATTTTCTCTCTAATAGATTTATTAATAAGTATTGTAAAATGTGCCATCGGAATGGAAGAACTTAGTGAGGGCACATATTGTTATTTGTAATTATGTAATATGATGAAATATAAATAAATAAATAATAATTACGATTTGATTTTTTATGCTGATATTTACAAAGTTACATTACCTTTAAAAATCACGTTTTTTTAAAGTGCTGATTACTAAAAATAAAACGGACTCTCGATGGAATATTGACAGCCTCTGTGAAAAGGCATGGGAACAGACAGACAAAGTAGGCAGTGCTCTAATTACCGTGAGCTCGACACGCGCCGCTGAACGCGCACGATGGAAGATCATATCAATACCGAGTTCAACTCACACCACCACCATACCACTACACCACCGTGCCAAGTCACAGTCGGGGTTAACAGATGGTCCGTATTGAATGCGATCATAGAATATAGGCCTATCGCCTTTTGGTATGTATGAGTATGTTCAATACTTCTTCTTTTTAATGGCTTTTCACCCATTTTGGGTGTTATAGCCAGTGTCGAGTTATTTTTTATTTACACTTTTTACATTTGACTCTCAAGTGTTAGTATTCCTGTTAGTGGGGTTAGTTTTATTAGTAAGATTAGTTTGTGTAGTGAGTTATTTTAGTGAGTTATCATACACCTTTACAAATTTCTACAATTAATTTAAAGATATTTACAAATTATTTTATATACAACTTGGTTAGGGAATATGTTCAATACCGTCATTAATAACCATGAGTTTTATTTTTATTTTTTTAATACAAATAATATTATTTAACTATCCAACAGATTTATCGTGTTCCACATTCCAAGTCCTAAAAATTAAAACCTTTAAAAATACAGCAGTTCGTCAACTATTAAATAAAGGTGAAAAATAGTTGAATAGCGTAATTAATTTTAAGATCGTAAGTAAATATGTCTAAAACAATAATTTGACTGAAAAAAACTCTTGTAACTATATTAAATAAACAAAATATTTAAATTTCTGATGCTTCAAAAAGTGAATTTCTCCCCAATCAATTTGTTACTTCGTATGAATACTAACTCAATTTCTGCGACTGTTTACGATTCAGTGGGACAGATACGCACGGTTAGACTCAGTGAAAGAGAAGGGTTCTGACCCTCGTTATATTTTTTGCGAGATGGTAAGCGTTGAGTAGAAATGCATTTGTTCCGCGATATTATAACATTGTAAAAAAATATTTGTGGCAAGTGGGTGAGGAAAGGATTTATCTTTATGTTGTATGGTCTTCTTTTTCCAAACTTCGCCTTCTCCATATTTCCAAAATTATAAAAATGTTACAATAAATATATAAAAAATTAATTCTTTTGAACTATTAGACGTTTTTATATCAAATAATAATTGAATGACCTTATAAAAGTACGGAGAAAATAATTTTATAATTATTTACGATTTCTCTAAATGTAACCCTAGATTGTGGGACATTCTTAAAATTTACGGCGGATATTCAATCTGTGAGGAGCACCGAGGCAACGAATGTTTGAATTATGGAAAAGCAAGACTCGTAGAAAACCCGTTTATTTATTTTCTAATCCGTACTTTTTGATGCATAAGCCACTGCGTTACATATATTTATCAAAATAGGCTTTTATCATTTGTAATTGGAGAAATATAAATTATAAGGCAGGTAGTCTGCATTTTTAGGACATGTTTTGGTGAAACACTAAACAGCTGAAGTTTTTGATAATTTTAATTAAATAAATAAAGTACTAAAATAATATTTTTCATGTTGATTATTGACGTTATACAGTTTTTCAACTGCGGGCAACATTGTAAGGTAGATTCTAGTACATAACTATTCGCGAACGTTAATTGATGTACATTTTTGTATGTACCTTGTATCTTTATAATGAATCGATAATTTCTCTCAACGCAATAATTTTTAGTGAATATTATTGTCATATTCATAAACGATCAACGCTATGTAGAAGTGTGCATACGGAAGTTGACCGATTTACACAGATAATTTCAATAACAATAATGCTACCCATCTGGGTAAATCATATCATGCTTACTTGCAGAAGACCGACACTGTGAACTGTGAATATCCGGCTTTCTCCGGGAATCGGAAGACATCTTTTACATTCCTTTTCTTTCATTCCTCGGATACCCAAGTACAAACTTGATAATATTATTCTCAGCGTTATTACTTTGCGTAAAACAGTAGAACACACATAGGTACTTTTTATTCCGCAAGTCAAATTTATGATTAATGCGTCCTTACATTCGAAACACATAAAAATGGTATTTTTTATAAAATAATGTTTTTTCCTCCTCAGACATATCTGTGTTTTCAGAATTGTCAAAATTTGATATACGGATTATGAATTAAAATAATTTTTAAGTTTTTTTATTATTCTGTACACAAATATTTCAATTTCATGCTTATTTTAAAATAAAAATTAAGTTTTCACTAGTTGATTTGGCAGTCTTTTTGTGGTAATATTTATCCATTTTCAATTTGAATTTAACTCGGTAAATACCACTATTTCTATGGTAGAAAAAATATTTCAGAAAAGACTACGTTTCGAGTTGCGATGCCCATTATACAGAGGGGGGGGGGGGGTGCTAACATTTAAAGAAGGGTCGGGGTTGGTAGTATTTTTTACAGAAACACAGTGAAAAAAAAATCAAGAGATGAAAATAAAACTGAGAGATGAAAATTCAATTTAAGGCGAAAAAAATTTTTTTTTTCATGTAGTGAAAATATTACTTATTATTCACACTTATGGTGATATCGAAGAAGAATGTAAAAACATTATTTTGGATTTTAAAATGGTATTCAATGACATATAATATTGCGAAAAATACAGGATTCAAATCATGCAATACCTACCTACATAAACAATGAATTAATAAATTTTGATTTTTATTATTATTTTTTAATTTAACAAGGGGCTCGTTTGCCAAACTTGATTTGGACTAGCGCGAGCCCCCCAGGCTCAATCCTGCGATTAACGGTTTATACGGTGTAAATTTTGTATTATATTCTTTTTTTTTTCCATGTTCGCTCCCTAGGTGGTAAATAATTGCTGGGTGTGCAAAATATCATAGCAGTATCTTTACTCGAATAACTTAATATATGTATAAATACTCAATTGCAAATTCGTCATTATAAGCTAGCTGTGTCGATGTGATTAATTTCTATAAATATGTTGCGATACTGGTAGATACTTGCTAGAATCTCTTTAGAATTTAGAAATATTTCGGTTTTGTTCAAATTTATCTGGACTGTTCGCAACCGTACCCGCCATTTTCAAAAATATTTTATGTTGCGCATGCGCATTAGTTAGTGTTTCAAAAACTACCCACCGAGATTTCTTGGGTCAACAGTATTTTTTACTGACAAAATACAAATTAAAGTATACTCAACTTTACGTTTCATATAATCTAACATTCATCGCAAATCGACAAGGAAATATCTGATAAATTTTATTTTTTGAATATGGACAGGTGCGCCGCGCCGCTTAACAAAATGTGCATACTTTAAATGGATTTTAAAACACGAAAATACATTTATAGAATCTTTAAAAGCATTAAAACCGAAGAACAATATAATTATATTGTGTGTAAAATTTCAAAACAACCTATTAATAGTTAGTAATGTAACAACAGAACAGAAAAAGAAATAAAATTTTGTTGCACATCGAATTGTATTGACACAATGCCGGCGATTTTCAAAATTTATTATTCTTTTACGAAATTTATGTTCAAAATACCAAAAAGGGATACATAAAGACATTAAAGCTTATTTATCTAGTATTATTTGCGAAGATATGTAAATAAATGACGAAAAACTTACCTTTTGAGCCAATTTATAAGCTTCATGGCGGTAAAAACTTTAACATATATTTCTTATAAAGTCCAAAAACTAAATGTCACAAGGCATTATTAATCACGTAGCGATTATAAATAAGCAACAGCAATCAAATGATAAAAATAACTATCAAAATAACGAAAAAATACGATACGAGTTTAAAACACAAATATTCGAGCGGACACCCACCGCGACCGTTGTCAAAATATAAACTGAAGTGAGCAACGATTGGTCCGGAAGTGTCGGGAAGTACCGTTCACGTACTTGCTTATAATTAAGCGCAGCTAATTGGTCGATAGGTACCTACCTGCTATCTCCTACAAATAAATGCTTTATTTTTATTTTATGCAGATATAACAATATACAGATGTAAACTGAAATAAATTTAACAACCAATAGCCATACTGGCTCAAAAAAAGTTTATTTATGTAACTCAAATATTTAAAACGTATTTAAAAATAAAACAGAAATCTCAAATACCAAAATCTCTTTGTACAAATAAAATTATTTGTATCCAATTCAATAAATTACTTTAAGATATAAATCTTCTGATTCTCAGCGCGTATAAATAGATTTGGAATTTCGGCTGACGGTGGTGCCCTCAGTTGGGAATTTATAGGTATATACTTTTCTCCAATTGAAAACATAGGTGAGATTCATTGAAGTTCAAAATTAAAACTAACATACGAAAGGAATCCGACCACAGTGCATATATACATCTTTAAAAAATTAATGGAATATGGATGTTCAATAATAGGCAGAATGGTAAACGTTACATAAGTGATTACTGAAGCCAGCTAAATGCCAGGTCGTAAGCCTCGGGATGCTCACACTCCCATCTTCGTTCATATAAAAACGATTGATGCTTCGTCTCGATGAAACTCTTATAATATTTATCAATATTTTGAATCAGATAATAATGAAATCGAATGTTTTTGCCTAGAATTTTCATTAATGAATTACATGAAATTATAGTAACTTTAAACATAAAGAGTTAATTCACTCACGAGTAGGCATAGGCTATTAAACTTAAAAAGTTGAAGCCTAAGTAGGGTCACCATAACGGGTGTTGCATAAGCCGTAGCCAAATTTCAGAGTCACTTGGACGTTAGGTAATTAAAAAAAATCAGATAACATTGCGATACATATCAATTAACCACCTTCCAGTTAAAAATATGATTACATGTAAGAACATTGTATTTAATTCTAAAAACATATTGCATTGGGAACCATCTACATATCTCATTATCATTTACTTTTTGTGCTTCCGTCAAATTCCGTTTCAATGTAGTTTTTGAGACCCTAAATATTTGTTTAATATTAAATAAAATTAAGCTAGTCTCATTTCATAATAAAAATGTAATTTTGTTTTAAAATCACTATAAATATTTTATTATAACTTGATTATAATGTCTACCGGTTTCGAAGCTAACCGGTAGACATTATAATAAAGTTTTGTATAATAAAATATTTAAAATTATTTTAAAACAAAGTTACATTTTAATTATAAAAGGAAAATCACAAAGTTAGTGCTTCAAATATAAATTATAGTCTCATTTCGACTTATTTTTTTAAAGCTCGTGATGCCAATGACATGGATTATTTATTATTATTGTAGTAATAAGCACAGTATACAGTATGTTCCTTTCTTTCTTCCTATGATGAAACAAAAAAAAACAAACGGTAACAGAAAATAGTGTCTAAAATCGTTCGCATGATTTTATCAGTCCAATGATGGCAACTATAGAATGGTCCATTGATAGCAACAATAGGTTCCGTGTTCTGACACAAAAACGCTTTTCATTAAAGATTGATAACATTTATTTTTTCTTCATAAATTATTTATTACTTCAGTTAAATTTAATTACTACAAATATACTATCTATACCAGCGGTCGAGGAACCGAAGTAAATTACCCCAAATGGGGTAAAAATATTTTTTTTGTGGTAATAAGGAATTTTTTCTAGTTTGATATTTCATAAACATGTTAGTATTTTCCAAAATTTAACAATTCAAAAATCGATTAAACGCTGAAGACTATTCAAATTTCTCTTACATCAAAAAGTCCTAATTTGTAAGTATTTGTATCAAACACGAAACAATATCATTTCTCCAAAAACTGAAAATAAAACCTGACAACCAGAATCTTTGTTTGATCCAATTTGAGAATTTAATTTTGTTTGTCTATTACATACTTACTATTTTCATTTAACTTATTTTTCTTTTTTATGTAAATTAATTATATAAATAAGTTTTGTTTGAAATAAACATTGATTGTCTGCTTTTCAAAATGGGGGGAGGGGGTAATATCGACTTACGCAAAAATATTTTGGGATAATGGTTAAAAAAATTCCCCGACCGCTGATCTACCTATACCAGGCCTGGCCAACCCAAATAGCATTCCGGGCCGCATCGATGACTCAAAATTTTCTCAAGGGACGCATACAGACATTAATTTTTTTTATAACATCGAATTTCATACTTATTGATTTTTTGTAATTACATATTATAAATAATTTGAATGCGTAGGTAATAGAAAGTAAAATCATGGTAATTGTCCGCCTCCGTAGTGTAATGGTCAGCATGCTCGGCTACCGTTCTGGAGGTCCCGGGTTCGATTCCCAAGGGGGGTAAAATAAATATAAGTGATTTTTTCACTGTAATATTTATTCAATATTATTACCCTGGACTGGTACCTGACGCGGAGGGCTGATCACCTTTCCTTCTTGTGTAAAACGATCAAGATAACACTGCGTTTATATGACGCAGTGCCCTATGTATCATTGGGGTGCGGATAAGGGTTTTAATAATTGTGAAGAAAGAAACCATAACCAGAAGTGAGTAGAAAATATAGGATGAACCAACAAAAAATGTATTGATATAGTAATAAAAATTTAAACAATGAAAATTATCGATTAGGACACTTAAATCAAACAAAATTAACAATTTTATTTTAATTAAAACCAATTTATAAATGACCAATCAGTTTGAGAGTTGAGTTTCTCTTCGCTTACTTAATTTTTCTAAATCTATTTCAATAGTTGAAGTTGCACACTTTTACTGGTTTTCAAGATTTTTTGAGATTGCTTTAAATTGGTAATGCTGAAGAGCGTGCGAAGGGATATTGTTCACTGTTTTTATAACAACATGCATGACTTGGCTCATAGAATACTTGAGGGCATAAATTTTGTTGGTGCATCAAACCGTGTATCACAAATATATCCCTGGTTTAAAAATATATTCTTCATACATGGCCGCGGGCCGCACGTAAGGGTGTCGCGGGCCGCATACGGCCCGCGGGCCGCGGGTTAGCCACCCGTGACCCATACTAACATTCGTTTAATTCGATTAATATATTATGGCACCCATAAACACACTGACGCACATGATCACAGCGAATATGAGAAAAGTGAGGTGACTGTATTGGAGGTTTGTATTGAAAGGTTATCAATAATTTATGAGTCTTTTGTTATTGATATATCTACACGGTCTTCTGTTTGCGTTTGACCATGTAAGGGAAATGTAAAAATTTAATAAATAGAACGTCTAATATCTCCGAATTCACCCGAACGTAGATATTTCCTCTTTAGTATGACGGAAAGGAGGTATATTTTATTTAAAATGACTGTCCTGGGAAGCGTCGTGAATATTTATTTTTACGAACTATTTCATTGTACATCGGGTCTGCTGGGAAATTCTGCGAAAAACTCATATTACGTATAATTTCAATGGCAGTTAGGAATATATTCTGAATCATACCCGATAATGATTTAGAGCAGACAGTGTTTCACTACATCTTTTAAGTAGCTATCACACTGGTGATTTCAGCTTTCGGATTTTTGAATTCCGAAAATTTACCCGCAAAAGTTTTTTTATATTTAAAAAATAACATACAAATTAAATTTTATAAAATTAAACAACTTTGTTTTAACCACTTTTTTATAATTAGTACACTTTAACCTACCAGTTTCGACAAGAACCTAGTCATCATCAGGGTTTACTAAATTCTAAAACATGAAAAACATTAAATACTCATAATTAATTACATTCCCTTGCCAAAAACTTCCACACACTCCGTAAAAAATCCTTAATGTAAAATGAAAAACATTCAAAAAATTAAAAATTAACAGAAGTATGAAGTAGTTGATTCCGGGACAAAGTATTATTCATCTTCTTCTTTATGTGCCATGTCAGGTCTCCCCGACGTCGACTATCACTTAAGAGTAATTTTTCCTGTCTTGGGCAGCTCTGGACAAAGCCTCAACGGTTATGATCCCTTTCGGATCTTGTATATTCCGGAGCCAGGAGATCTACCTTCTACTACTACTACTACCATCACGCCGTTTCACCGCAGGGGTAGGCAGAAAGGATGGAACGCCACATTCTTCTGTCCTGACATACACTCCTCGCCTCCTTCACATCCATACATCTAGTCATACATGCCCTCCGATTACGCAGACATTTGACACCACCAGATTTTAGGCTCTGATAGATCTGATCGTGCCAAGTCTTTTTCGGTCGTCCTCGTTCTGTTTTCCTGCTCACATTCGCCACATATATATATATATATATATATATATATATATATATATATATATATATATATATATATATATATATATATATATATATATATACATATATATTTTAGTCATTCTCTCGTTATCCATTCGTCCACATGTCCATACCCACCGTAAAGAGCTCTTCATAATCTTTTCAATTATTCCTTGTTCAGCCTTACATTCCTTTCTTATATCTTCGTTTTTAATTCTGTCATACAATGATTTTCCACACATTCGTCTGATGGAGCGTATTTAAACAGCGTTCACTCTGCGTTCTGCCACAAGTTAATCTAAAAAAAGCATTCAATTTGCCCTGAAATATGGCAGGACTTATAATGAGATTAACGAAATGATTGATAAATTTCTCACGGTTAATTAAATTAAGAATCACCCGTGAGAATGTCGCCAGAATTGAAACCGTTTAATTTTGACGCGTGGCTTGAGTTTCAAGGTAATTAATTCATTAGGAGAGCGTCAGATTGTAATTGGATGTACCTACCTACGTGTTTATTTATAATTTTAATGGAAAGTATTGAGAATAGCACCATTAAGATGGCAAGTCACGAACTGTAGTTCGGGGGTCATCCGGCACTTCATAGTATTCTGTTTGATTTTATGATTGTGAGGCCGACTTAAATAATGGTGCAGAATTTTTGATGTAGTGACAGTGCTCTAGAACAAAAACCTTTTAATAAAGTCCAATAAATTATTTTTAATGGGTGGGTGGTACTTATATTAAAATTAGTTTTTCAGTCATTTTGAGAGGAAAAAAGATGGTTCTTGTATGGATTTTCTCAAACTTAAGGGGACATATTATACGACAATAATACGGGATTTAATAAATTTAATATATAATTTATTTTTGAAGCGCTAACGTTGTGATTTTCCATTTTATAATTAAAATGTAACTTTGTTTTAAAATCATTCTAAATATTTTATTATAATTGAATTATAATGTCTACCAGTTAGCTTCGAAACCGGTTCACATTATAATTAAGTGATAATAAAATATTAATAGTGATTTTTAATCAAAGTAACATTTTAATTATAAATATAAAATACTTTTGTATTTACATAGCTGTTAATTTCTAAACCCCCCAAAAAGCTTTTAAACAATAATTACTTAGGTTAATAGGTAGATACCATATGTCAACAAATTATTAAATTGTACTCTGGTTAAAATTTTAACCATCTCTGTAGTACAGTGGGTAGCACGTTTGGTTCTGGATTCAATTCCTAGGGAAGAATTAAAAAAGAACAGCTTTTTTCCAATATTATTAATTTATTATAACCTTAGACTGGGATACAAAGCGCAAGACAAATCATATTGTCTTTATATAATTGACGATCAAGTTGACATTGAATCGATTTGATGCAGTGTCTTATGCACTATTGGGTGCGAATGAGGATCAGAAAAAGAAGAATAAAGTTTTACCGCAATGTTAATGAAACATAATACCCAGACCATTTCAATACGTCGAAATTTAAATTTTCGAAAACGATATAAAATATATGTAAGGGACCGCGTTGAGGCTCTATGAGAGTAGTTTTCAAGTTTCCTTTCAGAATAATCTCTCAAGTACCTACCTTCAAAAAAGCTTTATATAATGACAGCTTCTTTTACTATTAAAACAAAGTTTGAAATCAAATTTGACATTAGTTGTCTATCAAGGTATCCCTTTTTTCTTTTGAAAAACTTGCTGGAACAGCTGATTCCTGATTCTCACGTTTTCACATTTCTGCGGAGTAGGCAACCTTCTTCTTCAAACTTTTCACTTATCAGCTTTAAAAAAAATAGAAGTAAAAATCTCCAATAAACCTGTCAAAGAGTGAGAATTTTAAAAGGTTTTTATTTGTTTAAATTTCAATCTATACTAGGGCAGGGTCGGGTAAGATTTTAACTGAATTTATGCACGAAGTAAATGTGTGACTAATGGGCATTTATTACATTTTTGCTTCCCAATATCGACATTTTTTGTTTTTTTTTCTTTCGGTTAATAGTTATTTCCAGCTGAAGTATGTGATGGAAAAATGTCAAATAAATTAGGAGCTATAAATACGCAATTCGCATTTAAATTTGTGAACTGATTGGCTGCTTTAAATGATTAAATCTAAAAACCGAATTAAATACCAAACTTTAAAAAAAGGCAATTCGAGTATTCGATCGCTCATATCAAGCATAAAGTACTGATTACATCTTACAAAAAAGTTATCGAAAAGGATTTGATGTGCAAAGGAAATTAGGAACTATAAAATGAAGAAGAAAAAAAGACATATTAAAATTGATTAATTGATGTAGCTTTCTTTTAGAGGTACGTGTCAGCCACCTGAACAACTTCCCATTGTAACACTTATAGTAATCGAAGTAAGGAATTTTAGTTGTGCATCAAAGTACCTGTAATACATACATCGTTACTGCACCTGTGCTATTGAGTTATACACAATTCAGGTGACGATGTAATTAGCATCAAAGGCGGTATTTTCAGTATTTTTAATTAGGTGACAGTAAAATCATATTTACGACAATCAATTTTCAAATAAGGTATGTATGAATGTACATTGTATGTGTTATTTTTATGTAAATAAAAAATATTTGATTAAATGAAAAATTAAATGCATTTTTAATATATATGGATATTGTGATCTAATCTACCACGATCGAATCGTAAAGAATAAAATCGATCTAAATTCTACCTTATCCGCATCCAATGGTGCATAAGTTATTACATCACATAGTAGTAGTATCTTGATCGATAAATGCACGAAGAAAAGGTGGTCCAGAGTAATATTGAACAAATATTTAAAAATAACTTACATTTATTTTGACCCCCTTAGGAATAGAATGTGCCGATCACAACACCATGGAGGCGAAAATATTATATACAGATTACTATTGTGGTAAATATTCTATTTTACATTAAAAAAAACAAAAGAAAATGAACAAATTCATGACATTAAGTTTTAAAGCACCTTATGACCACTACTGATGATAAATAATTTCGCTAATACAATTCTGTGTATATATCATATTCACACCAACAAAAAAATTGTTTGTGTGAATAAGATATATACACAATGTTTCAAGTACAAAGATTTGACTGGCGGATTACAATCTGAAAATGCGATCTTATTAAGAGCCAAACCATTGAAATTTGTAGCATGTTAAGCGGTTTGCAGCTATCTTATTTCAAAGGCGTTTCAATCTTCACAATACAATTTGATATTGGCAGTTTTCATAAACAAACATTTCAGAGCTTGTAAAAAGGTTCTGACTGCCGGAATTTTTAATGATGAGTTTTACAAACGTAGGCACTGCCACGTGGCACAGTTTGGTAAATATTCGATGCATCTGTAGCTGCATGTTCGGTTCCGGACAGTACTAAGATAAATCAATAAGTCTGGTTATTATAAATTAAAAGTATTAAAGCAACACTTTACAGATAAATCGTTCTTTTCTGTTTTTTTCTTACCGACAAACACAAGCTAAAAATAACAAACATATTTTTTTGCGGGTAATTAATTGCAAGAAGAATAAACACATTTTTTTTCAGGTATGTCAAATACTTGAAAGCGGCCGGGTCAGGAGTCGTAATAATCGTCGGGTATGTATGAGGAGATGCATGAATGTAGAAGAGGCAAAGAATGTTTGCAAAGACAGAGTGGTGTGGCGTTCGATTCTCTCTGCCTACCCCTGCGGGGAAGCGGCGTGATGGTTAGTTAGTTAGTTAGTTACAGTTGTCTATTACTTGATTTGTAATATCTGTAGTTAATTTGAAAGAAGGTGAAATTCTGAGCATTCTATGGATCCTAGTAATCTGAGATTACTACCTGGCATTTACATGGCTTGAGAGATCACTTTATACACTTGTATAGCGTTCATCATTCTGCCCATTATGGAACATCCATAATGCATTAATTTTTGGAACTTGTAGAATGGAATGGTCTCGGATCCCTTTCACATGTTATATTATTAATTTAGATACATCATCCATAGGATGAATAATCCAGTGTTTGATAGAAAACAAAATATATTTTTTTAATAGATTTGGTAGATACTTCGTGGTATATACTTATATCCATTTTTATTTTAAATACCACTGTTTCTTAAAAATCTATTTCCAACACTAAAATGCTGAATGCATCGAAACACTTGTCAAAATAGATTTGAAGAAATAGTGATATTTACGAAGTAAAGCTTAAATATACTTTGAGTTCAAATTTACATAGATATAAAAAAAATATATAAAGAAGTATGAGATTATAAATGCTGGGAAACATTTTTTAATCTAATATTATTGAATAAGGAAATCAAAACAAATAGTAGAAAATAATATAAATATGTTTTGTATTTGGTTTTATCATTTCCGTGTTACGTATCCTTTCTTAAAAAGATGACGAAATATCTCTTTTATATCGAGAATACAAATGTTTTCACATATTATGGAAAACGTAAGCTGTTTTTCTATTACGATATTTCCCTCGCTTTCCTTATATTATATTTCCGGCAATTTGATCGCCTCCTTCTTCCTGTGATCTTCTCATATCACGTTATATAACTCGTGCCATTACATATGTACATTGGTTACCGGCGTGCTATGAATAACCGAGCGAATGGCACTGCCCAGGTAAGCCACACGTTCAATACACATGAATCTCGATGGTACTCAATAAATTATAAATCAAATTACCAATTCATATGGGACAATGGATTCTAAAGTGGTTTAATTTTAATTTGCTTTTTACGTATGTATTTTTATTGATAAAGAATATCATGAAAATTCTCGTTGTCTATTATATTCATTTTATATGCCTTGGAAATAAAAGTGAATGCGTACAGTAAATAAAAAATGAATAAGGTTGATCCGTAAAAACAATACATAGATGAAATGGATTCAATATCTTATATCAATCAAGATTTGTCACAAAGTTCATTTATTCGTCTTATTCGTCTTGTCATATTTTTTAAATGAGACACTACTAAATCTGATAGATCATTATGCCCTATTGCCTGCATATCTTAATTCGCACATTCTGTTTCCAATTTAAATCTTTCTTTTTTAAAAATTGGACCTACATATCTTCAGTCTTAACGAAAAAAAGAAAAAGAAAGCACACATTATTTGTAAAATGTTTCACAAGGAACATGTGAAACAATGAAAGAGGAAAGACCGGTAAAACGATCATAGAGACCAATATACAACAGTAAAAACAGTAGCAGAAGAGGACAGAGGAAAACTTGGAATGATCAAGTTTTTTGAAAACTTAAAAGTGGTGGTAAAAAAATCAAGAGTATGAATAGTTGGCGGGTATGCATGTATGTATTATCCACCTCCGTGATGTAATGGTCAGCACGCTTGGCTACCGTACTAGAGGGGTTCGATTCCCAGGGAGGGGGTCAAATAAAGGTTTTTTTCACTCTAATATTCATTCAATATTACCCTGAACTGGTACCTGAAGCGGAGGGCTGATCACCTTTCTTTCATGTATTAACGATAAAAAGATAACACTGCTTTTATATGCTGCAGTGCCCTATGCACCGTTGACTACAGATGATATTTTTTTATGTATGAGGAGATACATTGATGTGAAAAAGGCGAAGAATGATTGCAAAGGACGAATGATGTGGCGTTTTATACTTTTTGCCTACCGATGCGAGGAAGCGGCCTGATGGTTAGTTAGTAAGGAAAATCGTGTTAGATCTAGATTTGATTATTCAATGCTGAATAACAATAGGATTGATAATAGTTCAAGTGTTGGATTTCAGAGTAGGTATCTTTAGTTTACATAAATGCACTGCTGAACCATTTAGTGTTGACCAAGCAATCGGCAATTAATCAAATGTATGTATTTGTTGTACAAATACTCCGACAAATGAACGATCTGCTATCCAAATACTGTTAATCCGCAGATAGGATATATCCACGAAGTGTAGGGCACAACGCTGTTGTTTATTCCCGTAAATACGTACAATTTCAGAGCTGAAACGACATAAAACCATGTTTAATCCATTTTTTACTGTAAAACGATAGATTTATTAGGCATGTAGATTATAATAGGTCAAATTTTTGACCCAAATCTAACTAGATTCGTTATAAGCTCATTTTTTTTTTAAATTTATCGTTTTTAATTTTATTTTTTCAATGGTAAACATTGATTTAAATCATTATTTTTAACATATTTAAAAAATATATATATTTTGCAGAAACTCACCTTTTTGAATACATTTTTATTGTTTTTAACCATTTTTACCTAATAATATACACATAAAAAAGAGATAAAAATTAAGAAAATATACATTTTACAATTTTCATAAAATAAACTCTTGATCATTTTTTCATTCTTTTATTTCGCCTTTGTTCCATATTTTATTTTGACCTCAAGCATCCGTCGGCAACAAATTAAAAATGTTCGGAACGATATATTGCAGTGTTCGACTCCCATTTTTATTGTTAATTCTTGGTAAGTAGTAATTCCTTAATTGTTTTTATGTACAACGTACAAGTAAAGTTATTGTTACTTTAATTTTTTTTTACACAAATGTTAGTAATATTAGTATTTAACCACTCACCGAGATTTTTGTCTACCGGTTTCGAGACGTACCCGTCTTTTTGTCAGGACAATCACTACAACAGCATGCAAACAATACTGCACGTCACTACCATAGCACTATTCACATACTTATAACTACATTAAATGTTGATCACATGCGATTTTTGTCGACCCGAGGACCAACATGCACTAGACATTGCAGGACAAACATGCACCAAGGGTTGAGGTTGATATGCACTAGGGATGTTTGTCAAAGTTCTTCGGGTTTATATAGGTTGAAAGGGATGGGTTTAAATTGGTTATTGATGAAAGGAAAAGTATTTTTAACTGCTTTTTTAATGCAAAAAATCCCTATGTTATTAAGTTTTTACCCTTTATTATTTGTATTCAATATTTCTATTCCCGTGTCTTTGTTAAGACATCTTATATGTTCTTTTATTGGAATATTGAATTACGTCACGTTCTAACAATATTTCGTTATTATATATTATTACTATCATTGGTAACTAATTGGTAAATTTTTTGACTAAGTAAATAAACGTAGAAAATATGCGAATATGCATTATATTAAGTTATACAGTAATAAATTTACAAGATGTGATTAGATTCACAAACAAATGTTAGCTGTTTATAAAGAAAGTCATGTTCTATCAATATTTTATTATTATATATTATTGCTATCATTGGTAACCGGTAACTTATATCTGGTAACTATGCGAATATCACTGGTAACTGGTAACTTGGTAAGAGTTTTTTTTGACTAAGTAAATAAACGTGGAAAATATGCGAACATGCACTAAGTTATGAATTTAGTTATACAAGTAACGTATTAAATTTACAAGATGTAATTGGTTTAGAAAACAAATGTTAGCTGTTTATAAAGATATTAGTCATGTTCTACCAATATTTTATTATAATATATTTTTACTTTCATTCGTAACCGGTAACTTGTAACTGGTAACTGGTAACTTGGTAAGAGTTTTTTGACTTAGTAAATAAACGTGGAAAATATGCGAACATGCATAATATTAAGTTATAAAGTAATAAATTTACAAGATGTTATTAGTTTCAAAAATAAATGTAAGCTTTTTATAAAGATATTAGTCATGTTCTATCCAATATTTTATTAATATATATATATATATATATATATTATTACCATCATTGGTAACTAGTAACTATACGAATATCACTGGTAACTAGTGACATAGTAAGAGTTTTTTTTGACTAAGTAAATAAACGTGGAAAATATGCGAACATGCATAATATTAAGTTATATAGTACTAAATTTACAAGAAGTGATTAGTTTCACAAACAAATGTTAGCTGTTTATAAAGATATTACTACAGAAATAGAACGATGATCTCATTCCTCCATAATTGAATAGGCCACGGCACTAGGGTAGGTACACCTGCTAAGAAAAATGTTGGATACAGGCCATTCAGTGCGTACCTTAGAGATGATCACAAAATTTTCACTTCTATTTTCGGCAAAATGTTCATAAATAATAATTTCTTTTCCGTACATCGCCCTCTCGAGACATTTTTCCTTCCTTTAAGAACACAAAATTATTGTACCTGATAAAAAATATAGAGATTATTTCAAATATGGAGGTACCTAACTATTATTTTATAAGTAATATTTTCTATAATTGTAGCTATAACGTACACGCCGGGATTCGATTGCAATTTTCGTTTTATGATCAATTTAACAACGCATAAAAATTACCATGTTTTTTTTTCATAATAACACATTATGAAAAAAAAAACATAGTAATTTATTTATCTGCCTCCATAATAAATTGGTTAGCGTGTCTACCATAGTGGAGGTCTCGGTTTCGATTCTCAGGGGGTTTGACTAAATATGAGCGATTTTTTTACTTTCATATCATTGTAAATATCACCCTGGACCGTTAGCTGAAACGCAAGACTGATCAGATTGCCTCCACGTAATTTATGATCTAAATAACAGCGCGTCGATGAGATGCAGTGCTTTATGCACCATTGGGTGATGATAAGAGTTAGAAGAAAGAAAAAGTAGAATCTAGTCAAATTAAATTATTTGTGCGGTAGTCACCGCGCAAAATTGATCGATTTCATTAATGTATTTTTGTATTCCACATGTTTTGTTTTGTTTTATCCTGTAAAGTATACTAAGATGGAGCAAGACACTATATATATAATAATATTTTGAAGTAGCATAAGTATATATATTTGAACATAAGACTAGTGTTTATATATATTTGTACATAAGACTAGCGTCAGACTTACGCCTGCTGGTTGGAGTAATTATGTAATCACGAGTGTTTTAGCTATTGATGCTATTCAATTTCCCTTTTATTCTTCCTCTATTTTCTTTCTCATATAGCAGTAACGTTCTTTACCCTTAGCTCCATGACTTAGGTCATCCAATCAAACATATGTATAGTAATCCACCCTTAATTTGACGTATATGGAGGGCAGAACCTCTGCATTCATGCAATTAGCGATAAGTGTATCCAATGGAGTGCCCGAAAGCCCATGCATCAGTAGGTGCGGAAAGCGTAACCGCAAAGCAAACACCATTACCCTGCTAGGTCCCTTGCTGGGTTGTGCTGCACTGAAAACCGGAACTGAGAGTTGGGTCTATAATCTGGACCACGGATCTGCCCGGTTTTTGGTATAGGTCAGGGGTCGGTGACCTCTTGGACCAAAAGAGCCAAACGTGGGAAGCAAAACGGTTTGGATTTTTTTAGGGAGCTAATTTTAAATTTACAATAATGGAATTGAATTTATTGAATGTTAAAAAGAACCTAAAGGTATTTTTAGGTAACATATTTTTAATTAGAGATACTTTTTTACGCAGATTTATACATCTATTAAAATTTATAAATCAGTGCGAGAGAGATTTTGATTACGCCTTTCTATATTAAAATGAACAGTTTTTTTTAAGTTTGTCTGTTACACAAAAAATGTTTTAGGTTACCTTTTAACATTCAACGATTTATGTATTTTATTGTGCATTTTTAATTTAATAAGTAAAAAAGACAGAAAAAAACAAAGACACATATTTAAACGTTCTAATTTCTTTAATGCATAGCATTCTTTTTTAATAACCAAAATTTCTGTAAAAACATCATTTTGAATTTGATAAAGAGCCACCCAAATTGTTTAAAGATCCACATGTGGCTCGCGAGCCGCGTGTTGCCGACCCCTGGTTTAGGTCATGTTTACGAGTGGGTGACGCAGGGAGGCGACTGCCCACACATTTGGACCCTCAGGGTCTTACTCGGGTTTATTTTTTACAATTATATAAGCCGGTATCACTTCGGATTATATTATTGAAAACATATGATATTTTTATTTGTATTTAATAAATAGGATATGATTATTGTAAACATATTACAACATTAATAATTTTTATCAGCCTTTAAGTAACGTACAATATACGAATATAGGATATTTTTTTGTAATCTGATACTGTTTATCTCATATTTCTCGGATTGGATAACGTAATGTTTACTAGTCATTTTGTTTTGTTTTGGGATTCTTTTTTGCATACTTTTTTAAAAACATTCTGTTATTTTCTTTTGTACATTATATATATATATATATATATATATATATATATATATATATATATATATATATATATATATACATATATATATATATATATATATATATATATATATATATATATATATATATATATTTATATTTATATATATATATAAATATTTATATATATATATATATATATATAAATATATATATATATATATATATATATATATATATATATATATATATATATATATATATATATATATATATATATATATATATATATATATATATATATATATATATATATATATATATATATATATATATATATATATATATATATATATATATATATATATATATATATATATATATATATATATATATATATATATATATATATATATATATATATATATATATATATATATATATATATATATATATATATATATATATATATATATATATATATATATATATATATATATAAAATTGGCTTTGCTGTCGTGATGTGGATTTGAATAAATAAATTAGTGTAAAGTAATGCATAAGTGGGAAGTTAAGGTATATTCATGAAAAACTCCAAATTACAAGGATATTTTTGATTTGATTTGAATAGCCCAAGCGCTAGCGCCGGGCGATCGAGGTAGTAGTTAAGAGGCTACTGAAAAAAAGAATGAACCCGAGAAATCATTTCTGGAAATGATTTCTACTACCTCACCGTACGTCATTTTACAGAAACATCCACCACCTGACCGCTTTAGAGTATTTGACATACCTGATCACGCCAAGTTTTTCCCGGCCTTCATCTGCAGCTTTTTTCAACTACATTCGCATCAAAAGTTTGCTTTACCTTTCTTTCCACACTCATTCGTTCCATACGTCCAAACCATCTCAACACACATTTCTTAATTTTATCGATGATGCTTTTCTCAGCTTTGCATTATTACCTTATTTCACCATTTGAACATCCATCGTAAATCGTTTTGCCGCACTTTTGTCTGACGGATCGTATATCGATTGCATTTATCCCACTTCAATACTTCTTTTGCCAACTCTATGCTTCACTTCCATTCATTAGGGTTGGAGCCAGGACTCCGTTGTGAACAGCCAGTTTAGTTTTCGGTGATAGGTTTTTTTATTTGATGGAACTCATTTTTTGAGACCTTAGTATCGTTAAAGGAAAAGGTTTGAAACGAGTTCTCAAGCTTACATTCGGTGCCACAGTGTTCAGGGAAATTTGTCTTGATTAAATTATGAGTCAAATTTAAGTAATTTGATTAAAATAATACAGATTGTTTTCATAAACCAGAATTTAATTAACATTAACTTAATTGTTGTTATAAAATTATTCAGGGAATAGCAATGAATTTGGTGTAAGCCGATGCTTAAGCACATAAGCGGAAAACCAATGTAACGGCTTAAAAATGGTTCAATTCATTACATTTTTATAACTTGATAAAATATATAGTCCAAATTCCAATCTATTTGGTTCATTTCATTTGGTTCATTTGTAAAAATGTAAAAATAGTATTTGGATGATGAAAATGGTACTATGGTTTGAGTAGTCTTTTTTTTTAATTGTTAGTAAAAAGAAGCCAATTTTAAGCAAAAACGTCAAAACTTTACATTATCCACCACTCATTAAATTCGTAGGGTGTAAAAAATAACAGTTATCCACACAATGGTTTTGGCCGATCGTGAATTGAGATTGCGTTTGAAAGCTGATACCTTAGATGTGTTAAAAGCGTGTTATGTTTGCCATTTTGCATTAATTTTGGCCATGAAAAAGCTCCGTTTGAAGTGTGAACCTCGTTTACTTACAGTAGATCAAAAACAAAAGCGCGTCGATGATTTAGAGCGCTGTTTGGAGCTGATTCAGCAATTTTTTTTTTTTCATACAGTATGTGGAAATTAATGAAACACGAATACATAACTTTACTCCGGGGTCGAATCGGCAGTCAGCTGAGGGGATAGACCTATGAAAGCCAGTCAAAGCGACCAAAAACGTAAATGTCGGGTAGTAAGGTTTTTTTGGACCCAGAAGATTTTATTAATCGATTCCCTTGAGAAAGGAAAAGGAAATTATTATACGCATAATGGATACGATTGAAAGAGGATTTCGCGAAAAAATAATCCTAATTGAAGAAGATTTATCAGTCATCCTACAAACTTATTGAGTGACGTGTTGTTAATGCTTTCATAAATTAAATTCCTATTTCCCTTACAAAACACAGGTGTATTGGTAGGCATATATAAATAACTGATACGTATCGCTACCTTTTTATTTATTTTAATAAATAAAAAATTATTCCCTAATGTACGGCAATGAAGCATGAAGTTGTCAAAAGAAGGATACAAGTTGACTGAATGCGGTCGAAATCCGATCTTTCAGACAAATGTGCAGCAAAACTAAGTGTATAATAGATGTACGAATGGTGATATAAGGAAATAATATAAGATTGAGATAAGCATTATCGGCAATAAAATATATTTTTTTTATGTTTATGTGTATTATTTTAATATGTAAATATTGATTAAATAAAAAATACATGTATGTAGAATTGCTTTTCAAATTGGAAAACGTAATATCCAAACATTGGGAAACTTTGAAAAATGAAGGGTCAAAAGATCGGTTCGGGAAATGAGATTGCTCTAGAGATAGAACTTATTTATTCGGAGAATTGCAATCTGTTTGGATATTTGGTTAAAAGCAATATGACAGAGAGATACTTCTTAACCAGATATTGCAAATTTACAAAGTTTGACCGTAGAATTCGTCAGCATCTCCATTGATGCCGAATGCAGTACCAGATTAAAAAATAACTTTTAAGTATTTTATAAATATAATATTTAAAAAAGTATAAACATAATATACAAAGATTATATGTTAGACATTAATTACCGAAGTATGTTTCGAATTAAAAGTTTGCTAATTATTATTTATTAAATAAACAAACCTTAGTACCTTATTTTTTTTAACGGATAACTCATATAGTACATATTTGCTAACTTTTTTTTCTTTTCATCATTTCGTTTTTTTTGTTTCCGTTAAAATCAAATATTTGTAGTTTATAATAGCACTTTTAATCTAATTTTATTTCTGATAATATCTAATGTATTTTTGCTAGCGCCTTTTATTATAACCTAAAATACAACGTATACCCACAGGCCATGCCTTTGTGGGATTTTTTTGTTTTTAATATTTTATATTTTTTTGCACTTCTAATTGTAATATATTGTGAAATACAAAAGCATTTAAAATAAAAAACTAACAAAATTAAAAAAAAAAGTCTTAAAAAATACTGTAGGTACACAAAGATACATAATCATTAACATAGATAGGTTCATGTATTTATTTATTAATAATGTTTCATCACATTTTTTTTGAACGCCCATTTTCATGAAACGCTTCAACAATCGTGTACCTCTCAATGGTTGAATTTGTCAAATAAGAAAAAATTCAATGTCACGTTAAGTAAAAACTTGATATTAAGGTGTGACTTACAAAAAACAACGTGCGTTATTAACCACCCTTTACATAATTACAAATTACAAAAATTATGGTTTTCAATCATAAGTAGTATGGCGAATGTTGCATGTGTGTAAAGTGATCACTTAATCAGCCTATGCTAGGTCATAAGCCCTGTAAATGCCCAGATCTCCTTATATTCTTTATATTTGTTGAGATTTTAAAAATTGTGTATATGATTTTTCGTTTCATTAGTTACGGGACATTTTGTACCCATAAACAATTAAATTGATTATGATAAAACGGATTTTTCTGAGTGAAAGAAAATATGATACATTACACAGAAAAATGTAAGAAAGCACGTTAAATAGCTTTTTCATTAAATAATTATGATTAATTTAATGTTTTAATCTATGAGACATTATGTATCTACCTAAAAACATTTTATTTAATTACAAAATATCTGATATTTGAGTGAAATAAAAAAGATTTATGAACAGCAAAATATGAGCAAGAACGTTAAAAACCTTTTTCATTAAATAAATAAAATCAAATATAACCTTTCATAAGCTACGAAACGTTGTGTACCCATAAACATATAAATTGATTGCAAAAAATATTTTTATGAGTGAAACAAAACATGAGCAAAACATATAGCACGTCGATAAGCTATTTTATCACATAAATATTGAAAAATTTAACGTTTCACGAGTTCGGGAGATTGTGTCCCCATTAACATTTAAATTTATCACTTTAAAACTAATATTGCTGAGTGAGATAAAATATGATTGATTAAACAGCAAAATGTGAGATAGCATGTTAAAAAGCTTTTTCAGTAAATACGTATGATCAAATTTTACGTTTCATAAATTACGGGAGATTGTGTACTCATTAAATTAAAAATTTATCATAATAAAACTGATTTTTCTGAGTAAAATAAAATATGATTTATTAAACAGCAAAATATGAGATAGCATGTTAAAAGGCTTTTTCATTAAATAAATATGATCAAATTTTGCGTTTCATAAGCTGCGGGACATTGTGTATAAGCAAAATTTTCAGGTCTCTGAACAAAGATTTCTGTATAATGGAATATATTTTCAGTTCAGCTGATTATCTCTGAATACGTCATGCGTTGGATTTTCTCGTTTCAATTTCATGAAATAATTTTAGGGAAACAACGAGAGGAGATGTCACTTACATTTCTCTCTTGAAAATATTTTCTTTATTTTCTCTCAGTATTGTGACACTGAAATCCTGTCAAACAATTACAAGTAATGCAATAAAATATTAATTTCCTCGTTAACGTATGACAAGGAATGCTGCGCGTTTTTAGATTTGCATCTTATTTTTATCTTTGTTTATGATAAAGTGAGGTGTAGGGGTGTGAAGTTCATGTGTGAGGGTAACAGAAAGCGGATATGTGTATGGATGCGTAAATGGGTTCAGGAACGTATGAAAAATGGACACAATTTTAGACAAGGAACCCTAGTAGAACCTTTGTAAAGCTAGGTTTCTACAAGTGTTAAAAAAACTGTAAAAAGTTTTACAGCCGTACTCATCGGGATATAGTAAACTAACCAGTCCCTTGTTAATTGAATTATACTTGAAAATAAAATAAAAACCAAGTGAATTTTAAAAGAAATATCCTGAATTTATTTTAAAAAATATATTCAAGATTTTTTGTGCAATAAGTCAGTTTATTGGTAGGCTTATTCCTGTTATGAAACAATATCATTTGACCGACCAAAAACCATCTTTTAAATGATCAAGGTTTAAACATTTTGATAAGAAGGACAGATAGTACTTATACAAATGTATAAACTTTTTTTTCGTATTTTCTACACATGGAAAAACATACATGGAAAAAACAAACCAGTCTTTATTCTATTATTTACAGTTTATTTTTATTTTTAGATTACTTAAGTTAAAATCTCTAATCGGAATTAAAATAATATGAAATGCAGTTCCACCAAGAAATGTCGGTACAAAAAATATATTCAAAGGTCCCATGTTTGATTAAAACGGGAGTAATACTTGTACAGTCGTAGCGTGATAACGTAATATAAAATAATCTTTGAATAGGAAAAGCAATATCCATTGTCATTCCGTAATACTCGTAGCAGTCATTTTATGTCGTATTATTATACCATCGGATGCAATTTGAAGGTTTGATTTCGATTTCAGATAGGATTGATTTGTTATTCATGGGTACAATAAATAATGGCCGAATGTCAAAATTTGATTGGGTGACGACGGATATGATTTAGAGTCCCATGCCTATAATTTATGGGAGTTTTTCAATCGGGGATACCCAGCTATACGGCCGTGCAGTGGAAATGACATTTCAATTGTCATGTTTATTTACTAATGTTAATGAATACTGGATTTGAAAGCGTTTGCTTTTTTTATGAATCTATATGTTTTTCTTAAATATACTGATATTTAAGCAATTGTGATTGTTTGAAAAATATTTATAAACATATTTGCATTATATTTTTTTTAAATATATAGTTAATCTCTATTTTTTTTATAATAATATTATTACTATTATTATTATTAGTATTATTATTATATATTTTTTTGACATCTCATCAAAGATGAAGAAGAATATGGAAGTCTGGGCATTTACGGGGCTGACGACCGTCATAGGCTGGTTTAAGTGATCACTTTACACACGTGTAACATTCACCAATTCTACCCATTATTGACAACCACACTACTAAAATTCTTTCCAATTTAGAAACCTTGTTCATGAATCACTAGAACTTCACTAAAGCATCTATTGGTGAGATGTAAAGAAGCCAGACTTCCATATTCTTCTTCATCTTTGATGAGATGTCAAAAAAATAATATGAAAATAACTCCTGTAATTGGAGATAATCCAGATTTTGTGAACAAGTATTTGGACACACTCAAAATGTTGTAGTTAATCTTTGATGAGATGTCAAAAATAATATGGGAATGTAAAATAACTCCTAAGTGAAGAAACTCAGATTTGTGATTGGATATGTTCATCTATGTTGAGATGTCAAAAAATAATATAAAAAATCAAATGCAATAATTTAAGAAGGTTCTGCGAAATATTGTAGAGCGGGTTTGATCGATTAAGGAATTAAGGAAATAAATAAGACCGGTAAAATCCAACTGAATAAGGCAAACGATAAAGAATGGATGATATTAATACGGTTTCTAATTCTGCAAAAGGGTTAACTGGTCAATCATCACTCTGACCCCCGCGTACGTGACATGGGAGGCATTACTTGAAAATGCAGACCTTGAATTTGAACTCCCGACCTTTAGCAGTGTAGGCGTGAATCTACCCACGTATCATACGAGTGTGCTTATTTTTAGTCAATTTATTGCCAAGAATGAGCAAGTTTTAAATAATAAATAGCATTAACAGTAATGATGACTCCGGAGAATTCGCCTGAATGGTCATCTTGCCATATTCAACAGTGGAAATCACTACACCAGTATGTAAACAATAGTGTGTGAATAGTGCTATGGTAGTGACGTGTAGTATTGTTTGAATATTGGTGTAGTAATTGTCCTGACGAAGAGATGGGTACATCTCGAAACCGGTAGACAAAAATCTCAGTGAGTAGTTATTTATAAACATTACAACCATTTTTGTTAAAAAAGATAAAATAGTAAAAAAATATTATAATGTTAACAATGTCAGTTCAGTTAAAATTAACAATAAACGAATTAAGTATTCCATCAAATGTCCATGAATGCAACTATCACTAATGTACATATTTATTTTGCCCCACTCTGAATCAAACCTGTTTCTTCTTTCACTAGAAACGTATATAAGCATAATATCCAAAAAACACAAAATAATTAATAATTGCTAAGACCTTTTTATACAAGAATATGCCTAGTAAGAATATATAAATGTTAATATCAAAATATAATTTTTGAGTATAAATTCGTCCACATTTGTTTGAAAATGCCATAACTAGGCGAAACAATTGCCAACATTTTGTTTTTTTTTGTTTTTTTCACAATAAAATAGAATTTAGTAGACTCAAAAAATTAGTGCTTGATTTTAACATTTAATAAATGTATAAATTTAAATGGAATTCCACAAATTAAACGCGAAATAAGATGTGAAAATAAAAAAAAAAAAAATTACTTCGAGAAAATTTTGCATGTATGGCGTGTTGAGCTTAATATAATCATATCAACCCCAATCTAATCTTAACGCGAGCTGATGTTATAAAGTGATAAAAAAGCTTTGAGCTTTAAGCGTTACAAAGCCTTTCTCAAATTATATGAAAAAAAATTTCATCTAAAAGAATTTGTGGGTCAGATGAAATGCTAGGATAAGTACAAAATTGTTATTCGAGAATTTTAATTTTTAAATTTCATTTAAAAATAAACTGTAAAAATAAAATATATTTATTTTTTGAACTAAGTTGTGAAATTTATTGAAAACGTGAAACAATATAAAAACCATTGGATACAATGATATGAATAAATTAATTATATGACAAAAATGTCGGCTTCTGTCACATATTCAATTTCCATTAACTGAATAACTAACCATCACCCCGCTTCCTCGCAGGGGTAGGCAGATAGAATATATCGTCACACCAATCTGTTTTAGGAAATAATGTTCGGCTCTTCATACATTCATACATCTCTTCATACGTACAATTACTAATAGCTCTTATCTGCAATATTACTAAAAACTCTTATCTGCACTCAATAAAGCATAGGGCACTGTATTGAATCGATACAAGATTAATTAAATATTTTATATGTGTTAACATAGTGTTTGTTTAAATTTACGGAATTTCAAGAGATTTCAAAAAAAGTTTTTCTATGTTATTCTTAACATTATCTTATTATTTGTCATTCTACAATAAAATAATTAAATAAAGTGGGATTAAAATACAAATGAGTGAAAGTATTGAAATTTTAATTAAATTCTTCGTTACACATATGTATAAACTATGGCTCGACAATTTTATATAAATTTGTAAATTATTTATGAATTTCCATTTTCAAAGTACATAAACGATATTAAAATATATGAATGAAAAAAATCTAAAATTTTAACTTTATCTCAAATTTTGTATGATTCTACAATTAGGTTCTTAAATAAAGTGGGAATAAAATACAAATGAGTCAAAACTTTTCGATTTTTAAAGAAAGAAATCGTTAGATAAAATATGGCTCCACGGTTAAGCACATTTAAAAATTATTTTCGAATTTCCATTTTCAAATTAGATATTTTGCACATAAACGATATAAAACTACAAGAATTGAACAAAAATCGTGTAAAATTTTAACTTTATCTTAAATTTTCATTTTACAATGAAATATTAAAATAAAGTGGGAATAAAATACAAATGAGAAAGAACTTTTCGAATTTTAAAGACATTCTTCGTTAGATATAATACACTATGGCTCCACGGTTTTAAGCACATGTTTAAATTACTTTCAAATTCCAATATCAATTTTTTATACGTATTATTCAAAACATGTTTCGTAGGGGGCGTAATGTGTCGGATTCGTAGCGCTACGCCGGTCCATAGACTTCTCGGCGTATGAATTCAGTCGTGCCGGAGCCACTGTAGCGGGAACGTCTACGGACGGTCGTAGCGACTGCATTCCAGAGCGCTCCAAACTTTTACTTTAATGAAAATAACTTTTACATTAAATGTTCGTTGAGGAACTTAAAAAAGCGCGTTGTGTCGGTGTTTAAAAACTTTTAAATAGCATAAAAACTTTTTTATTGTGAGATTAATAAAGTTATTCAGTGGATTCACGAGGATTTTCTCTTATTCTAAGTATAATACTAATTTCACAGTTATTTATTTGAATATAAAATATTAAACTAAAATAAAGTGTAAATATAAATATTCCAAAAAATATTTATCGTGTTCTGTTAACCAAAGAGCATATTAATAAACATTTAAGGTAGTTTTTATGTGAGTGCAAACAATAATTTTCTTGTGATAATATGTGTTTTACAAGGCGAAATTTAAAGAGATGAAGGTAAATTATTGTGTGTTTTATATATATATTGTGAATACTTACAATGTACAGGGAGGTGCTTAAAAAAATAATTATGCAGTTATTAATTTGTGTGAAAATAATTCTAAAAAATGTTTATATGCAAAAATTCTCTGTAGCTTATTATATACGGACCACAAAAAAAGAATTCATATCTTAAAACTATGACTTTAGTACCAGCGCGTCTTGAAATAAAAAAAACT